>NC_070606.1:31430530-31733560 GCF_027172205.1 Podarcis raffonei
TAAATCATATATATATATAATGGTATTTCATGGGAAAACTTAAGCCAACAAAGTGAGAAACAACAGGGACCACCTGTGTTCAACTCTATTGCCAGCAGAGGGCACCACTGATGAAATAACTAAATTTGTAGGAGAGAATTTGTGGATAACAAAACATGCACATACATAAAGCACTGATCTTCTAGAATCAGTTAAATCAAAGGTTAACATTTCAGTGAGGAAGTCATTGGTGGGAACAGCAGGCTTCAGATACACAACTAAGTGCACAATCTTGTACACCCTTACAATAAGGAAGTTGGTCCCACTGAACTCAGTAGAAACTTCTAGCATTCATAATAGCCCTTTTCAGTTCTTGGATGTCTTTTAAAAGCTGATGCCTCTCTTCCCATGCATTGCTGCTCTTCAAATATTTCATTCTAAGGAGCATCAAATGTTATTGCACTAAGATGCATTTATTCAGCATTTCCCTGTTTGCCCCTGCACCCTGCAAGATCTCACAACCCAAACAATGGCTGTTTTCCTGGTTTTCAGTGGTGTAGTGTGGGTTGTCAGCACCCGGGGCAAGGCAAGTAATTTGCGCCCCCTAACCCCCAGATGTTGCGCCTGGTCCCCCCTGCACCCCCCACGCTACGCCACTGCTGGTTTTAACACATGTTGCTTCTTGTCCTCACTTCAGTGCCAAACTAAAGGTAATGCAGGAGACTAAAATAATTAATTGTGGCCACTATCAATTAAAACACATGAACCCAAGAGGCCCAGAGTGGTGGTCCTGACCCCAGGAGCCCCCAGGCTGCAGCTAATACACACCCACACACACTCTCCATGATAAGGATCTCAAGGTCACATCCAGTTGTGCCCTCAGATCAGTGAACAGTCAGTTAAGTTTCCCTTGACATTATTAACACATGATAGATTATTAACTATATATATGCTGACCACTTCACATAGAGGAAAGAGCAGCTTTCTGGTCAATCCAGTGGAACCAGGACAAACCCACAGCAGGATATGCTTTGGCTTGGTAGGTCATGAGGTGTGTGTGCCTCAGCTGAACATTTCCAGTTATTTTCTCATTTCCCCATGTGACTCGTCATTCTTCTCATATCCTTCTAAATCTCTTCTGGCTTCTCAGCATTTTCTTGAACTTTAGTATGGCGAACATAGTACTACAAGTGAAGGCTTAGCCTTGTGTAGATTACTGCTATGTATTTCTCTTAGTCCTGGAAGCAGCACTAGTTATGTATACTATAGACGCAGACCAGTATTTTAAAAGATGTCACTCAGTTCATGCACCATGCAAATTCCCCATCACGATTACCACCAATATCCACACTAATGACAGATCCGCAACATACATTTAAAGCATACCCAACACACATTGAAAGAACATTACTTTCTCCAAAGAATCCTGGGAACTGTAGTTTAAAAAAGAATTGTAGCACTGTGAAGGGGGAAACTACAGATCCTGGGATTTTTTGGGCGAGTTATGTGCTTTAAATGTGTTGGATGGTCTTTAAATATATGGTGTATATCTGCCCCAACTCTGCAGCTGACAATTCAAAATGTGCACTGCATCCCCATGATGCACCCCAAACGAATAGTTATGAAACCCAACTCAGATTTAGTTCAGTATCAGGGCACAACAGGAAACTAGACTGTTCCTGGTTTACAATGTCACTATTCTGAGTAGAGCAAAAGATTGTGCAACATACTAGCTGCAGTCCACTCACATTATTTCAGGGAGGTGTGATAGACTCCCATCATTTTCAGAAAAGGGATGGCACAGGTGCAAAACCCAAAATAGCTAAGTGAAAAATACTTGCTGCTAAGGATTATAAACATTTATGTTTAAGTGGAGCCCAGTGGAACACAGATAAAATTAGATTTGAGATTTTGCATAGTTTTAAGTACATGAGAGCAGCACTTTTGCTAATATCTGAAAGGACATTTCTATATGAAATAATATATCTGTCACTTAAAGGGTCAAACTCCTTGGCTGATAGCCAAATAATGAAACAAGTAAGAGAGTGGAGATATTTGTGGAAGTCCTACAGTGGTGACAGAAGAACATCCTGCTTGAAGGTTTGCTGAAGCTATTGAATGAGTTGCCTCCAAGGAGCACGGAAGTATTCTTGAGCCACGCGCACCAGAGTTTTGTTCCTGAACAGTGGACCTGGTGAGGCTACAGAAGATGGACACCCCAGTGGTTTTTGCTCTCTCCTTCCAGAGGTCGGCACCAGTGCCAGATGTGAGAGAAACTGGCTTCTGTTTCATCATTTTTCATTCAATTCAGTCTGTTTTGATAATAGGAGCCTTCGTCCGAAAATCTTGACATGTCATGCAGCAGCTGATGTGAAGAACATTAGGGCATAAGACAACTTTCTGTGGTTGTTGCTTTTTTCAGAAGAGGGGCTATTTTTCTCATATTTCTAAGCAATAAACTTGAATATTGATTCTGAAAAGCAGCTCAGTGAAGATACAGCAGCACTTTGCCATCTTTCCTGGTTGCCCAGTGACAAACATTCATTTACTCACGTGATGATTCCATCGTTAACCTTTTCATGGCTTCTCTTCAAAAGCTACCGTTTATTTTTCTGCAAGAAAGTTATTATCCTTTTGGTGTACTAGAAGTTAATTTTAAATTTGATAAATGTTTGATTTCTTTTCTACATAATTTTAGTTCTACTCATTTTCAGACATTTTTCATACTAGAAACATATTTGTCATGAAGTATTTGCTGCCATGATAAAACTCTGTTCAATTTCTCTAGGTTCCCTTTTCAGTGGAACTATCCCAGTGCTAAAAACATAAGGGTACCACTTTAACAGACTGTACAAGATTATGGGACAAAAGATTAGGGGGGGAATATAACTTTCCAATAATGTGCTGACAATTTTAATGACAACTTCACCCCTTTTGAATTTTGATAGTTTTGTAATGTCATCTGAGTTATTTAAGAAGTCTCAAGTGGATGCAATGTAGTCCCAGTAACTTACTATTTTGTCAACTAGGTTTAAAACTTCTACTGATTCCTGTAGTCCATTTGTATTGTTAATTTGTTTTAAGTGTAGGTATCTCTGGGATGTCTTCTATTGTGAAGACTTGTGCCAAAAACGCATTTAGTTCATCTGTAACTTACTTGATGGTTTTTTTCTTTTTCTGAATGCTCCCCCAGGGCTCTAGCACAGTTAAACTGCCCCAACAGCTCCTTGCATACAACACTTTTGCATACATTTGGGCTTCTTTATCCCTTTCACAGGAGGCAATTCTGTGTATACATCTCTTTACACATGCAGATCTGCATCCTACATTGCTGAAAATGGATTCATGCAGAAATAGCATATTCACATTGGAATGCCCACAAAGCTCTAGATGAGAACTGTCAGTAAACACTCAAATAGCAACAACCCATAAATTCTTAAGGAAACAGACATGATTGCTTTGATTGTTGGATGCTTCTTTCACCAGGACAGAATTTATGGAATGAGGCTCCCCCCACCTTCCCTCTAGTCCCCTGAAAGTCTGTTAGTAGGGACTGGGATACTTTGGGGATATGCTGTGGGGGCCTGCAAATTAAAATCCCTCACATCTGAATAGAACAGCAATCTGGGATCTAAACCATTATGTTTCATTGATTGCTTATAAATCATAGTTTAGTGCAGAGCCTGAACTATTCAGTAAGAAAATAGAAGGATTTCCCAATACTGAGAACAAACAGTATAAACTGGTTACTGGAAACCTTAATTGCCACTGGGTACTATTTCATCACTAGATGATTTCTGCCACAGCTTTATCTGCAGAAAAACCAGAAATGGGCAAGTCAGAAGTGATACAGGGTAGTTGTTCATGAGACTTGTGCTTAAGTTCTTGTAATTATACCACACTGGGCACAGTTTAGTGCACTATTATGAACCAATGCCATTGAAATCAATGGGGCATAAACATGGATCTGTGTTGCAGTGTACCCATAATTTAGATGTCCTGCTAGGTTTCAAGGATTGTTACCATCCCAACCTCCACATATACAATCTGGTCTGCAAAGAGGTGTTCACTGCGATGTTGGAGGAGGTTCCATATGGACAATGGGGATGCATACAGAGGACTGCCCAGCAATGAGGAGAAAGCCCTCTGCACTTAGGAATTCTTTATGTATGCACCTGCAAAATTTTGGATTGGACTGAATGTTCTTCAGATCAGGGAGAGTGTGTGCTCACAAAGAACAAGAAGAAATTGAATGTTACTTCAAAACATTTTTTATATAAGACTTATTCAATGTAAGTATTAACAGGGACTGCTATTTTTGCATATCAGGTTTGTTGCAGAAGTTCTTGTTTTGTTGAGGTAAGAATGTGTCCAACTGCAGGGCGGTGTGCCTTTGTACTTTAATATATTCATTTTTTAATATTACATTTCCTTTTTTATTTTGTTATATATTCTGTAGCTGTATTTTGATATGGAAAGCAAGAAAATTTTAAGTTCCTAAATCATTTGTTGTTAGGGATGATGTTTTCTTGCCTTCCAAGTACACTATCTTATTGGTGCTTTTTTGCTGATGGGCAGATGTTCAGCTTGGAAGTTTTCTTTTTTCCACAGACTACCCTGGGGACCAAACAACTGTGGACTCCCTAAATACAGGCCCCCAATCAAGCTCTAGCAACTCAGTTATGTTTGGCTAACAACACCAGGAAGAGGACAGGGATTCAAATTCCAGTGAATGTGCATCTAACTGTGCACCCCCATCATTCTGGCACATTAGCTATGTATAATTATGCACCACTAGAGCTGGATTGAGGGATCAAAATGGTCTCTTTCAATAATAGTAACAATTTACACAAAATGTAGGGACCAGGAAGGGCAAAGAAATGGTCTCTTTTGATGACAGGTGGTCTCTCTAAACGAAAACAGACTCAGACATGTCTGTTCTGTTTGAAGTGATTGTGAAAATGAAACTAACCTCTATACTGCCAATTTTGTGATCCAATAAAACACTTCCCTGTGCTTTAACTTTCAATATCCAAGTTGTCCTAAGTAAACAACTCCTTGCTCAGAGACACAGTATACCTCTGGACATGAAGAGGTTGAGGAATGAGCAAGAGAGGACTGCCATCACCTTCATACTCTCCTTGTAAGCTTCCTCTATTGAAAACAGAATGCTGGACAAAATGAATCTTGCATGATCCCCAATGCATTTATGAATTAATTGAGCACTTAAACGCTAAGTTCATTATGCAGTCTGTATAATCTTTGGGCATTTGGGTTGCTTGCATATTTAAGTTAGCTCTCAATAGTTTTATAAATACCAGCTTTGCTTTATAAATGATGTATGGAGAAGGAATTATAGTTTTTACATGCATTAATCTTAGGTTTTATTGCTATTATTTTTGACTAGTTACTATATTATTTTGAGATTTCATACAGCAATGGGAAGTTTAAGGGTCTGATGGTAAATCAATTAGCTACCTTTTCCTGTTAATACATTGCTCCTGGTGAGTGCCAACTTCCATTTAGAGAAAATTCCGTATGTCTCCGCATCCCAATACACTTCAACACCTTACTTCTACATCTTTCATATCCTTTCAATCAGTGCCACTAATTCCAGTGGCTCTTGCGAATGAGTGCACATCCTCCTCATGCAACAAATATATTTTCATAAAATATATTTAAACTCCTATTCAATGTATCTACCAAATGTTCTCCAATATACGTAATCAAAAATTTCTAGTCTTCATTCTACATGTTCTTCCAAAACTAGAAATCAGTGCATGCCAAACAGCAAAAAAGATATAGAAAGTGAAATTAATTCTAAATATGTTCTAGCAGCTATGCAAACTTTTGTATGAGCATGAGAACTCCTAGAAAAGGCTATCTACAATAGCTCTGTGCCACTCTTGTGCAAGCATTTTTGGAATGCTAGCAGCAATTTTTCTTCTCCTTCAGTTAATTATGGGATCCAGCACCACAATGTCATGCATATCCAAAAATCATGTTTTGCATGCAAAGGAATTGATTTTTTTAAAAGAATTTCCTGTGAGTAAAGACCCATGGAAATATTTCCAAGGACCCATCGTATCTTATGTGACTTACTGAAAGATGACAAATTAGTTTTATTTGCCTTCCGTGTGCATTTACCAATAACAAAAAAACTAGTGTCATGAATTCAAAGTGTTAATTTAGGACAGACCCTATAGGAATTATTTTGAAATCCAGGTTAAGGTAGATTATAAATAAATTCTAGGAACCTTCATAAATAGTAGGTAAAGATAATAAAATCAGGGCAGACAGAAACCTGCCATTTAAGATTCTTTTTGTGGTATCCTACCTCACAATAATCAATGGGACTCTTTTAATAGCTTCAAAGTCATCATTTCATTCTAGATAATTAAGCTATCAGAATTTTTTAAAAAAATTATGAGTAGCTAATCTTTTGAATTAATATTTGGTTTTATTTTTTTTATAAAAAAAGATTTTCGTTATGGAGCCAGTTTTTGCAGGAAACTGATTTGCAGAAACAATTTGTTGTTGCTTCTGGTTTTGTCAATTTACATGACAAAATATGCTTTTTATCTGGTTTTATTTGATGTACAAATATTTAAAATTTTATTAAACTGGTATATATTGCATTGTTGGGGCATTGTTTCTACATTCTCCTACATAGGCTTCAACTGATTCCAAATATACATCTTTGTATCTACATAGGTTGCGATGAAATTTTCAGTTTGTTAAATCACTGCTTGGCATGCGAACTAAATATTGTAGGGTAATATTTAATAAGCTTTGTGAGAAAGCAACTTCAAACTCTTTTTACTTCAAACAGATAACTAAAGGTATTTATCCATTTAAATTGGATTATCTACCTAAGCAGTTACTATTGTTGTTTTTTACCTGTTTCTTCAGGTAAGCCTTTATTTATCAGAGATGCAAACTTATCAAATTATATGTAGCTTTAAAGTACAACCCAATACAATTCTACTCAGAAGTGTATCCCGGATAACAGGATACAAAATTGCAGCCTTAACCTAAATAATTCTGTTTAAATAGTATGTGTGTGTGATAAGCTATTTTGAAATTAACTGCAGCCAAAGTTTATGCACACTTTTAAAAAAAGTATTTCAAGCTTCTGCTGAATACTGATTTAAACGTTTAGGGTTATATCCAACAAGTCATACACAGAGTAGAACTACTGAAATCAATGGATAAATGCAGTTTTATTTTCAACATTCCCAACAAAATTACTTTTTGGAGAAATGGAATCAAGCATACACCTCATCATTATACTGTAACAAAATGTAAGGAGATGATGCTCAGATCTTTAAAGTAGCAGCAAAAAAAATTGTTCACTTTTTATGTAAAAATATACTAAATCAGGATACATACACACATTCATGGCTTGAAAAGCAGTGACATGGTTTTCTTTGCAACATTTCCAAATCACATTTTTATGTTGCTGTACACACAGGAGAGGAAGCAGGGATGTCTTCAACCAATGTGCATTACCTGCTACTCCCCACCCATTCCAATTCAATGAAACTTTCATCTGCACATGGGCCAGCCCACCCATGAGGACTGGTGAAGCAGTCAACTCATGTGACAGATCCAGCCTCTGAGGAGCATGTCGCCCACCGCTTCCTGTCCTTGTCGGCCGCCGCCTCCTCTGCTCACAGGCTGCTCCTCTCTGGCTTTCTTTTACCCCCCACCACCACCTTCAGCATGCTGGGCCTTTTCCAGACCACCTCCAGTTGCCTCAGGTGGCTGCGGCTGCTGAAAAGTGGTGGCGGGGGGCGCTGCAGAGGAAGCAGCAGCCCTTTCTATTTTGTCTCATGCGGCAAAAACGTCCTAGGCTGGCCCAGACAATGGCTATCGGAAATGAACACACCTCAGATTAACTGCTGCTTACGTTTTCAAGTCAGATGGAAGCTGGTTTGAGGGGAAACACATCAAACACCAGTAATTCCCAAGAAGCTGGAGGATAGATAGGGATTGTGGTTAGCACCATGTGTCCATGGTTTCAAAACATCAGTGCTGGGAGCACACTGAGCTGAAGTAAACAGCAATATGCACATAGCCTCAAGTATAATAACAGCTTTCTTAGGCAAAGTAGATTATAAGCAACATTGAAGATATACGCTCAAATGCCATAACTAGTTCTCCATTCTTTATCATGCACTGTGGGGCAACAATTTGATCCTACTCCAGGAAAACTACAAACATTCACTGTGCTAACATTTACTTATCTTGTATTATTTCTGTAGTGGGGTTATTGTTTGGAAAACGTAAGTTTATGCAATTCTGTACTGTTGGTTTATTGTATATGATGTAAATATTTATCTTTTTAAAATGGCAAATGTTTACGATTTATTATTTCATGCAGCCGATTTAAAAATAAAGTGTGCATTCTCTTACAAAACCTTATCTGTATATTAATTGTGTGTGTGTCTGCTATTAAGTGGTGGATTGTTTTAACTTTTTTTTTTACCGTGCTTCAGTTTTCACTGAAAACTTTGAAACTGCTTAGCAGTCTCTACTCAACCTTTATATTTATAAACAAAGACCGTATTTCCAATACAGTGGTACCTCGGGTTACATAAGCTTCAGGTTACATACGCTTCAGGTTACACACTCCGCTAACCCAGAAACAGTGCTTCAGGTTAAGAACTTTGCTTCAGGATGAGAACAGAAATCGTGCTCCGACAGCGCAGCAGCAGCAGGAGGCCCCATTAGCTAAAGTGGTGCTTCAAGTTAAGAACAGTTTCAGGTTAAGTACAGACCTCCGGAACAAATTAAGTACTTAACCCAAGGTACCACTGTAATCTCTCCTCACAATGAAAGTGATATATTTTAAACCACTGGGAGAAATAAAAAGCTTAAAATGCTATACAGTCATACCTTGGGTTACAGATGCTTCAGGTTGCGTTTTTTTGGGTTATGGACCCGCCGAAACCCGGAAGTTCTGAAACGAGTTACTTCCGGATTTTGCGCATGTGCAGAAGTGCTAAATTGCACTTTGCGCATGTGCAAAGCGCTGAATCGCAACCCATGTGATTCATGCACAAGTGCAGAAATCATTGCCAGACACCAAAAGATATAGTTATAGGTAGGTAGCCGTGTTGGTCTGCCGTAGTCGAAACAAACAAAAAAAATTCCTTTCAGTAGCACCTTAGAGACCAACTAAGTTTGTTATCGGTATGAGCTTTCGTGTGTGTGCACAGTTCTTCAGATAGATATAATTCTTCAAAAGATGTAATTGTCTAGTGATCAAGATTTCTGCTGTATTTCACTATTAGGACTTTTTTTATTTAGGACTTATAAAATGGTGACAAAAGTAGTTGCATTTGTGATAGGAAATAAGATTTAAAAGGATTTTGATGTATTAGTGATGAAATGTTATTTCTATCTTATTAGTTATGCATTGAGTACTGTTATGTTATTTATATTTACTTTTTTTCCCTCTCACCTTTCTCCCAGTAGAGGACCCAAGGCAGCTCACAGCTAAATACAGCTAAAACATGCACAATCGGTATAATTATTAAAAAACAAAATTTTGTTGTTGTTGTTGTTTAGACAAATAAGTAACCCTATTAAAAACAGCCCTGAAAGACTTCTAAACCATTTAAAAGCACAAGTAGATCACACACCTTCATAAGGCCCTGCAACAGCCAGTTAGTGGCCAAAGGTTTCTGAATCAAGTTTTTGCCTGTCCACAAAAGGAAAGAGCCAACCTAGCCCTCTGTGGCAATGACACAATTTGAGAGCAGCCACTGAAAAGGTCCACTTAGCACGCCCATGAAGGTGGCAAGACATGGGAGTAAGGCCTCTTAATAATATCTCGAAGTCTGAGTAGAGTCCTATAGGAAGATGAACCCAATTCTCCAGATACTTTTTAATGTAGTTGAAGCATTTTATAAACATCTTACTGGAAGCCTCAGGAAACAAAGCAGGACTTACTTCCACATAATTTTTTGCTGGGGCAAACTGCGTATTTTACCAGAGGCATGGTCCTTCCCTTTCTTTGCACACAATATACTCACATTAATTTATTACAGGAAGCAATCTGCCTGACATGTTTAAGAACAGATGATGCCACCTCAACAGTTTTTAAAAAACGCAACTCCAAACAAGTTGCTGTTCGACCCTCACCTGCGCTAAACAGTGGTAATGAAAAGTGGGGAAATGATGTGCCACCCTTTCAGTGAATAATTATGGGCGAAAAGCCTACGCTGCGGTGGCAGCTTTGAACACACAAGACTCGTACTTTTTGTGCGGCATCGAAGATGAAGAGGGACATCTAGCAACACAAGACTCCTAACTGATGCTTCCTTGGATCTCAAGCGCGCTCTGCAACATCCTCGCCAAACAGCGATCTGAAGCAGCTTGCGAAAGAGTACAGCGGTGTTGTAACCCCGGGTCCAAAGAAGCACCACTGCACAGTATTTTCCCAAAGAGCCCCGCCCCTTTCTGTTTGGGCAGGTATTCCTTGGCAGAGAGCTTTCTTTTAGGTTAAAGTCACCGCTGCGAAGCAAGAATTAGAAGAAATCGCGAAGAATTCGGGAGCGGGAGGCGCTGGGAACCTTCAGAGGTAGGAAGAGGGTTAGTGGGTTATTTCGAAAAGGGTGTCCCGATGGCTCCAAAACTGACCCGCAGCCGATCCAAACGAAGAGCAAGGCTAAAAAGCCCCGCTGCTGCTACAGCTGCCAGCATCGCTGCTCGCTTTCGGCGACCCGGCCCCCTTGGCGGCTCTTCCCTGAGGCACCAGGAGAGCGCCGTCGACGCCAGGGCTGGCGGCGGGGGCGCTCGGAGGACCGCGCTGCCGTGGCTCCTCCTAGAGGTGGTATGTGGAGAAGGACCCCCCTTCCCCTCCCTACCACCGGCCTCCAGAGCTGCCGCCATTGAAACCATACAATAAAAGCGACGGAAGGGAAAGGAGGAAGCGCGACGCGGGCATTGCGGCGGCGCCGGAGCGGAGGCGGCAGCAGGCGGGCAGGTGACCGGGAAGGCTCGGGGCGGGGGAGAAAGGCTGCTCGGTTAATGCATCTCCCGAGGACAAGCCGTTGGGGCCCGCAGGGGAGGGTGGGGAAGGAGGCCTGTCGCCGTCACTGGCCGCCCCCGCCGCTCACCCAAAGCGCCGCGGCGGGAAGGGAAGGGCCCCCCGAAAGCAGCCGCAGCCTCCCGCCCCCCCCATTCCCACGCATGGAGGCGATGCGGGGAGAGGCGCGCCATCCCCGGTAGGGAGCAAAGCGAGGGGAAGAGAGAAAAGGCGGCAGAGCGAGCCGTTGAAACAGAAAAAAGCGGGAGTGGCGGCACCTCAGCGCGCGAGATGAGAATCTCTTCCCGCTGAGGCTGCGGCGCTTTTCCCGCTCCCGTTTTGTCCTCCTCAGAGGTCAAGAAAATGCCGCCGAGTGGCGTGAAGGGGGGGAAGGCGCCGCCGCCCTCTGCGCTGTTTCTCTCTACCCCCCCCCCCCCATTTCTCTCGGGGGTCGCGATTCCCTCTTTCCCTCCCCACCGCACGGCTGTCCCAAGGGGGAGTGAGGTGAGGAGAGGTCACTTCCCCGGCGCTTCCCTTTCCGGGGCGCCCTTTCAGCGAGAGCCGGTTAACGGCATCTCAACCACTCCCCCCCCCCGCTCATCTCGGGCCACAAGCAGAACGAGGAGAGGCGGGAATTTGACGAGAGAGCCCGGAGGTAGACGCCTCCCCCACCCGCCCCGCCAGAGGCTAGGAGGACGGGAATTGCGCGGGAAAGGGAACGGCGTTGGCTTCCCAGAGTTCCCTGCGCCTCACTGGCGGCTCGCGCATAAGCGCACGCTCTCCATCCTGCCTCTTTAAACGCTGGCCCCCCTCACGCCCACCCACACACCCCCTTTAAGAAAAAACTGCCAGCCCGCGTCTTTCAACCGTCCGACCTATGAGCGCGTGCCCTAAAGAACGTTAGGCGGGGCGGGTCCCTCAGTGCGCGCGCGCCCCGCCCCCGACTCCGTATTAGCAACATCTTCCTCCACGTTCTCGCTCGCTACGTAAATAAGTTTTAATGCTTTGGCGGTTTGGAATTTGAAACAGAAAGGTTCCTTCTTGAATTTAAAGGCCAGCCCCTTTAAAGAGTGGGGCGTTCTTATATGAGGACGAGCAATGTCACACCTCCCTCTTCTGAGGGAATGTTATGGATGGAGGAAACGGCCGCGGAGCATGCGCAGTGCGTGCCTCTATGAAGCGCTGTGTGTGTGAATTGCGAGGTCTTGAGGTTTTTTGTTTTGTTTTTCCATATGGTTGTCTACCAATTTTTACGTTTTCTCTTATTGTCCCACGCAGCCCCTCAATCGATCACTACTGCCATAATAAAAAAGAACATATATCATGGTTATATCAGCCACTTTGAAACGCCGCCTGTTGACAGGGATGTAAATGTTTTAGATAAATAATATCTATATTTTCTGCATCGTGCCAGAAGATTCAGTGGAAATAATGAAGTTGCCACATAATTTGAGCAATCTGATCTCCCTGTCATTTAGGCCTAGTTCCCACTGAATTGGTAGTCTGGTGATCCCCTTGTCCCTAACATCTAGTCTAGTTACAGAAAGGTAGCCGGGTTGGTCTGCCATAGTCAAAACAAAACAAAAAAATTTTTAGTCAAAGTATCTGAAGAAGTGTGCATGCACACGAAAGCTCATACCAAGAACTAACTTAGTTGGTCTTTAAGGTGCTACTGGAAGGAAAAATTTTTTTTTGTTTTGATCTAGTCTAGTGTATATACTTTTCTGTATGGGGAACATTCAATCATGGATATCTTCCCCTGCGATCAGAAGTGCACTTATAATGCTCTATTTCTTAACTTTTCATTCTTGTTTTTGTATTTTGTATTTGTGGTTTTACATATTTAGGTAATATTTGTGTGTTTTTCTGTGCACTGCTTAGAAATATTTTATATATTAAGCAGTATGTTCTTTTTTAAGAAAAGAAAAATCAGAAGTGCCCTTTATGTGCTTAGGAAACAAGTGAGAAAGAGAAGCAGTATCGGCATGTCTGCTGACCTTGCCCACAACCTGTACACCTTTGGTTGAAGGTTTGGTTTGCTATATACTTGGGAGCCCTAAGCTTCCAAACCTTACACTGAATGTATGAAGGCGATGGATGAGAAGTCAGTAGGCAAACTGGAGGTGGGACCAGTGGGCTCCACGCCCTCCTCTCCCCTGATTCCCTGAATGCATGGAGAGCATTTCTGAACAGGGCTCTCACATCACCTAGATAACGCATGAATTAGATTGCCCTATCTCAGAAATACAAGTAGACATGCAGCTTTCTACACGAATGCAAAATATTGTGTAAGCTAACATCAGGAATCTATCCACAGACAACCCTTCTACCTTTTGGGGTTTCCACTTTTCCTATGTTTCTGTATCTTAAAGAACTACAAGTCTGACAGGAATTGCATTAAACAGGTGCAGTTTGCTTTATTGTTTTATCCTCATTCTGAGAATGCTGCAGCTGTTTGAATTTCAGCATATAATTTGGTACGGGCAAATCCTATTTTGTGCACATTAGATGCACATATGACCATGCACACACTTGCCAGGTTTGGTACCAGAAGAGGGCGGAATGAGCTTACACGCAGTCCACTGACTGCGCACAATGACCTGGGACATAACCTGTGCATAAATGGGTTGCCTGCATTGAAGGCAGAGAGCCTCTGCCAGGGGAAAAGGTTGCCATCCTATTTCCCTTCACATAGGCACACGAAAACTACACAGCACAAACAAATAACAGTATAATGATGCATTTAACTAAGCCTAAGTACATGTAACTGAAATAATTGCAGTTACTTGCCCTTTTTATCACTGCTCCATTTTCCTCCCCTTCCTTTGTTGTCTCCTGTGTGCCTCTTTCACTTTGTAAAATGCCAAGCACACAATGGGCATTATGTACAGAATCAGGTGGGGGTGTGGCCTAGTTTCTGAGCAAATACAGGCTATTTTACCAGATGTGTGTAAGTCAGGTACATTTCCATAGTTAGATCACAACCCTGAGATCCATTTATCTCTATGCTAGGACAAGTTTCATCTGTGTATGAGGCTTCCAGGTTAAAAGCCACAGATCAGGTCAAATAAAAAATGGAAATTACTTATATATTACTTATTACCTATAAAAAAATATGCCTTTGTGGCCATATGGAATCAAAATATAGCGTATTCCGATGCAATGAAGGATACAGCTTCCGTATTTTTCATAGCTGTGTAGCAAAGACAATTTCAACAGGTACAATTATGCTCACCCCTTCATGACAAAGCTGTGCCTTTCAGAAATTTTCACTTTGCACAATTTTTAAAAGTATAGAAGCCTATTTTTAGTTTGCATTGGAACAGCCTAGGATAATATGAGAGGCTATTACATGAACAGGTTTGGTTGTAATAGGAGAAATTGAATCAGACAAATGGGACATATATCCAGTGTTGCAGTGCGGAGTTCTCTTGCTCACTGTTCCAGTCAGTACCCTTCCTCAAGGATACTCTATTCCATTTCCCCACATAGTTCTCCAGATCCCCCGGGCAAATCAGTGTTTCATGGTCACAGTTTTCACCCTGTTTTTGAGTTGTGTCTCACACAGGTTTTTCTCTCTCTCTATTTTTGTACTGTACTTCTGCAACATGGGGTTCCTTCACACCTGTTCATAGTATCGTATGTGTGTGTGATAAAGGTCTTGCTGCCTAAACACTGACACGCACATGAACATCAGACAAAGAAACTGGCTATGAAAACTTTGTTTCAGATGTATCATGGGTATTGGCAGCTGTGCCATGTTAATTGTTCACATTGTGGACTAGTTGGTACAATATTGAAAGTATTATTTCCATACCAATTACATTATTATAGGTCATTTATGTTTTGCAGTTTGTTAAGGGTTGCTGGGAATTCTAATTCTGTTGGGGGCAAACTACAGGGCCCAGAATTCTTTGCAGGGGAATGTGTTCTGAACATATAGCGTAGCCAGGTATAGTGTGTACACAGCCTTAAATCTTGCTCCCCAACATTTTAAAAAAATCCAACTCCTATTATATCACACCCAATATCAATCCTTGTTTCACCCTTTGTATGTTTTATATTAGGACAAGCAAATAAGAATAATCTGCCAGAAGACTGAAAAACACAGAGCGACAAAATGTCGGCCCGAGGTGGAAAGAAAAAAATGACCAAAATGTCTCGCTCCAGCAGAGCAGGCGTTATTTTTCCAGTGGGCAGAATGATGCGATACTTAAAGAAAGGAACATACAAATTCCGGATAGGAGTGGGAGCTCCTGTCTACATGGCAGCTGTCATAGAATATCTAGCAGGTAAGAACATGTTTTAATTAAATTAATGAAGTGGCAAGGCCAAGTGCTTGCACAACACTTCTGGAAATGAGGCTGTATAATGGTAAAGAAATCATTTGCTCGTTTGATGTTGTTGAGTTCAAGCTTTTAACAGAGCAGTGGGAATAGTGGACATCCAATTATGCATGTTTTATCCCAAGTGGGAAAGCTTTTCTTTTTTTGTAAGAAGCTTTGGGCACTATATAATTGAAAAGCAGGATATAAATAGAAATCGTCAAATAATAGTGCAATCCTAATCCCTCGATTATGGCTGGAGGGGTCAGGATGGCACACTGTTTGCCTCTTTGCCAGCAGAGAGAAGTACTGCCAGTGGAGAGGGTTCCACTGTGCTGGAAGGCCCAGGTGAGCAGAAAGCTCGTGCCAGTTCTCCTGCTAGTGGGAGCAGGAAGAAAGCTCTGAAATGGTGCCTTTAGGAGCAGGGTGCTAGCAGCCTGGAACTGGTATAGTGAAAAGAAAGATTGGAAGCCACCCTCCTGCACTGCAAGCTCGGAATGTGCTGCTCTGCTCCTCCCCCATTTAGTAAATTCAGTAAATCATTAAAAGCAAAGGTATTGGAATACACACATCCCAGGCTTTTTTCCATTTCAAGGAAGGACCTAGAATTTTACAGATCTAGGAAATGAAACTGTGAGGCGGTTCACAGATGGCCTAAATGTGTAAATTATTTACATAGTGAGTCCCAGGAACAGACGTATCTTGTTACTGACATGTATCCCAATGTACTTGTAGCAGAAATATTGGAATTGGCTGGTAATGCTGCAAGGGACAACAAAAAGGGAAGAATTGCTCCAAGACACATCCTTCTGGCAGTTGCTAATGATGAGGAGCTGAATCAGGTATGCTTTACAAACAATTTACAGAAGATAATTGCATTGGATAACTGTTAATTACTGTTGTAGTGCTGTAGTTCAACACTACTAGGAAAAAAATGTTGAAAAACCAAGATCTCATGGTTTCTTACAGTTTTTTTCTGAATTTGCCAAACAAGGTGTTGCATGGTTTGCAGTTATTCTTCATTAACATGTTTGCTGTTCTTTGTTTAAAAGTTTCAGGGAGGGGGAGGGAGAAAGTGAAAAAATAAACATTAAGCATGGAAGGGTTTGGAGTCAATTTAAAGCATTCTTATCAACCTGCTCTACATGGGGCAGCTCTACAGTCATGTGCTTCTGATTTGAATAGTACATTTTTATTAACTAGTATTCAGTAGTTAGACATGCTACCCCAGCACAGAAATGTTTAAGAAAGGGTATACTAACAGCTATACTGTTATAATGCCACAAAATGCAATCACCTAAACTTCAATCCCATACCTACTTACCTGGGAGTAAACTCCATTGAACTTGGTCCAAGTTTAACTGCTGGAGGTTTGTGCTGTTGCTTTCCAATTGTTCTGTTTCAACCATGACTGCCATGGTTTTACACCACTATGAAATCTATACAGAGCAGTGTGCAAATATTTCAATGAATCAGATTGATTTAGAGGCTGGGGGGCATTCCTCCCTCTTCTCTCCCCTCCTTTTTGCATGATTCATGTGGATGAAAGCAGCAGCTGAAGCTCAAGACAGGTGTCACAAAGAGTAGCCTATCAGATTGAGATGTGCTACTTTATACAGTGGTACCTCTGGATACGAACGAGATCCGTTCCGGAGCCCCGTTTGCATCCTGAAGTAAACGTAAGATGCAACTGTGGGTGTGCGGGTCACATTTCGCTGCTTCCGTGCAGGCGCGTGACGTCATTTTGAGCGTCTGCGCATGGGCGAGCGACGAAACCCGAAAGTAACGCGCTACGCTACTTCCGGGTCGCCGCAGAGTGCGACCCGAAAATATTCATCCTGAAGCTACTTCAACCCGAGGTCTGACTGTATCTTTGACATCCATAAACTATGGTACGACCAAAATTATGACGTACCCAATAGAACAGGCTGCCTCAACCTCGGCTCTCCAGATGTTTTTGAGACTACAATTCCCATCATCCCTGACCACTGGTCCTGCTAGCTAGGGATCATGGGAGTTGTAGGCCAAAAAATATCTGTAGGGCCAAGTTTGAGGAAGCCTGCAATAGAACATACCTTTATAAGACCCAACCAAAACGTAACATAACAGTGAATAAACTTCTCCATATCTCCTCAGTTGGCTGGATATACTATACTGCACTGAAATGTTTAAATATTTTATTGTTCTAGAATGTTTCTGCCACACTTGCCACGATGTCCTGCCACACCAGTGTGGTGTGCCACACCCTTTGGGAACCACTGTGGTAGATTGTTAAAAGGGATGGGAAAGTGTGAGAGAGAAAGTTAAGGAATGAGAGGAGTGGGAGGAGACAATGGGCATGGGCATTGCAGAAAGGATTGATGATGGTTCAGTGTTTATGCATGTGTTCAGAGGCAGCCCACTCCTGAGTGTTAAGTTTGTGGGAGGGCAAAAGTCTGCAGTAGTTCAGTGATGAGGGGCTCGTACTCTTCATGATCTCAGAGGTGCCTTTATTCCCAGAACTCTGGCCCAACATTGAAAGTAGACTCCTGAGCTGCCCTAGTGAGGTCTTGGCATAATTTACATTGGAGGAAATTGGGGAGAATAGGAAGGGAAGCAGGGGTTGGTTTTCCCAGATTGGGGAAGGAACACGAGAAGTGGGATGAAATGGTACACTCTCTGGATGAAGTTTGCAGCAATGGAGAGGGATGCTTAACTATTATAGAGAGAAGTGCTAGTAGTTTAATCTCTGTGGGAACTAGGCCACCACACTGCAAACCGGGGGCAGGGAGGCTACAATTGCTTAATGTTTTATTTTTCTAGAATTCTTACTATCAATTCATTCACTTATCTTGGGCTGGGTATTTACTGCTGTGCCTCTGTGTTCCTCAACTGTTAAAGTGGACCAGTGTTCTGTGGTTTAAATGCAATATAGTAGTGTTGTTTTTACTTGCTGGATAGCTTGTGGGTTACCTCACTAGTTTTGTCCACTTAAGCCTTCTGCTTAGCTCCCAGTTTCTACTTTCGGCAGATTGAGTCTGAATTGTGTTGGCCGCAGCGTTATGTAGCCGGGCATGCTGCTGAGGTGCCAGACTCCACTCCAGAAATACTTGGACATGCACAGAAGAGTGGCTCAGTTCTCATCCATGAAATATTGGAGAATGTTATAACAACATAAACGAGTATATTGTCACCAAAGCTCATGGGCCTTCAGTATCAGCAATCTGATCTATAAATTGTGTCTTCCTTTCTGTATTAAATGTCGGAAGTATAACTGAATTTATTTTGCTTATTTGACCACATTTTTATTCTTTTAAGCATGAAAGCAGAGCTGCATATTTGGAGTTTTTCCATTTTGTACAGTGAATTGTTTGTAAAAACAACAAGCAAATCTATCAAAGTGAATGAGTACCCTCAAGAGAACTTGTATTCAGGTATGTCATGTCTCTGTACACTGCTTCTTTCTGCAGTTGCTAAAAGGAGTGACCATTGCAAGTGGAGGTGTCCTGCCCAGGATTCATCCAGAGCTTCTTGCCAAAAAACGAGGCACCAAAAGCAAATCTGATACTATCCTTTCACCTTCTCCAGAGAAGAGAGGGAGGAAATATTTGGGGACCAAGAAGACTGGAAAGAAAACAAAGGCTGCAAAAGCCCGGGCACCCAAAAAGGTAAGCAAAACTTGGACCAAGCAGCTGTATTTGGAAAACAGGCTGTGCTATCCCTCTTAGGACTGGTCTCATTATAATGCCTTTCTTTGTGGTCAGGTTAATTTCAGAGTTATCTTCTTGTAAGATAACTGTAAGTTATTTTAAAGGAATAACTCAAGCTTTTCAAGAGTTTGGCTGCCATATAGGGTTGTAATGTATAAGGGGGGACCCTTACATATAATGCTATCCTTAACACTTAATAGTATAAAGAGGGAATAGACTTCACCATTTTTGGGGGGAAATAATTTGGAAATTAGTCTCATTGGATTATATCCAAAGGTTCCCTTCCTCCAAAGGAAGCTCCTTCCATCTAAGAAAGTGAACCTTTGGGTGACTTCAACAGAGTTTATTTCCAAGTAGTTACGTTTAGGACCACAGTCTTGGTGTTTTTGGTTTTTAACATAGATTTAAAGAGCTGGTTTGTTTTCTCCACTTCCAACATATGCCAGGCGATAAAAAAACTATAGATGAGTCACACATGGATATGTTAACAGTTCATGTCTTCAAAATCTATCAGAGCTGCAAATGGACACCTGACTTGACCAGGATAGCACAGGTTAAAGTAAACCCAACTCTGCAAGGCAAAATATATTTATGTTTAATACTAGCATTGATCTTCACATTGTCCATTTGAGAGCCAAGTCACACCTTTACCTATAAGGTGTTAAGATCCTTGCACAATAGCTCTTCTGTTTTGTTCTTACACAGTAAGATGCTTATGTGAACTAGCCCCTCATGTGGAAAACAAAAAGTTACCACGTCAGAGGAAACTCTAGTTGTGAATATTTGGGGGGGGGGTGTTTCTCTGACAGTACATTTCCCCACCTACTCTGTTAGGTTTTCTTCTTCTTAATGTTTCTTTTCCCTGCCCCCAATAGAACAAACAGAAGGAGAATGAAAAAGAAGGAGCATCAAATTCAGCAGCTGATGATGGACCTGGTGATGGGTTCACTATACTCTCCTCCAAGAGTCTTCTTCCAGGACAGAAGGTACCAAGTTAGAGAACAGTACAATAAAATTATGTCCACACTATCCACACCAAAATTTACTCAGTTGTCTCTCGCTTTGCATATATTTTAGTCAGGGTTTCCTCAAGATCCAGGAAGTATTTTTATGAAGCAATTCCTTCTTTTAAGAAAAAAAAATCATGATGAAGTAGCCACTCTGCGGATCTTCACTCTAGGAACTACATGTTTAAGCTTTCTCCTGTTTAAAACAGACCATGCCCCTGCTATTCAATCATGATTCTTACTGATGTCTCACCCCTCTCCTCATTCACAGCAATGAATATTCTCTCTCTCTCTCTCTCTCTCTCTCTCTCTCACACACACACACACACACAGAGAGAGAGAGAGAGAGAGAGAGAGAGAGAGAGAGAGAGAGAGACACTCTGTGAGAAAGTGTTGCATGAAATAGGTATGGGTTATTTATAAGGCACAAATTCCAGGGGTCTGGGACTGCATTAGTTTGCACTACAATAATCTTAACATCTCTGAACACTGTGCTGCTACTTCATGCACTGTGCTGCAATACCTCTCCCCATATAAACCAACCCGGATTCTGTGATCACTATCTGGGGCCCTGCTTCATGTGCCTCAAGAGGTCCGGAGGGTGGCAACACAAGAATAGGCCTTTTCTGTAGTGGCTCCCCGTTTGTGAAATGTTCTCCCCAACGAGGTTCGCTCACTGCATGCCCTCATTAAATATCCTTACGTGCCAGGTGAAAATGTTCCTCTTTGACCAGGCTGATTAATATTCTGTGGGCTTTTAAATGTGATTGTGGGAATGGGGCACGGGGGGGGGGTATTGTTTTGTTTTGCTTTTGTTCTCACTATTTGTTCTTTCTCTGTGATGTGAACCACCCTGAGAACTTCCAATGAAGGCCAGTGTATAAATTTAATGATAGTAATAATAGGAAGATGCAGCTTTAGTAAAACTGAAATCCAAAAATGTTAGGTATTTCTTGTGCAAACTGAAAACAATGAACCTATTAGAGGGGAAGTTATGTGCCCTTAGTCCAGTTTATTTCAGGTGAATCTCTGTAACTATAGATACATATGCATATAGTAAACACAGAAATCAAGTGCCCTGATCAGCTGGGGGCGGGAAAGCAGGGTTCTTTGCATGTTTCCATGGGTGAATGAGTAATTGCTTGCATAATTCCTCCCTGCATCCAGATGCTTGCGCTGCAGTCAGAAAACTGGCAGTTATTCTAACCATTTGCTGGTTAGGGGGCTGGATTTTGTACCCTCTCTCCCATTACCTCCTTCCCCTGAATGGGTGATCAGAGTTATCACCAGTTATCTGATACAGGCTATGCACACAGAAGCCCAATTACTGCTGTGCACATGTACAGCTGGATTTGGGCCAGGTTAATGCATTACTTGATTATAAAGATAGGCATTTAAAAGATAGCAGGGGTTTCTAATGAAAAGAGCATGTGGTCATCCTGTATTTAAAGGCTCTGTTTGAAGTCTGAAAAGTGAGCTGCTGGTAGCTCTAGTTTGAAAGTGAGAGCCTTGCAATTTGATAGCAGCTTGGTAGCAATAAGAAAATGAAGTACAATCTGCTTTCTGTTTTAGTAGTTTAGTATTCAGACAATTTCACAGCATCAGTAAATAAATGCAAAGTGCATAGCAGCACGCACACACAAATGGGATGTGAACAGGCTAAGACTACATAGGAAATATATCAAAGTTATGGTTAGCAGCTCACTGAAAGCATAAACTTGGTTTGCAGCATAAAGGCAATTTCTTTGCTGGGAATGTTAGGAAAGGACCTGAAAATAGAGCTTGTCAGTATCCTGATGCCTTTATAGGAATCTATGATATGGTCACTTTTTGAATCTTATGTTTGGTTCTGGTTTCCTCATCTCTAAAAAGTATCTCTGGATACAATCTGCTGGGGTCATAGAATAGGAGACGGATTTTGATTTTATGCAATCCGATTGCAGGTTTTCTGAAGACAGCTATTTGGCATGTTTGAAACAAGATTCTGTACTTTATAGTCCTTTAGTCCAATCCAGCCAGCTTCTTTATATTCTTGTGAATTGTTTCTCCTATTTCATTGGCATCTTGCAGCTCTCTCTGACGCAGAGTGACATCAGCCATATTGGTTCTATGAAAGTAGAAGGCATTGTGCACCCGACTACTAGTGAAATAGACCTCAAAGAAGAAGTAGGTAAGTCTCTAAAACTCTTTTTTTTTTTAAGGAGATGGGGATATTTGAACCTTTGAATTGTAATTGTAACCCTTTTCCAGGGGGACTGTTGAACTCAAAACTAATACAACTTCCATCAGCCCCAGCCAGTGTGGCTAAGCTGACTGGCACTCAAAGCAGTTGTAGTCCAAACCTCTGGAGGTCTCCAGGTTGCTGAAGTCTGAGTTATGTGTAACAAAAGCCCTTGCAGTATTTGTACAGCAGTTTCCATCTTTGTGGCAATTGTTTTATTTTTAACAGTGATATAATTCAAATGTCTTGTTTCAAGATTTCAGATGCCTATATATCTCATAACACAATAAGTTGGTGCAATACCATGTTTGCTTTTTAATTACACCATCCTAAAGTTGGCTGCATTTGCTATGTACTTAGGTTTCTGCTAGTGTTTTAAGAGTTTTGTTTGTTTATTCTCTTTTAGACACCTCATAAAATGAATTATCTTGGTGTCTTACAAATAGAAAAAATAAAAACTATAGTGCGATAAAACTATAATAAACTTGAGACAGCCAGCACAATATTTATCTACATTTTAAATGGAAAGTTGAGGCACTGGGAGGAGGGGAAATCATTTTATTAAATGAATCTTTGACCGTAGGGCTATAGGCTCAAAATTGATAGCTGACTTCAGATTCTATATTTTTATGTGAAAACTCCACTAGTATTTTAATAGAAACATGTCTTGCTTTTTTGCCCCCCAGGTAAGGCACTGGAAAAGTCTGGAGGTAAAGAGTTCTTAGAAACCATAAAGGAACTCCGTAAAACACAAGGACCTCTGGAAGTCACAGAAGGTAACCTCTTTTGTTTATTGCAGATTTTTTTTTATTAATCATTTAGTATTTTCTCCTTACAAATATTCAAGAAATATTTTTTCTTGCTGTTGTTTGTCTTTGGAATAGCTTTTCAAAAAAATGCATGAGTTATTTCAATCTCTGTGGGATTCCATCCCACAGGTAGCTTGTATTGCAACAGAATAAAGACTACCTTATATTTTTATAAGGAATGTTATTTTGGTTTGCAAGTATGAATGAATAGCAGGCTTAACAGTTTCATTTGCCACGCTCACTGCAGCAAGTGTGGAGCTGTCCTCTGCAGAGTGCAAGAGATGTTAAGCCTTAAATCTAATTCTGAAACTGCAGAGCTTAGTGGTTGCACAGTGATTTTTGTACCCTCCAGAGTCAGGAGGGGGGCTGTGGGTTACACCACATGGCAACCCTCCCCTCACTGGGTGGAGGATGGCAAAGGCACCTTCAAGCAGTGGTATGCAAGCAAGCTTCCCCCCATCCCGCTGGTTCTTCCTGAGGAAAAGCCAGACAGAGGGATGGGGGCTGGCAACAACAATTATTGGCTTCTGTAGCCAAAAATTATTGGTTTCCGTAGCCAAAAATTATAGACCTGATTAAACTGACAGGGTGTTTTTAACGCCTAACATATTTGCTTTTTTCTCCCTTTTTTTCCTCAGCTGCTCTCAGCCAGTCTACTGGTCTAGCAGCAAAGTTTGTCATTCACTGTCACATCCCACAGTGGGGTTCAGACAAATGTGAAGAGCAACTGGAGGAGACTGTAAAGAACTGTTTAACTGCTGCTGAAGACAAGAAGCTGAAATCTGTGGCTTTCCCACCTTTCCCCAGTGGCAGGTATGTGGTTTTCTCTGTAAAGCCCCGCCACTTAGTTATGAATGTTTCAACATCTTGTCAAATTTGTCACAAAACAAATTTGTAAGTGTGACATGAAGGCTTGCCATATATTTTTTTTTCCTGCCAGAGGTCCAGCACCTTTAATGACTGCATAATGTTCAACTTTTTCAGTCATTGCATCTCTGTGTCAAGGAAAGCATCGCTTTCTGAACTTCTAGTACATCATGCAACTACTAAAGAGCTTTGCTAGAAAGGAGTTGGCTGCTCTAATGATTTCTGTGACTGGCTTTATATTTCAATAGCTGTGGCCTTTTTCAGTGCTGTCCAAGGATTTAGGTATGCTAGGTGAAATGTTAAGATACTTCTCTCCAACAGTGTCTCCTCTGGCCAGTAGCCATTCATCACTTACATTGTGTGGTATACTATCTTTTTGAATTTCGTTACGACTGCCATTGTGCTTTGAGAAGCACTATCAGCCAGCTTCTCTTCCCATAATTCCCTTCCCTTTATTTCCATGACCAAGTAAGCTCTACTATCTGTATCTTGAAACTACTGTTGTTGATTCAGCTACATCTTGATCTTGATCCACTGCACTCTTTCCAAGCTTCATGTCCCTATGAGCCCTTGCTTGTTATCATTCCTCTTCTTCCCAAACAAAGATTATCCATCCTTTATAAATATGCTGATATTCCTGGACAGCAGATATCCATTTTTCCATAAGTCTGTTAGGCTGGTGCATATGTACTTTTATGTTAGCTTGATCATAGTTGCTATGGTCCAAATTTTCTCAATCCATTCAAATATAGTAGGAGATACGCTTTTTCTGATTTTTAGCTGCTATAATCTTAGCAATTATAAGGTTGAACATTATTGATAATTTTCTGGAATAACATCTTTTAGATAATGAGTTGAGCATTTATAAAGTACATTTAGCTCATAATTTGGGCTAATGCTCTTATGTTCAAGCTTTAATGTTGATCTCTTTTCCCCTGTATATAGAAATTGCTTTCCAAAACAGACTGCAGCCCAGCTGACACTCAAAGCCATTTCTTCCCATTTTGATGACTCCAGCCCTTCTTCCTTGAAGAACATTTACTTCGTGCTTTTTGACAGTGAGAGCATTGGCATCTACGTGCAAGAGATGGCAAAGCTAGATGCAAAGTAGCAACAGAAGCCAAATGAAAATTTATTTTTCAACATGAATATGAGTAGGAATGAATTAGAAGTGGGTTTTATTTTTAAAATATTGTGAGGACGGAGTATGTGAGTAGCTTTGAAGTTTTGTGATGGGTGGAGGGCTTTTGTTAATTGGGGGGGAGAAGGGGAATTTGTTTGGGAGAATTTGATCGGCAATTATACCATGCTTTAGGCACCCTCTACCATTTTGTATCATCCCTAAGAAATTACATTGCCAGCTCTCTTTACCTTTTAATGTCTCGAGTTATTTTAGTTTAGACCTTTTAAAGATTAATCTCATTTTAGAGTAGCAAGACAATTCAACACAGAGTGGGTGGGAAAATGAATTGTTTGCTCTTTCTTTCCCCACTGGTAGTTAGAAAACCTTGTTATGTCTACATTCCATGTTGGAGAAAGTAATTTCAAAGAAAACTTCACTTGGTGCTTTACTGTTTTACCCCAGAATGAACTGTAATTGCTGAGAATATTTCATCTTATTTGTTTTTATATAAAAAAATGTGGCATCATCCTTTTTAAAAACTTGAAACTCAAAACCTTTTCACTTAAGACTTATTCTCAAGGGAAAACATCTTCAGTTTTATGACAGAGAAGTCTCTTGGAACAATGAGACCAGTTCCATCCTAGTCTGTCATTCAACATTGCCACTCGGAAAGATGTGTGGAACGGATTATATTGTAGTTTTGCACTACTAAAAGACACCACAGAATCTGACAAATGGAGGGGGGATACAAATGTACTAAAAAAAGCAACCATGCAGTCACAAATTGTAGTTGAATCCCCCCCCCCACAATAATCAGGTACAGTCATACCACATGTTGCGTCCGCTTCATGTTGCATCTTTTCGTGTTATGTTCCGCGGCAACCCGAAGTTCCGAAATGGGTTACTTCCGGGTTTCGCCACATGCACAGATGCAGCGCTTTGAGTTGCGGGCATTTCACGTTACGGGCGGCCTCCGGAACAGATCCCATCCATAACATGAGGTACCACTGTTCGTGTAAGTCTCCTAGATTTCAGCTGTTGAGCTTTAGGGGAGTACATAAAGTGCTCAACTTTAGTTGAATAGTGCCCAGTGTGTTATACAGTTTATTTTGAAGTCAATGTTCATTCCTTCTCAAGAAGACAAAAATCAGCTTCACTAAATTCTGCTCTCATCCATGAACAAAGGGAGTAATATGATGAGGCACCTTTATGTTTGTTTTTGAAATAACATCATCAACAACAACAAAGAGCTGTATTATGATGGGTGAAAGTTTTGAATACAGAAAAAAGTAGTGCATAATGGAATGTTATTTTACATTTACCTTTTATCTACTTTGAAATAGACGACCATGTGTTGGTGACAAGGAACAATAGGTATGTTGCTGTCATTTTAGATTTTTTAATCAAAACGATTCTGCACTCACCCAGGTTTGTTCGAAAAGGTTTTAATGTTCCATTCTTTACCCATGGATAGAAGGAAAACACTCAACTTGTAAATACATTTTTAAAAACAAAAAACTTCACTTTTTGAGGTCATCATACTGTATTGTTCAAGAAACAAACACAAAAAAATATGTAAAGTAACAACAACTGCAGTGTTGAGGTCCTAGGAACTGATAAGTTCTAAAGCTTGAGCTATTCCACATCATAGCTTACACAGTTTTGGGAGCTGCATGGACCAACTGCCCTAAACCTTTTGGGCTTGGATCAGCTAAATATATTCTAGGGGAAATTGTTTGCTTAAAAGAGGTAGGTTTAAGCTTAATATACCAAAAAAAGATAAACTCAAGCAGACAAGACACACATAGTTCAATGAATACAGCACAAAACAGATTGTAGGTTGCTACTTCTTTTAATTCAAGAACTTTCAGAATCCATTATAGCTTATGAGCCAGATAGTAAAAATGATCCCAAGATCCAATATAAAATATAGCCTTGGATAAGATATACAAACCATATATGACAAAAGTTAAGCTTTTTAAAATTAGTAATAACTACCCAACCCTTCTTTAATTGAAAGGTATATTCTTTTTTGGCACTGGTCCTGTTGTACCTGCATCTTTTCTTGCAAGCCCCTTTCTATCTAGCATGGCATACACTGTCCCATCTTTCTCCAGCTTTGTGAGACGAAAAGATCCCTGCTTTTAACTACTGTCACTAAGAGATGTCCCACGTAGTAGTCACTGATTTGGCCCACTCCATCACATCTTCCCAGTGAGATCAAGAATGTGAGTGATCCTGAAGGGGACACAAAGATTTATAAAGCTATATTATTTACTTTAAGTCATTTATTTAACCCATGCAACCCATTTCATGCAAAGTCCATATTCCCCACCCATAAGAGCTATTGAGGCCTTGTTCACACATTTAATTAGCAACTATTATTTCTCCACCCGAACAAAGTATGGAATGAACCATTAGTACAAGAGATTGTAGGAAGTCCCCTAAAATAGCAGCGTCAAACTCTGGTGCAGTTATGGAAGCTCCTGTCATACCCCTTGTAATGCACATTTGTCGAAGACATGTAAGAGAGACATGAAGGCACAAAACAAAACTTACCTGGTGTATAGGTTTTCAGAGGCTTCTGTGTCAGGCTGTTGACAATGTTTGTCACTGCAACATCTGCATGGAGCCCAGCATGGTATGCCATTTTTGGCTCGTTCACATCAGCACAATCGCCAATAGCATAAATGTTATCATATCCTTTAACCTGAAGGTACTCATTCACTTGCAAAGCACCATTACTTGCCAGCTTGTCACCTAATGATGGATGATGGAATTAAATCAGTATGTAGTTCCATGAGCTATGTAATTCAGTTTAACCTGTCTTTCTTGGTCTTATGGAAACCATGAACTCTCCACAAGCCACAAAACAACGTTATCTTTATAATATAGATATATCAGAAGTGCCCATTTTAGTATATTTTCTTCCAAAGTCCCAGGTCTAAAAATGATTAAAATACATGCAGAATGTTATCCCTCAGTTCAACCCTATGCATGTCTACTCAGAAGCAAGACTTCAGTGGGACTTACTCCCAGCTATGTGTGCATAGGATGTGTGCCTTAATTATCTTCCCAAAACTAGCAGTGGAGGCAGATACTACGTGGTAGGGCCAGCTATATGAATAAAAGGTCACATTTTAAAAGGCATCAACAATAGCCAACAAATGAATATCGCTAGCCTGGTGCCTTCTGAAACTAAGTACAAAGTTACAATTCCAATTATAACTGAGACATGAGGACTGGAAGAACTATGTTACTGTATCTTAAACATGAAGTCAGGGTGGGAAATAACTTACTGAATGCACCGCTGTATGCTGCGGAATTGACTTTTATCCCAGTGCAGAGAATCACCATGTCGGTAAGAATCTCTGTGCCTTTGTCTGTCTTCACTATCATGTTCTCTTTGAATTGGTTTAAAGTCAGCGATTGCAGGTTTTCAACTTTCTGACCTGTTGTAAGCAGCCAAAAAACAAAAACAAGGACACCATATGTCACTGAACCACTGCAACAATCGTGCTCCCATCCTCTTGTGCTTTAAGGTATTTATTCCTCAAAAGGATGTTGGTTAACTTTAAATTTTAGAACAAGGGTGGGGGGAACTTTTTCAGAAAGGGTGCTCAGGAAGGCTGGAATATGTTAAACTGGACACATGGCATGGCCTGCAGAATCCCACAGGTCAGATAAAAGATCTGGAGAACCTACATTCAGTCCCCAACCCTGTTTTATATTTACCATAACTTAAAAGTAACCAAGTGCCCAGTTCAAAACTTCCAATACGGTTTTGTTTAAAAAAGACGTGTTACTAACCCTCCTGGTTATAAAGAAACTTCTAATTATAAAAATTGGGTTGGAACTTGGTCCCAGGGAGGACTTCACATTGTATACAGCTCCTGAGCAAAAACACATTTCAGTTAAAATAAATACACAATATACTCACCAAGTAACCTGAAGTAAAATAGGAATGAAGTACTGTATAATCTTATGCTTGTCTACTCAGAAGCAACGCTCTCCAAGTCCAATGGGAGTACAGTATTCCAACTTACATGAAAGTTGCCATAGTATGTAATCCCCATGAACCACTCTAAATAACTTTTTTGAGCAACGTACAAAATACAAACACTGTATGTCCTAATTTGACATGTGCATGCATGTTAACCATTTATGCTACTAAAATACGAGCAGGGGCTCAATCCTCTTTGCCAATTGTTCCTGTGTATTATTTTAAAAGTAGCTAAATAAATTACATGAGCATAGTTTCATTGAGATGCACAGTGTATGTATACCAAAGCACAAAAAGAAACTGTTCTGAAGCAACCCTTAATCGGTCTGGAAACGTTTAAGAGGAAAGATCATTTTCAGCTTTCCTAGGAGACAATTACATGCAATAAATGAGCTATGTACCTACTCAATAAGAGATGTACCCCCTCTTTTAAAAGCGACTCCTTCACCTCCTGCCGAACTCTGGGGAGCACTTCTGCATCTGCCAGTGCAACTTTTGAGTGAATAAGGGTGACCTGGGGACAAAACCACATTGTTGAATTTGTGGGTGTTAACAGCAAAGACTCATTACCTGTCTGCAATATCAATTTAACCAGGTTTTCGATTACTACAGAGGCAGCATTCACATTGTGGTAAATCGTAGTAAAGCATGGGTTCCCATGCATGAGCCCCTTCGTTCCTTTTTAGGGAGAATATAAAATAAAAAGTTGGTGGCTTAGTGTTCCATCCAAATCAGGGATCAGGGTTTGTTTCTCTCAAACCACAATCAGTAGACCTTAGCTTATCATGGTTTGCTTGGTGTAAAAGAAACCACAATTCCTGGTTCAGACACTACACTAAGCCAGGGAATATGGTTAAGTGGGTGCAACTGGTTTCATGCATGGTAAATAGTTTACCTAGTATATCATGACACCTAAATGTGGCCATTGAGAGCCCCTAAAATCATGCAGCTTTTCAAATTTTTGTCTGCTATGCTGGCAACTAGATCTGGATCACTCCCCGCCCCCCGCAAAAGTAAAGCTTTGGCTTACAGAAGACATAGCAAGCTAGAATCCACTACACAGCCAAAGAAAATTGAGTCCCTGGATTACAATTCAACATAACAGTAGAACTGGGCAACAACTCATCCAAACTGCAATTTCTCTACTTAAAAAAAGACCTGTAGCGTTGAGCATACATTTAAAGACAAAGCAATAGAAGAGGAAAAAACACCAAGCACCCATTCACTTTTAAAAATAAAATAATTTGAACTGTAATCCTGTGCATACTTAGCTGGAAGCAAGTCCCAATGAACACAGTGGAACTTGTTCCCAAGTAACCATGCACAGAATTGCAGTTATCTGTTAGGGGGCAGGGGTAAAGAAATGTAAAAAACTATAGAGATATTTAGAATCACACACACAAACATTAAAGAGTCCACACTTACGGCAACCCTTGTCTATTCTGGGGAAATTTCAATTACCAGAGGAATAAAATGGTGAACGGTAGTGTCACTTGTGGCTCCTACCTCTTTGTTGGGATACTTCGTCTTAACCTCCGCAGCCATTTCAACACCAGCAGAACCACCCCCCACAATTACTATGCGGGGAGATTTTTCAACCTTTCAAAACCAGGAGAAACGAGAGAGTTTAGATATTATGTTAATATGTCTTCATAATTTTAAGCAGGATCGTGCCCGACTACTCCACCATTTGGATGTGCATGCCTGGGGATCCTTGGATCTTGCCTGTTTTCACATGCTAACAACGCATCCTGTGGAATTATATCTGTAATATTTTATCTGCACCATCAGAGCGAATTTCAGGAACCCAAAAGTTGTCTTGAAAAATACAACTCTTGAGCCTTCTGGCCGCCAAATGGAAACTAGGCATTCCATTTTGGCAACTGTAACCCTGGTTTAAGAAGCCATTTGGTGCCAAGCTTATATGTCTGAGTTTCTGATTGAAAGGGAGTATTTGGACTTCCCAACTGCCATCTTGCTAGAAGTCAGCCTTAAGTGGCACTTTAGTGAGCCAAGGTAGGTCCATGTACAGACCCTAGACACAGACATACACAAGGTGAAAAGACCAATTTCCCACCAAAAGGAATTTGCAACATCACCTCTTGAACCATGTCCTCGTATGTCTGAATAGCAGACTGCATGTCCATGGGTTTGTCAAATTTTCCTGGGAAAGGCCCATCACTCCCTGTGGCAAGGATCAGGTGGGAATAGCAGAGCTGCTAAAAAGAGATGTTAAAAGAGTGTCAGTCGGACCTTCTTGCAATTCATGTCTACAGGCTACCACAGATTTTAGCCTCAATGCACTCACTTCACCATCATTCAACAGGACGTGCCGTTTCTCCAAGTCAATTCCAATTACCAGACCCTGCCGGAAACTGCCTCCGAAGGTCTTGGAGAAGGAGATGAAAGTTTTCTTGGCAAATCCTGCAAAATGATGTATAGAATTTTCAGGACATTAATGGTACTTAAAGAGCAAGACTACAAAGAAGTTAAATATTTAATACGTGTGTGGCCTAGTCTATGTGTGTGGCAGGATGAGAAGGTAGAAGCCCAAAGTAATAGGAGTAGACCGCCGGGGGTGCATGTTACATTCAGAGTGTACACCCCCCCCAAAAAAAAACCCCTGCAAGTTAAAATAGCAACCTATAACAGAAATAAAAACACTTCAGTCCAACCTACCTGCAGGTCCACACCATGTGTTTAAACCACACCCAGCTGTATTCATGGAAAAGAGACTGACAAGAGGTATGATAGCTATCTCCAAATATCTAAAGAGCTGTCACATGGAGGATGGAGCAAGCTTGTTTTCTCCTGCTCTGGAGGGCAGGACCCAAACCAATGGATTCAAGTTACAAGAAAGAAGATTCTGGCTAAACATCAGGAAGAATTTTCTGACAGTGCAAGCTGTTCGACAATGGAACGGCCTTCCTTGGGAGGTTGTGGACTCGCCTTCCTTGGAGGTTTTTGTTGGGTGTGTTTTAAATGTAAGGCGTGGATCTGCTCCAGTTTCTAGGTATAGTGAACTTTTTACAAAAGGCAACACAAAAAGAGAAAACTTAATAATAAATTAGGGTCCTTTATACCACCACAGGCCTTAACCACCTCATTCTGCTGCATGTGTAGACTAGGCCTCAGTCATAATTCTGCCCCACAAACATTAAGGCTCCCAAAACTTTGCTGTATGAATATACCTATATTTTTTTCTGTCTGATTCTTCTACCAATGTATTCAGAGCAGTATACAGTGTAAAAAAGTGGCATAAATCACTGTACAACTACCAATTTCTAAAAGCAAAGAAAATACAACCAGTCCTTCAGATCAACAACACAGAAATGGAACAGAAGAGAAAGGATCAGGGTATTGCTCAGGTGCCCTCAGGCTTCTCAAGTTGCTAAATCACAGAATTTCAACCCAGTGTCCTGAACTGGTGTAATTTTGAAACATTTTCTTGCTAGAGCAGGCCCATATAACTTCTCTCCTCAAACCAATATTGTCACTGTGGGTGCACTAAACCTCATTATCACTCCCATCTGGAACTGCAAAAATGAAGGAATGTCAAGTACTTGGAGTGGAAGAATCACAGGGTGCTACCTGGAAACTTTTCAGCTTAGCAATTTACGCAGCAGCAAAATTTGCCTAAAGATTTACAGGGCATTTAAAAGAAAAAAAGTAGTTTCCCAGCATATGGCCCTGACAGGAAAGGACCCATCAAGTTGTTGGGGACAAGGGCAGGGAGAGAAACAAGTGTAGGGAAAAGAATGAGGCTGCAGTTGCTGTTATGTGCAGGATTCAGCCTGGTTTTGCCACCTGGAAAGAGGTGTTTGATTATCAGGCTCAGTACTTAATTTCTGAACATAGATCCAAGAGCTCCCATCCTACCTACAAATATTCTCATAGCACACTGGAGCGGTTTGTGGGCTGGGTTTTAATGGGTAGGAGAGGATATATTAATTGCAATTTATCCCTCCAGGCACCCACGTGTGTGGGTTGAACAGAGTTTCAAAATCCCATCCTTGGCAGCAAAATTTATAAAACATAAGCGTTAAGCTATAAAACTTTGCTTTGAGCAAGTCCAGCTTTGAAGGAAGCGGGCTCTCCTTTCCTTGCTCCACTTAACAATGAATCAGGCTACAACTTGGGAGCTAAGTTTAAAAATATGACTGACTTACTGATCATCTTGCATTGGTTCATAGCAGTGGCAACAATATAAAATATGTATGCAGAGGAAATAGGCATATTTACAGTGTAACCAGCTTCAGGCATCTGTCTGAGCTGGAGCAAGCAAAGGGCACATCTGCCCCCATGGCTGGTTGAAGGAAGAGGGGAACAGGAAGTACTATATGCTCCTTCCTCTCCAGGAGAACGGGAAATGACATCACACAGAGCCCTCTCTACCAATTGTGATTTCTAAGGCCTGAGTAAGCAACACAGCTCTATGGTATAAGCCCCTATCTATGCAATTGGTTTGACCGCTTATCTCCCTTATACAAACTGCCCATATCTTAGAGAAAGAAGCACATATGCTTCTGCCCCCAGAAGAAGAAGCTCACCGCTCTGTACGGCAGCCCGGAGAGCAGCGACATTGTGGTGGAAAGCGTCCCTCATGTCCACCAGAACGAAGGGGACTCCCCAACACTTGAGCTTGCGGGCAGCTTCAATCCCGCCGAAGCCGCCCCCGACTATCACCACCTGCACCGACTTGTCCACAGAGATTTGGCCGCCCATCGCAAAGAGAGCAAAAGGTCTTCAGCCAAGGCAACTAAAGAAAATGAGAAAAGAGGGGGAAATGCTGTGAAGAGTTCAGCTGAGGAACAGAGATCTACGTACTAATTGCACCGATTAGTTTTTACTAATTTTACTAACCCTAATTTTGCTAATTCTAATTAGATTACTTACTGGTACACGCTGTGCTGTGGATACTTCATAAAGCATGGGATCCAGAAACCATTAGAAAGTCTCAGGACCGCCTGATCCCTAATACACCGGTTCAGTTCCCGGGATCATCCGCAGGAGGCGCGTCGCCGGCTGTCCCCGGAGCTGCTGAGGCTCGTTTGATAACTGCAGGGAACAGCCTCCGGCGTCATCAGCCGATTCCCACCGGGATTCAGCGAGCGCCTCTTATGCAAACTTTCGGCCGTTTGCTGAAAACGACTCACTTGCTGCCAAGCTCATAAGGTAGGCAACTAACGGAAATGCTTGGTGCCTTCTTCCTTAAAACTGTTGTTATTATTATTATGGAAAGCTGCCTTGTTTTTGTTTGTTTGCTTTAATGGAACTGCGGCATGCTGCTAAAAAGCTGAGAATCATATCGGCCACTATCCTCCGTTGCTAACGGAGCAACGAAATGCCCCCTTCCAAAATACTCATAAACACTGCCTCGGTCCAAGACAGGCCTCTCGCAAAAACAATCATTATCATAATTTCCATTTATTATTATCATTTCCGCCCCACAAAGGGAAATCTCTGGAAGCTTTCCGCATTTCCACTTACCTGCAAAATGGAAAGTCTGCGAGCGAGCAGGAAAACGCTGCCGCTTCCGCCCTATTTATTTCCAGGGGGCGGAGGGGGGTGGTAGCAAGTAAGTAGCCTGAATCACTGGTCCGCTTTCGATTGCTATCTGCTGGGCAATGACTGAGGAACCGGGCGTCACTCCAGATATCCCGGAAGACGTTTAAGGAGAGCGCCGTGGTGCACGGCCGCCTTCCCCATCTTTCTGCCCCCTAGCGAGGCGCCGGGACTGTCGGCGATCTTGTTTCATAACCGGTCCTGCTCCACGTGCTTCCTCGGGGAGCCGCCTGAAGTCCATTGGGACTTACTCCCAAGGAAGCGCGGCATGTTAGGCTGAAGCGGCATGTTACACAGTACGGTCTCCCGGCATTATTTGGAGCAGCGGTAAATTCCAACGGGACTCGCTCCCAACTCTGCGCACAAACATGTTCCCGCTGTTTTCGCTCGCGGGTTTATGAACGGCAGTCGTTTCGATGGCTTTTATTGGGAGCATCTCCTTCTGGAGTTAACTGCTAACCGCGCTGTATCTGTGAGCTTGCCATGTGGAAAGATAGACAGCATGAATTCTGTATTGGGGACAGCCGGTTATATGCATGCGAATATATTTGCTGCTGTTGGATAACCTATTCTGAGTTTGCAACTCAAGAGGTGGCCCAGAGTTATGTGGGGACAGCTTGTGTCCCCTGATTGCTAGGACATGTGCTTGGCTCTTAATATGGCGGCTTTTGAGACTTAATGGTGCAACCTTATGTTTGTTTGCTCTGAAGTATCCCCGGGATGGGGTGAGCTCCCATTCGGTCCCTGCTCCTGCCAACCTAGCAGTTCGAAAGCACGTCAAAGTGCAAGTAGATAAATAGGTACTGCTCTGGCGGGAAGGTAAACGGCGTTTCTGTGCGCTGCTCTGGTTCGCCAGAAGCGGCTTAGTCATGTTGGTCACATGACCCGGAAGCTGTACGCCGGCTCCCTCGGCCAGTAAAGCGAGATGAGCGCCGCAACCCCAGAGTCAGCCACGACTGGACCTAATGGTCAGGGGTTCCTTTACCTTTACCTTTAGGCCCCACTGTGAACACAAGCTGGGGCTTTCTCTGAGGTAAAAGTATATAGGACTGCAGTTAAAAACCTCTGGCACCTTCACTTTAGGCACCAGGTAAAAACATTTCTTTTCTGTCATGCCTTTGGATATTTAATTAATTTGTGGCCTCCTTCAGTGGATTGGGGTGTTAGTTCTGCCATTTTATAAAGATGAATGTGCTGTTTATACCTATGTTGACTCAGTTTCAGTTTTTGGTTGGGTTTAACCTATGTGCAATTTTTGTGTGTGCAAGTTGCTTTGAGATACTTTTCAGAAAAAAACCCCAAACCCAGTTAATAAGTACAATGAAGAAACTGGACGTTGCCCACCCACTTCCAAGTCTGTCTTCACGTACTTAAGGACTAGAAACTTAAAAGAAGATCAAAATTCGTGCTCCCTCTCCTGTTACAAGTTTCAGCCCTGGGGTTGCCATCTTTTTACCACCCTTGTTACTGTGCTTTTAATAGCAGCTTGATATGCGGAACTTTAGCAGGTGACATTTTTCCTCATATAAGGAAAAATGATGAGTGATTGGGCAAGCTTGCTTGCTTTGTGTCATTTTCGTATGTCAGGCTATTCTTGAAACCAGAGAGTCAGCAATTATATTCTGTATTTGAATGGTAGAATCATGGAGTAACTGGGAAGTTAATTGAAATGAATTAATTTTCCCAAGCCTCGATAGGAAGGTTTATGCTGCTGTGGTGTTTTCATTTTTAATTCTGTCCTTTTGTTTATTGTCGTTTTTGTTTTTTAATATATACCGTAGTTTTGTGTCAGCGAGATGCCTTGGAAATATTTACTGAGCGGTGATATATAAATTTATTTAATTAAATGAAATACAAGTAGAAAGCAATGGGAGCCAGGCTTACATGGGAGAAAACTAGGCTGTTGTAACTGGAGACATATACGAAGCTGAGACTGTCCCTCCCCATACACTGAATGACCTGTGCCATCTGCAGCAAGTAAAATACTGCACACAAACACTGTTTTCCACACTGCAACCAATTTATTGAAGTAGCTCTACCTGTGAGCCATGCCCTGGACTCTATTTCCAAGTCCCAGGGTGAAACTCGTGTAACAGGTGAAAAATTTCCAACACTCAACCTTTCTCCTTGACATGCTAGCTTTCTGTGTGAAGAGAGCTTTTACATGCGGAAACACACCAGACACCTGAAGCCCTCCTTGCTTATAGTCTAAAGAAGTACATATTCCAGTCCAGAAATGACTCTACCATTTGCTTTTTCTGGATGCACAAGGGGCTGTGGTCCTATACCCACTTTTCTGAGAATAAGCCTTGTTTTAATTCATTGGGACTTGCTTCTGAACAGGCGTGTCTCGGATTGCTTTGTACATCAGTCACATATAATGAGATTGAATAGTGTCTTTGCTTCTTTAACTTATGAGCAGTGCTGATCTGTATAAATTTTGGCCACCCACATTTGACCACCCATATTTTTATATAAGCAGATGACATTGCATTACTGGGAAACATGTTGCATAAGCGGCGTTGCATCCCTCATCCTCTTCAGGGAAGTTCTGTGATGCCATAATGTTAAAAGTAGGCAGATCAAAGGCGCAACACCGTATTTTATATGCTGGTGCTCTGGCTTTTATGTTGGGCTAGATAGAATCAGGACCCGGAGTTTAGTACATAGCCTAGGTGTGCACAGTTCTGCAAATCCTCTGAAATGGCTGGCTATAAGTAGTACTACGTTTGTGCCACTCCAACTTACCAATAAAACGTTGGTTTTCTGAATTTGTGATGAGATTCTTCCTCTCCGCTTCATCATTAAAATATATATCAAGTATTATTCAAGTCCTCTCTGAAGGATAATTGACTCTAGTGTTAACTGAGGACGTGCTCTGCTTTGCAGAAGGGGAAGAGAAAGGGAGGCTGTGTCAATATTAAAAATACAGATCACTGTATGCGATAATGTCAATCATTTTTATCAGTCCTTATGCTTGCTTAAAGGATGTGTTGTTTTCATTTAATTTAATTGGTCCCCACCCTCAGATCTTGTGATGAAAGGCAAGATATACACATTTTAGTTAAATAAGGCTGAACTTCTTGGTGAGTTCAAAATTGGGAAAGGAGTACAACAAGCTTGTATATTGTCTCCCTGCTTATTTAACGTATATGCAGAATTCATCATGCGAAAGGCTGGACTGGATGAATCCCAAGCCAGAAGAAATATCAACAACCTCAGATATGCAGATAACACAACTTAGATGGCAGAAAGTGAGAAGGAATTAAAGAACCTCTTAATGAGGGTGAAAGAGGAGAGCGCAAAATATGGTCTGAAGCTCAACATCAAAAAAAAAAAAAAAAAGATCATGGCCACTGGTCCCATCACTACCTGGCAAATAGAAGGGGAAGAAATGGAGGCAGTGAGAGATTTTACTTTCTTGGGCTCCATGATCACTGCAGATGGTGACAGCAGCCACGAAATTAAAAGACGCCTGCTTCTTGGGAGGAAAGCAATGACAAAGCTAGACAGCATCTTAAAAAGCAGAGACATCACCTTGCCAACAAAGGTCCGTATAGTTAAAGCCATGGTTTTCCCAGTAGTGATGTATGGAAGTGAGAGCTGGACCATAAAGAAGGCTGATCACCGAAGAATTGATGCTTTTGAATTATGGTGTTGGAGGAGACTCTTTGAGAGTCCCATGGACTGCAAGAAGATCAAACCTATTCATTCTTAAGGAAATCAGCCCTGGGTGCTCACTGGAAGGACAAATCCTGAAGTTGAGGCTCCAATACTTTGGCCACCTCATGAGAAGAGGAAGACTCCCTGGAAAAGACCCTGATGTTGGGAAAGATTGAGAACACAAGGAGAAGGGGACGACAGAGGACGAGATGGTTGGACAGTGTTCTCGAAGCTACCAACATGAGTTTGACCAAATTGCGGGAGGCAGTGGAATACAGGCGTGCCTGGCATGCTCTGGTCCATGGGGTCACGAAAAGTCGGACAGGACTAAACAACAACAACAACAAAGCTTCATTGAATTAGTGGGCTGATGAGAGTAGGTCTACACCATACATAAGCCACATTCCCCAAAGAATCTTGGGATCCATGGTTTGTTAAGGAACTGTAGTTGGGGGCCACGACAACTGTTCCCAGGATTCTTTGGGGCGGGGGGCAATGTGCTTTAAATATATAGTGTGCATCTGCCTACACTTCTAGATAAAGGAGCATCCATTCAGGTTGCCAGAGAAAATCTGTCAGATTATGGCCACTAGGAGGTGTAAGTGACTAAATTGATCTGCAAAACAGAAACCCCTTTTTTGAGTGGAAGCAAAACCATCAGAACCTGACAAGTCCAGGAAACCAGAATTCACATCCTTAGCAACTGGTTGGGGTAATGATTGAGCAACTCTTTGGCAGTTCAGTAGTTGAGGGGGTTTGCAAATGCAACAAGGAATGGAAGCACATTTTTACTAAAATAAATTCCTCCTAGATGTTGTTGGCATCCATCTGTCTTGGGAGATACCGTGGTACCTCGGGTTAAGTACTTAATTCGTTCCGGAGGTCCATTCTTAACTTGAAACTGTTCTTAACCTGAAGCACCACTTTAGCGAATGGGGCCTCCTGCTGCTGCCGCGTTGCCGGAGCCCGATTTCTGTTCTCATCCTGAAGCAAAGTTCTTAACCCGAGGTACTATTTCTGGGTTAGCGGAGTCTGTAACCTGAAGCGTATGTAACCTGAAGCATATGTAACCTGAGGTACCAATGTAATGGAGTGCGCCTCCAGGGGTAAAATCAAACCACTGGAGAATCACAGTGCCTGAAGTGACCTCTCCAGGGCGCAAACCTGGCCAGTGTCCTGGATAACTTTAATATGCAGGTAGGCTAAAATTATAATAGTGCATTTTCTATATTTTGCATTTTCGCTCCTTCACAGCATTTGCCTGCCTATAGCTGAGCAGCATAAGACAAAAAGGCATGAAAGACACAAGGCTGGTTCTATCCTTGGAAGTCCTTCATTGCAGCTGGATTTATTGTCCCAAGTCAGTGTGCATAGGATTGCATCCAGGAACTCGTTTATTGTGCATAAAATTTGACACACACCTATATTTAAAGAACACTCCCCAAGATCCCCTTCAAACACTTGGCGAAGATGAGATCCTGTCCCCCCCCCCCGCACAACAAATTTTAAAAGCCAATGAAATTTCAGCTCTGGACCCGAATCAACAGGGATGCTTGGCCAATATAAAAAAACTGAGCCCAAACAAAACAGCTGAACTAAAAGAGAGTTTTGTGAATAAAGGGGAAGTGTAAAGGAACAAACTAGCAGCAAGTGGAAAGTAACTTGGAATACAGAAGTCACTGTGGTCAAATGAGACCTTCTCCCCCTCCCTGCCCCCACCCGCTGGGCTCACTACAGGTGTTTTTCTTTCCAGGCTTTACAAATATTTTTGCATACCTGCTTGTTTTGACGTTATTTTCCCACTGCAGCCTGCAAACAGGCACCCTCAGTCAACAGCCAGTATGCTTCAGAGCTCTGTTTGTTTTCGTTCTATGGACTATTTAAAAGATAAGTATTTAGCCTTGAGAAGGAGGAAGGAGCTAAAAATGATTGGAGTCTCCCGTATCTGAGTCACAGCAAAATGCGTTCAGAAGTTCCTGAATTGCCCAGTTGTTATATCGAGTACAACTCTCTCGTTCAACTGCTCCCCCAGTTATCAGCAACGGAACCTCAGCATGTCAAAAATAAAGGAAAGGAGAACATGCACACATGATCAATTCACATAAGAGCAAGAATGTATTGTTTGTGCATTAGGACAAAACAGTGAAAGCATTGCCTTCCCTTCAGCAAAATGTCCTAAACTAGTGTGGTGTAGTAGTTCAAGTGTTGGACAAGACGTGGGAGGCCAGGATTCAAATCCTTACTGTGTCGTGAAGTCTTTGGGTGACCTTGGGCCAGCCACTGCCTCTCAGCCTAACCCACCTCACAGGATTGTTGTGAAGATAAAATGGGGCAAGAGAGAGAGAACCATGTTTGCCATCTTGAGCTCTTTGGAGGGAAGAGGGATCTAAATGTAATCATAAATAAGATCTGTTTCCATTTTGACATTAGTTTCACTCTTACATGAGGCTGTGATTTACATTTTTGGGTGTGTTTTTTTGCAAGAATTACTGTCTGCTATTAAATTTAGAAACAGCTTTTCATGGTGTCCAACGGCAAAGCGCAACAATAGATAACCCACACACTAAGAGACAGAAACAACAGCAGCCTCAGAGATAATAAAACAAGCAAACACATCTGTGTGAAAGTTATCTGCAGTTGAAAGCAAGTTCACTGTTCCCTAAAAAACGTGAGGCAGCTTGAAAGTGGTGCCTTCTGCTGGTTTTGTGGCCGTGGCCTCAGTTCCCTGCCCTCAGGCCAGGCTCCTGTATGGTGTTGGCAGCTGGGGAGGGTGATTTAGGGTAAGCTGAAAGCCGTACTCCAAGCTGAGGAGCACAAACTATGTTGAAGGGTGGAGAAACTGACTGGCTGGGTATGTAGTGCAAAATCAGGGGTAGGACCTGAGATGCATTTGGATGTACAGTGGTACCTCGGGTTAAGTACTTCATTCGTTCCGGAGGTCTCTTCTTAACCTGAAACTGTTCTTAACCTGAAGCACCACTTTAGCTAATGGGGCCTCCCGCTGCTGCCGCGCGGCCGGAGCACAATTTCTGTTCTCATTCTGAAGCAAAGTTCTTAACCCGAGGTACTATTTCTGGGTTAGCAGAGTCTGTAACCTGAAGCATATGTAACCCGAGGTACCACTGTATCAAGAGCTGGTCTCATGAAGTAAAAAGTGACCAGAGGTTAGTCATTTATTTCCAACTCAGGCCCCTTAGAATTTGACTTTCCTGTTGGGAAGATCACATTGAAAAGAGAATGGGGGAGAGAAGCCTGAAGTAAAGAAAGAAATCCATGCCTGACTACTTACACAACCCATCACTCTTCAGAGCAGGATTTAAAAACAGCCCTTCATTTATAGCTTTCCCTCCCATTGCTAATGTCCCTGTGGTTGATCAAAGAACACCAGCCAGTGGATTCACACCTAGACCAGTTTGTCTTTGTTTTATCGGCTGTGGACATCTGTTAATTGTATGTGTAATGTGAACGAGGCCAGCAATCTGACAAGAACGAACTCATCTTTGCAAGCAAACAGAAAGGAAGGGAAATGGCTTGGGTTAGGTTCCAGAAAAGCATACAAAAGGAGTTCATGTAGGTGTTTTCAAGTAGGATTCCAAGTGAGGAACCAGCCATAACTTGAACAGTACCCAGGCCTGGCAAGCAGCTGCCAGGAGCTCAGAACTGGCGAGGCCTACCAATGCTGACAGCTGCCCTGAGGCCCACTTGCTAGGTGGCTGGGTCTGCAAACCATCGCTCTCCAAGGTTTCAAAGGGGACATTTCTAGCGGGAGTTGGAGATGCTGGTGATTGAACCTTGGAGTTTCTGCTTTACCACTGATCATAACCTCTGCCATGAGCTATGGTGCTTTTGCTGGAAGAATTAGTAGGCATGGGAGTAGTTTTGTGCCTGTCTATCCTGTCCATAGGGATGTGGGTGGCTCTGTGGTTTAGACCACAGCGCCACCCGTGTCCCTTAATAAATAATAGCAAATACATTTTACGGCTTTTAAAATGTGTTTGTGGGAGGAGGGTTATTGATTTGTTTTTATATTTTATTACGTATTTTGTATTTCTCATTTTGTAATTTTCTGTTGTGAACTGCACTGGGATCTTCGGGTGAAGGGCAGTATACAAATTTAAATAAATAATAAAAAAATAATTATGACAGCAAATGTGGGTTTGGGAGCAACAGGGCTGGCCCTGCCTTGCATCCCCCTTTAGGCAGCACCACGAGTTGTGGTTGTGTGTGTATAGATGAAGGCAGCAGCTGGTGTTTAAATAATGCAGTGTGTTGTTTTTAAGTAGGAGTCGCCAACCTCCTTGGGCCAGTGGGCACATTTGGAGTTTCGGTACACTGCCTGGACACCAAATCCCCAAACAGCTGCTGTGGGAGGGCATGGCACAACACACAGTGGCTGCCATATCTAAAAGCTGAAAGAGAGAGAGGACCATAATATGGTGCAGGCGTGCCTTCCAATTAGCAGGGGAAAGGCACTTAGGTCAGCTACTGCCATGCTCACCCACAATGAGAAGCCCTTTGCCTTCTGCTCTGTTCAGAACAGAAGGCAGGGTAGGCATCCTATCCCGGCATTCAGTGAAAAGTGGTCATATTTAAGGGAGGCTGCTCCAAGTAGGAAATGGCTAGCCGCTGCAAGCAGGAAAGGAGTAGCAAAAGCAAACTGCTGTGCTCTGTGAGTTATTGATACCTTGCATGGGTGCCATGTTGGCAACATCTCTTCTAAAGGGTTGGATCTAGCTTGTGAGGGGCACCAATTGGGCACGACTTCAAACTGCAAAATGTATTGGGTTGGCACTTGGGAAGAAGTATATTTACTGAGATAATGTGTATGTTCAGACTTCATGCTCATTCTCTCATCTGACTCATCTTTTTGAGGCTGTGGTCTGGCGGAGGGAGGGGAAAGATTAAATAATCTGAATGAAAGAACGTCTTATAGACCACGACAAGCTGTCTTAAAAACACACACAGTGACCTATCTTACTTTAATATTGACGACTGTTTTATTATTTGGGTAGAGGATACCTGGAACATCCTTTTGACCCCAGCCAAGTGAAATAAGAAGAGTCCTCTGCATGGCAAACCCAGCAGGGCCCACACAGGTTGCGAATGACAGAGCATTTGGGGAGAAGGAAAACGAGGAATCAGGACACACTGATTTTCTGGCAGAGATTTCAGGGATTGAAGCAGGGACCACCTGCATCAAAAGCAGATGCAACTCAAGAGAAATCTGTTGCATTCCAGCACCCCTCTAGACATCCTTTTTATCAAAAATTAATGATTTGTGCCTATGATGTTATCAGGGGTCTTACACAAAATTGTGTTTTCAGTACCATTTGCACCTGCAATACACAGAGATATTCAGAGATACAGAACTTGCTGAGGAACAAAGTCAGTGGGGTCCAAAATGCAGAGGGGGCTGCCCTAAATGATGTCCCTGGATGTTCCGCATCTAATGACATTAGCAGTTACACTATTGTATTGATTTATTGCATTTGTTGTTGTCATTGGCATTTGTCTGTCTCGGGAAACAATGGAAGAATGAGCCTTCAAGTCAAACTGTTGGAGAGTCAAGGTGGCTGTAGAGTACTCAAGGTGGCATACCCTGCTCTCACCCCTCCTCATTTAATCCCCACAACAACCCTGTTAGGTAGGTTAGACTGAGAGGCAGTGATTGGCCCAAAGTCACCCAGTGAGCTTCATGGCCAAGCAGTGATTTGAACCCTGATCTCTCAGGTCCTAGTCCAACACTCTAATCACTAGACCACACTGGCTCTCTCTCTTTGTTAGCAGTGTCCTTCCAACATGGCGTAGTGCATGGGTAGGCAAACTAAGGCCTGGGGGCCGGATCCGGCTCAATCGCCTTCTAAACCCAGCCCACGGACAGTCCGGGAATCAACGTGTTTTTAAAGTAGAATGTGTCCTTTTATTTAAGATGCATTTCTGGGTTATTTGTGGGGCCTGCCTGGTGCTTTTACATGAGTAGAATGTGTGCTTTTATTTAAAAGGTATCTCTGGGTTATTTGTGGGGCACAGGAATTCATTCTTCTCCCCCCCCACCCCAAATATAGTCCAGCCCCCCACAGGGTCTGAGGGACAGTGGACCAGCCCCCTGCTGAAAAAGTTTGCTGACCCCTGGCCTAGTGGTTGGTGTGTTGGACTAGGATTTGGGGAAACATGGATTCAGCTGTCCATGAGGTTTGCCATTCCCTGATTTTTTGAATGTGCAAAGCGGCTCATCAATTGATCAGTGAGAGAAGAAACAGGTGCACAGTGGGTGCTGGCGCTATATGATCGGTCTCTGGGAGCAGTTCCTCAGCTGAAAAACATGAAAGGGACTTGAGTGTGGGTTCACCCAGCACCTCTACAGCCTTCTTGGAAAGAGGTTAATGATCCCCCTCTGACTAAAAGAAAGGCCCCAATCATCCTTTCTGAGCAGCTGCATGGAAGGTTAATAACACCTCTTGGAACAGCCCAATCCAGGAGATATAGGAGGGGCAACGGCATCCAAAATAAGCAGCCAAGGCCTTTGGCTAAAAAGAGGGCACTGAAAAGTACACAGGTTGTGGGTTTCCTCAGAGTCTGTTGGGCCTGTAGTTCACCACACATTAGAGCTTCCCTTTTGGCTGGGCTGGACACCGACCTGGGCTTCCAAGAGAAAGAGACCTTTTATGTACATGAGAGATATTTTGATTCATCCGAAAGCTGTCCTGTCTCCATTTCTTTCCAAGTCTGGGGGGGGGGGGAGCCTTCGTTTTATTTATTTGCCTTACTACATCCTAGGAAGACCAGCAACTTCTAAGAAAAGTTCTCTTCCTGTCAACATTTCACAACAGAATGTACCTTTCCTTCACGTCCCCACCGCAGCAAGGAGACGGCTGTGGTATTCCAAGAACCTGCTGGCTTTAAAAAACTTGTTACATACCACAAACCTTCCCAGCAACTAAAGGACTTTTTCTCAGAACCTTCATATACAATCTACCTTGTAATTTTGTCTGAAGGAAGCAATATCTTGGATTTGTCTTTAGGTCTATTCATTTCATAAGATCTGTATACTGCTTGCCTTTAACAAAACTTCAAAGCAGTTTACAATGAGCTACAGTTCCCAGCACCCTTAAACTATAGTTCACAAGATTCTTGGGGGGGGGGAGTCATGTGCACTTTGAATTTATGATGTAAAAGCATGATTGTACTTCAAATTCATGTTTCTTGTTTAATGTGGGTGGCAGTGAATAAAGTTTTGCTCAAGAGTAGACTCACTGAAATTAATGAACCTTAGCAATGTCCATTATTTCCAGTGAGTCTACTTGGGGTAGAATATAATTGATTACTACCCTGTATTTCTATCCTGCAGTCAGGCCCTGATAGCCTTGGGTCGCCTGCTCCACATTTATTATTAAGATTACTAAATAAGAAATCATACTTTGAAATACTGAGCAGGCAGTAAGCCAGCTGCTCCCTAGTTCATTCTGCACATACTTGTTGTGTGAACCTGGCATTCTCCCCATTGGACATTAGAGGCCACTGTTTTACCATTCTTCCCAGGCAACGTGTGCTATAGATCTTTCTTAGGGTAATCCTAGGTGGCCGGTTTACTGTGGGGTCAGTACTCTACATGCACACAAATTATTTTTTGCAGTGTCCACATGACATTGTTTGCATTAAAATGTCATTTCTTAGAAAAAGCCCGTTTCCAGTGACATGGGTATCTACGAGGACCTGGATCTAGATGGACAAATGGTCTGATCCAGGCAGCTTCCTAAGTGTACTCAGAAGGTAGCTCTACTGAGCTCAAAAGTTCCTTGTACACAGGAGTGGAGCCCTAACCTGCATTGTGCTTTACAGTGTATATCTGTGTATATCTGCTTAGAAGTAAATTCCATTAGGTTCAATGTGGCTTTACTCCCAGAGATGTGTGTGCAAGCTTCCTGTCTTGCAAGCTTTTGTCTGAGTGCAAAGTGAGATTTGTGCACAGGAGCTGTCTTGCACATGCACGGCAGATGTTGGTGCATCTGCATGTCTCATTGATCTGGCTGGATTCAGATGGGTAGCATCATCGACACAGCGCCTTCAAGCGTTCAAAGCACTACATGTGCATTGCGTAACAGGCCTTTGGCTGTTATACACGATCATTTGCACAAGCCTTAGATCTAGGCTCGGGAGTGGGGACACGGCATCTCTGTGAAGGAAGGTCCCTTGCTATTTCTAGATGCAGAACCGAGGCCAGGAGGTTCTGAATTGGCCAGTGGAGGTGGTGAGACAAACACAGCTCTCCTAGCTATAGCCCTTGGGCTATTGCATCAAATGCCCATGAGAACAGAACATTTTCACTGCTATTTGTTAAACTTCTTCTGAAAGGGTTGGATGTAGCGTCATCTTTAGGTTTGCCGGAATTCTTGAGGTTATACACCCTACACCTCTGTGGTGATTTATTTCCAGACACTTAACGTGTGGTGAATTTTCAATTTCCAATGAAATAGGCTGTTGGAATGCTGATAGACTTGATGGATATTAGGTTATATTGATGTATGCTTTCACATTTGACAGAAAGTGTTTCATTTCTGGCACGTAGGCTCCAGAAGGAAACAGACCGCCCCTGCCCCCAAGGTTGGAGCCCTGAATTCTACCACAGGCTGCCACCATCCCTGCAACCCAGACTTGTCAGCCTCACCTGAATTACCCCCCCCCCCATCTTCTTAGCACCCCTGCATGCGAAGGCAGGCTCTGGCGGATTGAGTGGGCAAGACCAATAGTGGGCCCAACAGTCCAATGATGGTTTCTGCACGTGCTGTAGAGGAAAATGGGGCAGGTGAGGCTTGTCAGCTTGGGAAGGTAGCCCATATAGGAGAATGAAAACTTTGATCCTAAACATCTGCTACCTTGCGGGGTATCTTTGAGAGAAGAAAAAGCTAAGGAGTAAACCTTTCACAAATCTGGAGTGGAGAGTCTCTTTGGGGCCACATCAGCAAGGCTGGGGGGGTTCTTGTCATCGGGGCAGCCCAGGACCTCCATACACACTGCCCAGGCTTGTGCCCCAGAGAGATCATTTCAGTGCTGCTAACGCCGCAGTTTGACTTCATCCCCAGAGGTGAAGAAGAACACCTCCGTTGTTTCTCGAGACAGACAGTTGCCATATATCTTAGCCCCCTCACCTTTCAGGTCTTAATTCACTCTTGCGGTCTTAATTCTCATTTCCCCCCTCACTCCTGCTTGCCTGCCTTCTCCCTGGCCCTCCCCACTTCCTAACTTCACTCCACCAGCCCTGCCAGGCCAGCATCCTAGAGAATCACTTTTCTAGCTGTTCCAAATCTTGTCCATCAGGATTAATTTCGGCCTTAACTAGAAAATGAGGGTGTTTGCAGGACTGCAGCTGATTCAAGTGCAATCTGTCTAGGCACAGAACATGGGAACTGGATAGGCAGATGAAGTGGGAAAGAGAAGAAGGCTTGTTTCTGTTATTCAATCACTTTTATATCCTGGGAGGTGGAGGAAGAGTCTGGGAGGAAGAAGGAGCAGCGGCAAAGAGAAAAGTCTTGGGTATGTTTTTGCTTATGTCCCCACTGGAAGTCAGGGTGACATGGAAGGTAAAAAGCATTTCCTAAACAAGCGCCGAGTCGCTTTTTAACAGTCCTGCATGCTAGCCTGTCTTTCCCCCCGAATGGAGGTATTTGTTCTTAGTTTAAACAAGCCGGCGAATGTCTGGAAGTGTTTTGAGTCACAAGGCAAGGCTGTTTCTTCCTCAGAGCCTGCCGTTTCAATGCTCCCATTTAGAACATCCCACAGGGTCAGCTTGCAGCAGGAAGAGCTAGTGGCTGGACGTGATTCTCAGCAACGATCATAATTATAGGTTCTCCTGGATAAATAGATAACATGTGAACCCCACCGAGTACGCTAGTTACTTTTGGAAGGTACAGCCCAATTTATTCTTTTGAAACTTGCGGTATACTCACAAACCCATGTGCACATTGGGGTGACTGTGAGTTGAACACTGAATGCACACAGTAGTGTGTGTTGACATTGAGTTTTAAGTGAGAGGGGACTGGTGCACACCTAGGGAGCCAGCTCAGTGTGTGGCCAGATAAAGCCCTGGAGTCTCCAGCTGCTGATCCTCATAGCAACATCTATTTAATTATTTAGCCCAGCGGTCAAGAAGGTGGTTTCTGCACGTGCTGTGGAGGAAAGGGGGGGCAGGAGGGCTCATCCATTTGGGAAAGTAGCCCATCCAAGAAAAAGAAGACTGATCCTAAACCTCCGCTGCCTTGCAAGGTATCTTCAGGAAAAGAAAAGGCTAAGGAGTAAACCCTATTCAAATCCAGAGTGGAGTCCCTAAGACTGTTGGATGGCGCCTTGTTTGCCTCCTTCCGGCAACTCCTGCAGCCAAGCTGGTGTCAAACATAATTGCTTTACTTTCCTTTGGGCCACATCAGCAAAGCCAAAGCGGGGTGGGGGAGTCTCGTCATCTGGGTAGCCAAAGACTTCCATACACTCTACCCAGGCTTGCACCCCAGAGAGGTCAATTTGCTGCTGCTAACTCAGTTGTTTGACTTCGGCCCTGGAGGTGCACTCCATTGTTTCTTGAGACAGATGGTTGCCAACAACATGATACCCTCCTTTTCTATCAAATATTCTCAGCTTACAAGTGATAACTTTAAAAAAAGAGGTCCAAATCTTGCACTTTGCACGCACGTCACCCTTAAGACCCTGACTGCTGACTGAAGCTGTAGTGTGCAGATTCCCTTCAGCTGTGCAAGTGGAAATAATATTTCTTCCTCGACAGGGAGGCGAGAAGCAACATCCCCTGCAGTTTCCCTTTCTCTGGCAGGAGGACGAGGGTAGGATGGCCTTTCTGGGAGGCAGGGGTGCAAGCTCCCAGTGGCCCCTCGGAACCCCGGCTGGTGTGGCAAGAGGCCAGAGGATGCCTGCCTGCTGCCCTGGCTTCCCTAGGGCAACTCTCTCTCCCACAAAGGAGGCAGCGCGTGGTGATGCCACCATCCTTTGCCCCCCTGTGTCAGTGAAGAAGACCTGCAACTTAACTCTTCCCTCCCTGCCACCCCTTCCTCATCCCTCTTCTTGTGTATTCCCGTCATGTTGACATTTTACTATTTGTTTACTGAGTGAATAAATGGCCGGGTTGCACTTAGAGGCTATTAATAGGGCAGGAGTGGCATGGGAAAGGGGACGGAAGGAGACAAGAGTGCAAGCGGGCTGCTATTTCCAGCCGGCCTCCAACTAATTTTGAGCCTGGCTTCAAAAGCCAGACTGATGGAGAGGATATTAATAGAGCTGAATGAAATCCACAGCTTTTGTTGCCCGCGGTGGGAATTACAGTGGTTGGGAGGGGGAGCGAGAGAAACGCAGAACCCTCTTTTCAAATGTGAAGCTAGGAAAAAATGCATGGCATTTTCCTACTAGGGACATTTTCTATTACAAGCTCAAAAATGCTATTAAGATGTTTAGATCTCTAAATAAAAACCCTACTGAAGGCAATTTGAACACACATGCCCATAGACACATGGTTTCAGTATATGTCTGTCTGTCTGTCTGTCTGTCTATCTATCTATCTATCTATCTATCTATCTATCTATCTATCTATCTATCATCTATCTATCCTACCAGGAAAGGAAGCTCTGACTGTATCATAGAATTGCAGAGTTGGAAGGGACCCCTGAGGGTCATCTAGTCCAACCCGCTGCAATGCAGGAATATGCAGCTGTCCCGTACGGGGATCAAACCTGCAACCTTGGCGTTATCAGCACCATACTCTAACCAACTGAGCTATCCAGGCTTTTATAAGGCCGCTCATAAGCTGCCTGCTAAAACAACTGTCTAATTAAAGCAATTTATTAGCTCAGTTGGTTAGAGCGTGGTGCTGATAACGCCAAGGTCACAGGTTCAATCCCAGCTGCATATTTGTGCAGTGCAGGGGGGGTGAGTTACATGATCCTCAGGGTGCCTTCCAACTCTTCGGATCTTAAATTAAACATTAAATTGCCTTCATGGTCAGGTGTTTTTTTTTTTAATAAATTGCCAAGGCGCTCTAGGATTTTCCTTTGCAGGTGGTGTAGCAAAAAGCTTACCCGCGTCAGACATAGCGGTAGCAGTGGCATCACCTAGTTGGGGCTACAGCAGCAGCAGGAGCCCATTTCATTACTCAGTATGCCATACTGGCTGTTCCCCATGAGGCCGACTCCATGCGTGGAGGAAGGCCACATCCCAGTGGCTGAGCATAAGCTTGATATGCAGGTCTCAAGTTCACTCTCCAGTTATCTCTCCGATAACAGGGCTTGGAAAAGGCCTCTGTGAGAGATCTTGGGGGGAGTCACTGCCAGCCAGAGGAGGAGATACTGGGCTAAATGCAAATACTTTTTGACGCTACAGATAATCGGCTTTGCACCTCTTGCTAGATCGGCTGGTATCCAAAAAACCTGGATTCTATCCCTCTCACCCCCAGTTAATGATTTCTGTGAAACCGGCAAAGCTTACATACTCTCCCCCCATAATTGCAGACATTGCATACCTCTCTCTCTCATCCTCCTAAGACCATCTGTTTGATAATGTATCACAGAAGAATAACTTTAGGAGACTTCCTCTTTTGCAGTGAGCATGTGGTGGGCAATTCATTTGCTACTCCTGGAGGGGCACAGAAGAAAAGTTAACTCTCTGGGGTGTTTTTTTTCCTCATTTCCTTTGCAGTCAACACTGCTAAAAAAAGATGGCGGGAAAGGATACAAGAAGCGTGCAAACATTTTTTTCTGTGCCCTGATAGTTTATACTTTCCGCGCTAATGTAGCTTATGGTACGCATCGTGGCTTGCTATAGAATCCCAGGAAATGTGCAGTTGGATATCAAATGTATTTACATGGCTGGTATCTGCGGCAGGCTACCACAGTAATGCCTCTGAACATGTGCAGAGTACTGATTTGCCACGAAACCACTGCACTCAGGCTTCATGCATCTGGAGGGGGGCTACACTTCTTGGCTGACTGAAGCTGCCTCCTCCCTTTCAATAAATTGAGTTCAAATTTTATTCCTCCTCCTCCTTTCACTGTCTCTCTATGAATCTGGAGAATGGAAAGCAACGGGTGAGGATCAGGGAGGTGAGCAACCAACACAGCAGATGAGGAAATGTGAGAGCATACCATTGCCTCCTTTTGGGCGCTTGTTAAAAAGCTGTACAGGAGGGTGCTTTCTGCTTTGCTTTGTCTCCTAGACCCCACATTTATTTTTATTTTCCTGAGCACCTTAGGGCATGTCAACACTTGTGGTTACTTAAGCAGGCAGTCTCAGCAGCTGGCGCACCTTCAGCCGCCATCTCCCACTGCCAGACAAAAGTTTAGAATAGCAGAATTATGCATTTCTTTTTATTTTTGTTTAAGAGCAAAAACAGATCTTTTGACGGGTCCACAGCCTTGGGTGGTTGTTTTTTTTTTTAAATGTGCAGCAGTTCTCTGCTTGACAATAAAAACTATCAAGGCAGCTAGGCACTGTTATTGTGCCATAGGATCTACCTTTAGGCTTTGATGTGGCATGTTATTAGAGGGGGACAAGGCCACCAATGGTCAACTGACTGTTCCCCCCTCCCCTGAGAAGAAGCAAAGGTAACCACATTGGTCCAAAAGTGAAAACTCCCAAATACGTTGGAACCAACTGAACTGTCACAAAAATGTGGCAAGCCATTGAGCTTTCCCAGACCTCTTAATCAGGCGGTATATGGCAGGAAACAGGGAGTGAGGAGGGATGAGGGGAAATTGCAAACAAAATGAAGGCGTACAAAAATTAGGACGGTTTTGTAGCCACAGTTATGGTTGATGATTCTTCCAAGCAGCTTGCAAATGAGTCAGAGCTTCCTGCTAGGTTGTGAGTTAGAACCAGCTTTGTCTGGCAGAGCTTCCGCAAGGCCTGTCAAAAAATAAAAATAAAAAAGCAGCAGCCTGGGTTTTAAGGGGGCCGAACAGGCATCTCTTTGTGGGAAAACCCTGCCTGTGTGCTTGTGTCTGCACCCCTGTAATGCCTTCTTAATCATTCGTTTGTAAACGGGCCACTATATAGACGCCCTTCACGTTACAGCTGCCTTGAGTTTTCCCACTCCTTGAAGGAGCATGAAACATCACCCCAACATGTCTCCGTCCAAGCAGGCACTGCCTTAGCAGGCCAGAGACCAAAGCAAGTTTAAAGCACAAGGCAAAGCTCTCCAGCTAAAAACCTCCATCACAGCACATAGGGCCAGTAAGAAAATATTTACATATTGGTTTCACTATTTTTGGGAGATCTCCTAGCTCGTAACACAGACATCTCTGTGTACAGGTAAATAAACAGAGGGGAGGGCATTCTCTGAACCTCTCAACTGCTCTCCGCTTTCAGATACTGGAAGCACGTTTTCCTACCATTTAACCCAGCTGTTCTTCCTGGCCTCCTTCCTCACAGATTCCTCCCACCCATGTGAAGCCCTTCAGTTTGAAGATACAGGGCCTGCCTTGAATCTTGTATACTGATGTTTTGGTTTTAAACAAACTAAAACAGCTGTTTCTGGCAGAATGATATTGTCCATTCGAAGATGGGGTTTAAAAGGGGGACGTGACTGACAGATGATTCTTCCGCATGAGTTAAAGCATGGCCCAGGATAAACGAGAAAACAAGAGATGGGAAAACAGATAAAAGTAGGAGAGAGCAGCTCTCTCAACGGCCTTGGAAGGCTGAGAGCAGCTGGAAATGCTAAACTTTTTGGCTTGATACACGTCTGCAGTTCTGTCTCTGAGGCAAGTTGGATGGGGCAGGGTGGCGGAGCTGCAGAATTTTAGGCCATTAGGTGAGTAAACAATACCAAATCCAATTGTCTCAGGGCAGTATCTTGCTTGTATCCTGTGCACATGTGGGAAAATGCACCACTGCATACACCACTTTGTCCTTTCACACAGAAGCAGAGGCCAGAAGTCGGGCAACAGGCTTTATAATCAGAGGCGCAGTGCCACTGCGGGCTTCTTTTAACATTGGTAACTCCTGCCTTTTTGAAAACGTTTCGCAGGACAACCATAGGGATACCTGAGGAACTCCGATGGCTCCACTCCAAACTCATTTTTTCTGTGTTACTACATGAACATTTAGTTGCATTTAATTATGCTTTAATGACTTCCTTTTCTATGTTTTAGTTTGTTCTATATTTTTTTTCTGTGTAAGCTGCCTTGAGTCCCAGACTGGGGAAAAGGTGGGTTATAAATAACTTTAACTTAGTGCAATGACAAGCCCAGTGTTAGAAATTCCCCAGGCGCCAGGGGTGTTTTGCATCTGACGTGGGTCCAACTGCAACCACGTGGAGGTCTCTGGATGCTAGGATGGTGATGGGTATCTCCATCTGGCTGCTCCCTCCAGCTTCCTTAAGCAGGTAAGCAGAAGAGCTTTATTTACGGAGTACAAGGTTCACCCCTCTTCTCAGTTAATCCTAGAGTACTTCTGCTATGGGGCAGCTACATAAATTAAGTAGGCAAATAAATACGGGAAAAGCAAAATGTCCCTTGGATCTGGAATATTTTCCCTGAAGCGTCAATTTGTTTTATTCTGGTTTGTTTTATCTGATGTTTTAATGTGTTGTAAGCTGCTTTGAGTGTTTCTTTCTTTAAAATACGAAGCGGTATAAAAATCAGATGAATAGACCTTGAGTAAAAGACTTTGTTATGGCAGATGGTAAAGAGAAAATTCACAAGAAAGAGGATTTACAAGAAACAACCTTGAGATCTGGCAGACAATACAAAGTTGATTTTTCCATGCAAAGAAGGGCTTCTGTATCAGGAGCCCCTGGAACTACAGTTATCCCAAAGGCAAAAGTGAAAATAATGTCTTCAGAAGAATCCTTTGCTAAGGTATTGGAGAAGATAAATGACTCTTTAGAGGAACTAAAAAAGCAAGGTGCAGAAACTAAAGTACAAGTTGCTGAAACAAATAAGAAAATTGAAGAAATCTCTGGGAAAATTGATTCAAACACAAAAAGTATAACTGACCTTGGGAACAAAGTGAACTCAAATGCAGAAGCAATTGGGAAATTATTGGAAGAATCATCTACAACAAGAAAGATAGCTGAGGAAGCTAAAGAAATTGCAACTGCTGCTGAGGGAAAGTTTCCACCAGTGTTCAAGAAACTAGATGAGTATGAACTGGCACTTTCTATGCAAGATATGCAACGCAAGGAGAGGAACCTAAGGATCAGACTTGTGCCGGAAAAGGAAGGAGACAACCTGGTGGACTACCTGACAAAAGAATTTTCTGACTTTTGGAAGCAGGAGCTGGACAAAGAAGAATTTAAGATAGAAAGTGCATTTAGACTGGGAGCAAGGCAGAGGAAGAACAGACCCAGAGACTGTTTAATAACTCTAAGATCAAAGGAGGAACGGGACAAAATACTGAACCTGCATTACCAAACAACCCTTCGAATTGAAGATTTTTACATTGAGATTTTTAAAGATATTCCCAAAGTATTTTGGACGCAAGAGGACACTACAAGGACCTGGTGATACTGCTGAAAAGGAACTACATACAATTCAGGTGGGAGTTTCCCCAAGGCTTGTCTTTTAAATACAAGGGGAAGAAAAGAAGAATAAAGACAGTGAGTGATAAAGACAAGTTCTTAGGAGAACACGAAGAAGACCTACAGAAAGAGACGTTTCCAGGGCAAGGGCATCCTTCACTAGATACGGGCACGGAACTACCGACAAACGAGGAACAAAAATTGGGAGCTGTAGGAGGAAAGAGTAAATAACCCCATCATGGCTCTGCAACTTCTAACCTGGAATTGTAACGGTTTGAACATTCCCAGAAAAAGGAAAAATATATTTCATGCTTTAAAGAAAGACCAATTGGACTTGATTTGTTTACAAGAGACCCATGTGACAAGAGCACATAGAAAATTATTAATAAATAAAAGACTGGGACAAGAATTTATATCTTCAGACAGAGTAAAAAAGAGAGGAGTAGTGATTTATGCAAAGGAAAAGCTGCAACCGAAACAAATCTTTAAAGACGACCAAGGAAGATATTTGGCAATTGAAATCCAATTTCAAGGAGAAAAGTATCTGATAGTGGGAATCTATGCGCCAAATGAAGGGAAAGCTGAATTTTTTAAGAAGTTGCATGAGACTTTGATGGACTATATGGATTATAATTTAATTGTGATGGGAGACATGAATGGAGTAGTTTCAACAAATATGGACAAAGCACAAAGACAGGCAGTAACAAAAGATGGAAGACTACCAAAGACCTTTTTTGAAATGACTGACAATATGGACTTGATAGACATTTGGAGAACAAAACACCCATTAGAAAGAGAGGGAACCTTCTTTTCTGAAGCCAAAATGACATGGACAAGGATCGACCAAATTTGGGTGACTAGCAGTATGGCGCAGAACATAAAGAGAGTGGAAATCTGCCCAAAAACTTTCTCCGACCACAATGCAGTAAAGATGGTGATGAGGCAAACAACAACTGGCTCCTTCAGATGGAGAATGAATGACACCTTACTTAGAGATGAGGAGATTTGCAAGAAGGCCCAAAAAACTTTGAAAGACTATTTTGAAATCAATCTAAGGACTAAAGTAGAAAAAAGAATAGTATGGGACGCAAGCAAAGCCGTGATGAGAGGGTTTCTGATACAACAAAATACATTAAAGAAAAGAAAACAAAATGAGAGGAAGGAAAAAATTCTGGAAAAGATAAAAGAAGGGGAAAAGAAACTAAGATTGAAGCCAAAATCACAAGAGATTTTAAGAGAAATCAAATTTTATCAAACACAATATATGGAACTGACGAATCAAGAATTAGAGTGGAAAATTAAACAAATGAGACAAAAGACTTTTGAATCTGCTGACAAATGTGGCAAGTTATTGGCTTGGCAAATAAAGAAGAGACAAAAACTCAACACGGTAACAAACATAGAAGTGGAAGGAAAGAATATAAGTAACCCAGCTGAAATTAGGAACTGTTTTCAGAACTACTTTAGACAACTTTACACACAAGGGCCGCAGAAGGAAATGGATATACAACAATTCCTCGAGGAAAATGGGCTGAAAAAGGTCTCGCAGGAAAGTAAGACGATTTTGAACCAGGAGATATCAGCACAAGAAATAGAAGATGCCATTCAAGGTATGGCGTTGGGCAAATCCCCAGGACCGGATGGACTGACTTCCAAATACTACAAAGTTCTGAAGGAAGGGTTGATACAACCTTTGAAGGAAGTCTGTAACGAGATTATGGAGGGGAAAAGGGCACCCGATACGTGGAGAGAGGCCTACATTACACTTATACCAAAGACAGAGACTGAAAAGACCCAACTTAAAAACTACCGACCCATCTTGTTATTGAATGTGGATTACAAAATCTTTGCTGACATTTTAGCAAAAAGACTGAAAAGAGTTTTGATGGAGGAGATTCATGGGGACCAAGCAGGCTTTCTCCCGAAAAGACATTTGTCGGATAATGTAAGGAATATAATTGACATTTTGGAAAAGTTGGAAGTGAACATAAACACTAAGGCTGTTTTGATATTTGTGGACGCCGAGAAAGCCTTTGACAACATTTCTTGGAGTTTTATGTTGAAGAACCTCCGGGGGATGGGGGTAGGACAAGGGTTTGAGAATGGTATAGGTGCGATTTATTCTGAACAGAAAGCAAAATTAATTGTAAATAATGTGGTTACAGAAGAGTTTAAGATTGAAAAAGGGACACGACAGGGGTGCCCTATCTCCCCATTACTTTTTATATCGGTCCTGGAGGTTTTGCTTAATATGATTAGGCGGGACCAGTTGGTTAAAGGGATTCAGGTCGGAGCTAAACAATACAAACTGAGAGCATTTGCAGATGACCTAGTACTTACATTGCAAGAGCCAGAAGCTAGTACGAAAAGAGTTTTGGAAATAATCCAAGAGTTTGGTCAATTGGCAGGATTTAAATTGAATAAGTTAAAGACAAAGGTATTGGAGAAAAACTTAACACAGGATGAAAAAGAAAGGTTTCAGAATGAGACAGGGTTGACTGTGGTTAAAAAAGTGAAATATTTGGGTATAAACATGACAGCTAAGAATGTGAATCTATTTAAAGATAATTATGAAAAAACCTGGACAGAAGTGAAAAAAGACTTGGAGATTTGGTCAAATTTAAAGCTTTCCTTGTTAGGTCGAATTGCAGTTATAAAGATGAATGTATTGCCAAGAATGTTGTTTTTGTTTCAAGCATTGCAAATAATGGATAAAATGGACTGTTTCAAGAAGTGGCAAAAAGATATATCTAAATTTGTCTGGCAGGGCAAAAAGCCCAGAATTAAATTCAAGATATTAACGGATTCAAAGGAAAGAGGGGGGTTTGCCCTGCCAGACTTTAAACTCTATTATGAAGCGGCAGCTTTCTGCTGGCTGAAAGAATGGCTGCTTCTTGAAAACACAGACATTTTGGATTTGGAAGGTTTTAATAACATTTTTGGGTGGCATGCATATCTGTGGTATGACAAGGTTAAAGCACATAAAAGTTTCAAAAACCATATTGTCAGAAAAGCATTATTAAATGTCTGGATCAGATATAAAGACTTGCTGGAAAATAAAACTCCAAGGTGGCTATCGCCAATGGAAGCAAAGGCTGTTAAAAAGTCTAATATGGAGTTAAAGTGGCCAAGATATTGGGAAATTCTGGAAAAGGAAGGGGACAAACTGAGATTGCAGAGTTTTGAGAAATTAAAAGGGAAGGTGAGAGATTGGCTGCACTATCATCAAATAAATGAAGTGTTTAAAATGGACAGTAAAATTGGCTTCCAGGTGGAAAAATCAAAATTGGAGACAGAATTGTTAGAACCCAGTACCAAGAATTTGTCAAAAATGTATAATCTGCTGCTGAAATGGAATACACAAGATGAAACGGTTAAATCAGCTATGATTAAATGGGCTCAGGACATTGGTCATAATATTTTGTTTGCTGATTGGGAAAAGTTGTGGACCACCGGGATGAAATTTACGGCATGTAATGCCTTAAGAGAAAATATTATGAAAATGATATATAGGTGGTACATAACCCCAGTCAAGCTTGCAAAGATTTACCATTTGCCTGACAATAAATGTTGGAAATGTAAAGAAAAGGAAGGTACACTTTTTCACCTTTGGTGGACGTGCCCGAAGATTAAGGCATTCTGGGAAATGATCTATAATGAACTTAAAAAGGTATTTAAATATACTTTTCCCAAGAAACCAGAGGCCTTTCTCTTGGGTATTGTCGGCCAGGGGGTGTTAAAGACAGATATAACTTTCTTTATGTATGCTACAACAGCAGCTAGAATACTTATTGCGAAGTACTGGAAGACGCAAGACTTACCCACACTGGAAGAATGGCAGATGAAGGTGATAGACTACATGGGCTTGGCAGAAATGACGAGCAGAATCCGAAACCAGGGAAGAGAAGCAGCGCAAGAAGATTGGAAAAAGTTCAAGGACTATTTAAAGAAATATTACAAAATTAATGAAAGTTAGAATGATGTTGGATTGGAAAGTAAATGGTTACTATTAGTAATGGTTAAGACAAGGAGAATAAGGAAGATTAGTTTGAATTTTAACAAAAACAAGGGAAGATTTGCTGAGTAATTGATAAGAACCTGGAATACAGAAAAGGGAGGCATGAGGAAGTCGGGGAAGAAAGGTATAAGAAACTAAGATATGAAATGGTACATGTTTTTTGTTTTGATTGTGTTTTTTGTTTGTTTATGTATTTGCTATATGTTTGTGTTGTTATAAAAATCTGTAATAAAAAATTATTATTAAAAAAAAAAAAATCAGATGAATAATAATAATAGTTGTTGCTGCCTTTCTGCTTCCAAGACTCCCGAACCAATAACCTTACCCTTGTAGGATGCTTTGTGTGCCAAAAATTGTTCTTTGCAAAGTGAACCCGAAGGCTGATAGGAGCTGCTTTCCCCTGCCCCAAGGCAACAGGGGGTCAGGAGGCCACACAGCAAAGGAAGCCCGTAACTGGGCTTATGCGCCATTCTCCTGGGCCAACTGCATCCTTTTACAGCACAGATGGAAGTGAAGACAGCATGCTGATTGAATCTTGACAGAAGACACGAGGGGGGTGCGAGGCTGTGTTGTTGGAAACCTGATTTTTCTATAATCTAGCAAGTCAAAATACCCAGAAGGTCAAAGCCTGTCTCACTCTCTCACAGACTGAAGATGTGTTCATCAAGTTTCCAAAAAAAAAAACAAAAAACAACCAACCCCACCAACCACCCACCCTTCCTTAAATAAATATACCAGCACTGAATGACGCCCTTGTGCTCAGGAAGGTCAAATGATTGGCTTAGGAGAAAATTGCCTCTCTGTGTCTATCCCCAAGCTAGCTAGAGTCGGGAGCCTTTCTGTGTGATGTCCTGAGAGCTGCCAAAGAATCACACCCCCTCCTATTCCTGGGTCTGCTCCTACCAGTGATTCTGGACTCCCAACTTTTGGCCTGGACTCTTATTCCCCAGTGGATACAGCAAGACTGGCAGACACTGTGCTTAACCAAGCATCTCCATATGCTTGCACCATGTCAATATAAATTAAAATAAGTATATAAAAATGTCCGCAGCCTTACAAAACGGGGAGCTTTCTCAGCTGCCTAAGTGCAAGAGCAGGGGCCCTCTGGGGGAATGAACCCCATATTTGATATAGGGTTGGCCAGGCTGCAGTCCAGAAAACTTTCCTTTACCTTCAACCAGATGAGGTTGCTGCCACGGCATTGCCCTTCCGACACCAAGTCGCTCCTCGCTCCTCCTATGGGACAAAAGCAAAGTCTTGCCTGCTTTACCACCTTGCAGAAGCGAGTTTGGCAATGTCGCTGAGACATAAAACGTTTTAATGATGAAGTAGGTTGTCTGGGCTGCAGCATGACAGCCATACCTATTTTGCTTTCCATGAATATATTTAAAGGATAGCTTGATTCTAGACTTGCCAGTCACCTGTGATCTGTAAAGTATAAATGCAGCAATCCAGCACCCATTCAGGCACACTTAAGCCCCATTGGCTAAAATTATTGGTATAGCATTACTGGGCAATGGATTATGGCTCCCCTGCATTTTCCGGTGTGATAAAACTATGCAATACTTTTCTTTTTCATTTTAAGATCTTAAAGAAAAAGTCTGTATGCCACCACACTGTGAATCCTCTTCTTATGTGACTGCAACCACGTCCCCCTCCTCAAACACACACCACCTTTTCATTGGCAAATAAATAAATAAATGCACCTCTTGCAGTGCAATAGGAAGAATTCTGTTGAGCTGAGGATACAGAACACATTGTTAAAAGAACAAATGGCTCTCCTTATCGTTTCTAAGATAGTTAGAGCTATTTGCAGCTCTGAGATTACAGAGGGAGAATAAAATGTAATTGTTTCCTGCCCGGTTCTTTCCTTTAAATAGAACCCTTCTCTCCCGTAAAAGATTCTTGCAAAAAAAAAAACAAAAAAACAGGAAGGGAAAAAAGACATGTTTTATTTTAACCAGAGCTACTCTTAATTTAATTGCATTTCTATTTATTGGGAAACATTTCCGAGTCTGTTTTTCTTTTGGTGCAGTCCCAATTCCCGCTAATAAAGTTATTTTTCATCTTCCCCTCCCCCCATACAATAAATAAACAAACAAACCCACTGCACATTTTACAGCTAAAGACAGACAGAAAACATACAAATTGGAACCATTTTGTAGTTGTAAAGAAATTATGGCTGCTTTTCACCAAAGCCACAGTTGTACTTTTTTTGAAAACAACAACACAACAGAATGTGAAAGCACAATTAAAATTAAGCAACAGCAGAAGCAACACATAGTGAACACAGTGCTGGCTGAAACTTTCCATAAACCAGAATAATTTCCAATGGGCATGGGGGCTGTTAAAGAATCCTACCTGCCTGTGGACTGGATATCTTGAGATTCAGAAGACTGTCCATATTGCTTTTCATAGACAGAAAGTTCTCATAGCTATCCCAACACCTCTGTACTGTGTCCTTTGGAACAGGCCATGTTTGGGCCATGCTTCCTTCTAGTAATATTCAAGAGAGAGAGCAAGCTATGCTGCATCTGACCCTCATCCTGCTTAAGACTGTTTCATAGGTAGCATTCTGCCTCCACTGAGATGTCCACCCTGCAGGGAGAAGAATTTGCACCATTTGGTGCAAAGTCAGTAGAAGTGTTTGCTTTGCCACCTGTATGCAGCTTCCCAACCAGGGCAAAAAGCAAGCACATGTCCTAACGTTATGACAATGGCACAGGTAGCTTTTCATCAATATTCTGTGTAGAAACTGACATTTAAGCCTCAGTTATACATTTCGTAGCATGTGCCATATCACACTGTCTCCTGTGTCCATAACCTCTAACCACGTGGTTTGGGCAGATTGTGTGGCTCCGCACCACACTAACAATATCTGTTAGTACATAAACCCAGAATTCACCTGAACCGCCATGTGAGTGGATGTTGCAGCTGTGGATGCAACCATCCTGCTCTATACCAAGTTTCACCAGTCTGGGGCCTTCAGACATTTTGGACTAGAAGCAGCCGTGCTGGTTGGGGCCGATGGGAGTTGGTTGTCCAAAACATATGAACATGTATCAATGGAGCTTTTGAGTGATCCCAAAAAAGTGTTTTACGTATATACATCAATGCGCAGCATTCAGCAGGACTCCGTTTCAGTCTATGCCAAGTTATACAAGAGCAGCGTGTCTCAAACTTGGGTCTCTGGCTGTTTTTGGACTACAACTCCCATCATCCCTAGCTAACAGGACCAGTGGTCAGGGATGATGGGAATTGTAGTCCCAAAACAGCAGGAGACCTAAGTTTGGGAAACACTGCAACAGAGCATGAACATTTCCCTACAGTGACCCCCAAAAGAGAATTTTGCTTGCGTCTAAGAACCACCCCTTCCCCACCATAGACAAGAGGGTTCCCTTCAACAGTGGGGCAGGTGCTGTCAATGCCTGCTGTGTGCAGAAGAACTCCAGATCCATGCGGACTGCGCCCACATCTCCTTTGCCCATGCTATGGCGCTATCCTGGACTGGAAATGAATGCACAACCCTTGTTTAAAGGCTTCCCTGAATTACGACTGAGGGAAATTTCACACATCATATGCATCATTTGGTAACTCTGCTGATCGCTTAATACTCTGAATGTGTGAGACGGTGAGGATCAGTCACCACTTATCAGTCAGGCAAATTATCTCCACCGAAGACAGGTTAATAAGGGGAGGGTGGAGGGGAAGAATAATTTGTGCTCATTTGCTGTAAAGGTGACTGGTGCTAGTAATCTTGAGTGTGTGGAGTCATCCAACTGTGTGAAAATTAGCTGATGCGAACACCCACCTCCTCCGTGATGCTTTCTGTGGAAAACCTGGCTTTGGAACTTTGGGAGACATTTTGGAAAGAGTTAATGGCAACCCAGAAGCATTTTTCTTAACCTTCTGTTCAGTGGCATACTCTTTCTTTTTAGCTTCTACTTCACCATGGTATAAATTTTCTGTTTAGATAATCAACTGCTTTTTCTGGGTGGGGTGGAGAGATGATTGTTGTTGTTTTTTTGCTGCAGCTGTGCAAAAGTCCTCTTTTCATTCCCTGATCACTCACTTCATGTCAGGAAAATAGGACCGTGATGCATACAGTTCTATTCTGAGCGGGTTAAAGTAAAATGCAGTTACTTATTTGGCAATTCTCTCCCCATTCTCCCATCCCCCCCCCCCCCCGCCAAAAAAAATAAAGCAATGGTCTTAAATGCCGTAAGCATTAACAGCTTCTGGCTGAACGACATTTGTTAAAAGAAAGAAAGAAACAAAAGGAAATGAAGATTCTAATAATATATGACTCCATAGACATCTCAGCCAATTGAGATTGGAGATATTTTACCTATTACAGAAAGTAATTGTTTCTTTTTTAAGGTGTTAAATTAGCATTGCAAGAAAGAACTGTGACAGCTGTGAAGAATGGATCAGAGTCTTCTATCTGTCTCAACTCAGAAATGTGACATATCTCCTGCTACTCTTGGTATATGCCATTATATTACATCCTTTTGTATTCATAGTGACACAAGGCAAGGCCCTTTGTTGTTTTTCCTACCACAGCTTCCCCTCTGGCGCATATATATATATATATATATATGCTCATCTGGAATAAACTCAGTATTTCCACCTTGGGTGCTCAGTCCAGGCAGGGCAAGTAAGCTAATAAGTGCTTGAGTTTAATAGCAGGGGCTGACATGTGCTAAACATTCATTGGGTGGTTTCTTACATGGTTGCATTCACTTGAAGCAAAGCAACGAAAATGTGAACCCACAACCAGAAAGGAATAAGAGGAGCTCATTGTCAGCTCTCAGAGATCTTGTTTCTTGCAGTTGCAGAAACCATTTCCATTTCCTATCACTGAACCAGCTCCACTGGCCTGTTGCTTCGTCCCCTCTGTGTTTCGGCAGGCCTGCTCTGTACAAAACAACCCCCACTCTGAAATTGCAGAGAAAGAACTATTGGCAGTTTCCAACCAGCACTTGAAAAGGACACAGAAACAATTATTGGAGGTAAGGAGGAGCAATCAGGGTGGGAAACACAGTTAAAGCCACAGCCTTCTGTCACCTCACAAGAAAGCAGCTATTGTTTCTAGCCGCCTCCAGTCGGCTGGGTGAGATTCAGTAACAATTGATTCAGTGACAAGTGAGAAAACCAGACAGCAGGTGTTTGTTTTCAAAAATAGACTATTGGAGACCAAAACAGCTGATGGCACTGAGGAAGCCTGATCCTCAGGGACACAGGCTGAATGCTATTCCATTCTTCCTCTCTTCTCCCGTCGAATGTTGTTTTCATAGCCTGCTTTCTGTCTCTCTTCCAAGGGCTTAGGTGCAAAGCAAGACAAAAGGCAGCAAGCACACGAAACTGTCCGTGGTGTAGGCCAAAATCCTCTCATTACTGTTGGGAGAGCCAGTCCCCCCCCCCACACCTCCCCTGGTGACTGGTGTGATCCAAACGCATCTCCTCAAGTTTAAACAAGGCATTAATTTATCTGAGGGTCTCAAGTAGGAAACGTTCAAAACACCCTCTTGTCAAAAGGATGAACAAGTTTCTTTCCTCTCTTTCACACCCTCTCGCAAATATCAGCCCTAAAATTAAGGCTGCCTGAGGCAATTACCAGTGCAACAACTCTGCTTTTCTTACATCTTCCCAGCAGGATGTGAAAGCAATTTCTTTTCTTTTTCTTCTTCCTTTTTAATAACTTTCAAAAGTAGAATATTTTCTCTCTTTGGGTGTTTAGTGAACAAATGCCCCAGGCATTAAGAGAAAGGCCCTCTTCGGCTGAGGAGGAAGTGAACATGAGGTAGGGAAAGCAGAACCCAGCGCTTCACGCTCCAGCCTGTGCCAGCTTCTGAACTCTCCTTCGTGCTGAGCTCAGGCACCTCACAAATCCATCTAGGGGCCTGGGAGTTGAAAGGCAGGTGACGCCTGCTCCCAGAAAAAGCAGAAAGCACCTCGGTGCGAGGACGGCGAGCGCAAGGTAAGCAGAAGCACAAAGCAGGCTAGCCGAATGTGTCCCCCCTCTCCACCCTTTGCGCTACACGCTGCTCCCCCCCCCCAACAATTCTTGCGCTCCAGCTTTTCCAATCTGACAAGAAAGCTACCGGCAAAGTGGTGCCTTTACGTGACCCAAAAGGTCCTCCTCTCCTCCAGCAAGCTGACCGATCTGTTCGTAAGGGCCTCGGGGCTGCCGGCCAGCTTGTAGCCGAAGAGTTTCATGGCCGGGCTGCAGACGTTCTGCACCACCTGGGCGAGCTTGAAAGGGATGCTGAAGCGCCACTTCTCGAACTGCTCGGAGGAGTTTTTCTGGGTAGAGTAGATGTCATTGCTGTTGTGAGGTGCCTGGGTGTTCTTGCGGATCCACTCCTCTACCTGCGGGGTGATGGCGACGCCCGAGAATCGGTACATCTCCTTGGCCTTCTGGAGGGGCGACCTGGCAATGTCCTCGTAGCGAACCAGCATGTAGCGGCCGCGGAGCCAGGCTGGCTGCCTCAAGCCGAGCTCCGCCGAGAGCCGGATGCTCTCGCAATTCCCCCGCAGCCGCTGCACCTCGTCCTCGTTGAGGGTCGCCGCGCCTTCCGTGGCCCACTTCTTCCACGTCTCGTACTTCCCGGAGAAAGCGACCATGCGGGAAGCCAGCACCGCCCGGGGGTCCCTCACCAGCTGAATGATCCTCATGTCCAAGCGAGGGTCCTCAACGAGTGGGCGCAAGTACTCCAGCTGCCGGATCCGCACCACCTTCAGCGCCATGTGCTCCTTCCGGCGGCAGGCCTCCGTAGCCAGGGTCACGTTGAGGGGGCCGCAGCGGCGGTTCTTGCAGCGGTACTTCTCAAAGACCTTCTTGACGAACGGCGTGCAGACGGGCTCCTCGCACAGGGAGCGGCTGGAGCCACGCCGGAACAGGAACTGGGTCAGGTGGTCCTCCGGGAACGGGATGATGAAGTTCTCCAAGATGTAGAGGTCGCAGAGGAAGAGCTGCTTCAAGACGTCCCGGTAGACAAGGGCTGAGCCCACGGCGTTGGCGCCTCCGGTCTCGAAGGACACGGTCCTTTCAATGTGCCACAGCGGCTCGAAGAGGTAGAAGATGTTGCCCTGTTGGTTGAAGAATTCCCCCACGAAGGAGGAGCCGGTGCGGGTGGTGGCCATGAGAAGAATGTGTCTCCGGGTTCCCTGAACAGGCGCTGGCAAAGTCCCCCCGAGCTGCAAAGTGACATTCTGAAGGCGGTTCCTGAGCTGGGAGAAAGCCGCATCCAGCTCGCTTAAGGACAGCAGGGAGTCATTCTCTGGCAGCACCGAGCCGGAGTCCGTGCTGTTGGCTTCCATCAAGGACTGCGGAGACTGCTTTAGTTTGTCGGACACCCTGTGAAGAAAGAGAACAAAAGTCACCCTAACGAATAGCAGCAGCAATATTAAACATGCAATGTTTCAAAGGTTATTCCAGGCCTTAATAAATCAAGTATAGCCACTGGTTCTCACCTACTTGCCAAAGGCCTGGGGTAAAGACGACATTAGGCACCAAAATATCTTGGGCTTGCTTGCCCGGGGTGAAGAAAAGTTTCATAGCAGGATGCTTACCTGCTAATTCTAATATTCTGACTGAACCCCTGATAAACCTTCTAAGGAATCCCTATATCCCCCAGAACACCATTTGCAAATCGGTGCCTCAGTTAGTTCAAAAGCATAGTCTGTGTGTATGTATCTCTTCGGCAAAGTCAACACAAGTGGCATGGACAAGTGGCAGCACAACCAGCCAGCCATTCACAATTTGCCACCAGAGGCTGTTGCCCTGCCATTGTAACTTGCCATAAAGCCAGCCCGGGCAATAGTGATCTTCTGTTATAGGTTCCCCGGTAGCAAAAGGGAGTGATTGAGAATAGAAATGCTTGTCTATGTACCACGGTAGTTAACTACCATGCTTGTATAAGCACTCGGAAGTGTCAATTATTAGTGGTCTATGGAAAGTGTAATGACCACTGTCTGAGACAGCTTTCGACACAAGTAGGATGACCCAGGGGGCGGGGAGTGCCATAACTTTGCTTTGCATTGCATTTAGATGGCCCCAGGTTCCAGGTAGGGTTGGAGAGAGCCCTGTGTGAAACTCTACCAGTCCGTGCAGACAACGCTAATCTGGGTGAGCCCAGTGGCCTCACTCAGTATAAGGCAGTTTTCTATGTTTCTGTGAGGACTGGGATCCTATCTGTACCTTTAAAAGCTGTTCAGAAAAGTGAACTTTTGCAGCAGCAGCTTGTCAAGCAAGAGGGAGAAAAGGTGCGCTTCGCAAAATTCCCTCTTGCCCCTTTCTAGGCGGATTCTGCTAGAAGGCTCTTCTTTTTTTATATATATATATCAAATCAAATCAATTTGTATGAAACCAATTCCATCCATCCATTGCTGCCACCCGTCCCTGTGTGGGGCATGATGTTTAAAAGAGCAACCTGCCTGCATTCCTGGGTAAAGAGGTAGCTTAATTCACACTGGGAGGCAAGAAATATTTACCTTGTTCCAAAAGGCCGGAGAGATGGTGGTAGCAAGTTGGGACCTGCAAAGGTGGTAAGATATAGCTGCAGCCTGAAGGCTACGCTAGGGTACAGAGAAAGCCTCTCTTCCAGCACAGCTCTCCTTTCCCCCTCCTACCTTGAGATGATGTTGTTCTCCTTCTCAATAATGACAAGGGCTACCACAAAGACCAGGAGGATGGCGTATTTGCTCCTCATCCTCAGGCAATGCAGCAGCTCCCAGAAGTCTTGAGGTAACGTGTGCCCTTTATCCATGGAGAGAGAGAGTGTTGCGTTCAATGACTTGCCAAAGAAAGGCCTTTCCCCTTTGAGGAGAAGGGGGTAAAGGGACCTTCTTCAAACTTCCCCATTGTTCTTCAGCTATCTGGAAAGCATCGCCTAGCATTAGGATGCCCTGCAGAGAGAGAGAATGTGAGAGAAATTGCACATGTCAATAAGTATACTGCATGCTTAGGAGCACGTCTGAACTGCATGCAAAATTCACGCACTTTCAAATTGGTTCTATCTGGACTTAATGGGCATTAGACCGCTGTTCTTGGCTCTGCCGACAGAGGAGATTCATCCAGTGCAGGATTGCTTCCAAAGGACGTGAGTCACCAAGGTCCCTGCCCACCTTCAGGGGGAAACAGGGTAGCCGCAAGAAGGTTGGGGCTGTGCTATTGCCTCCTGGAGGTACGCACCACCCTCCCATGTCAGTGGGGGACATCTCTCCCTGGTGGCTGTGTCACCTGGCCTCTCACCTCCCCCTAAAGCTCCTGGCTCACACCTACATTCATCCTGCCCCTTGCGCCTTTCCTGGCTTAAATTTGGGATGCTGCCAATTTCCGTCTCATGATTCCAACTAGGGTGGTAGGACAGCATCCTAGCATGGCTCCTCCATCCCTTGACACAACCCAAGGAAAGACCCAGAGTTCCTCCAAGGTGGCACTTAATGATGAAGAGTGTGCACAGGATTTGTGAAACTTCCCTTTACCTCAAGTAATCAGCAGAGAAAGAAGCAGGTGCTTCCACATGGGGTGTTTATTATGGGATCGGCAAGTAGGGGTTGTTGGTTTTTTGCAGGATCCGCATGACGTATTTTCCCCTCCCCACCCACAATTCAATCTTCATATATGTTTTCCAGGACAGCTCCAATCAGTTAAAAAAAAAAAAAGCCTATTGCCAACTATCCATTTGCAATATTCTCAGTGACCAGATTGCATATTAAAAAGCCATCTGGAAGCACCCACAGTTGTCTGAGCTTTCCTTCCCGAGATTCTGTGCCAAGCAACGTGATCCAGTTCTGGCTGGCACCATTGCAAACTGTAAATGGGGGGACTGCATATCTGAACACTCTTTCTCCTTCCCTCTCTTTCTCTGTGTGTATTATATGTATGCATTTAAAAATATTGCATATCAAGAAGAGAACTTCTAGCCTACCCTGACTTTTCTCCCGACACCCACCCTTCCTTCCTTCCTTCCTTCCTTAGCAGGGTGCTTTTGGAGGGTGGGCAGGAGGGCATAGGGGAGCATTCCAACATATGACCTTAAAAGCTGCAACCAGGTTCTGTTGATTGTGTAGCTTGGCCCCTCTGCCTCTACTGCCTTTTTGAGGACTACCGGTCTCATTATTCCCCCCCGAACATTTCACCCCTCCACCTTCTCACCATGTCTGAGCTATTTAATGCTTGGGTGCTATGTAGCAGTTTGCATTGTTAAGTTAATCTTAATGTGTGCCAGCCATCTTTCTCCAAGCAGTAAGACAAAGGTGCATAGTTTAAAAGCACGAGGAAAGGTATAGATCAGGTTCCTAGGCAATTAATCCTAAATATTTTCCTAGGAAGCAAGGCTGGCCCTCGCCCTGGAGCTTTCAGTGCTGGGAAAGGGCTAGAGTGACAGCAGCAGTGAAAGTGAAAGTCCCACCTGTTGCTCAACAGAAATTGATTATTTATTCATCATATCGGCTACCTGCATTCATGGCCCCTAGGCACCCAAAGAGAGATATTCTAATTACAAAAGCATAAAGCACTGGGTGACAATGAAATACGATTAAAAAAAAATCCAATAAAAGCAAGTTCAACCGTCACATAATAAACAACAGTAAAAAAGGAGAAAGCAGCAAGCCTGACAGCTAATTTCTTGTATAAAACTAGCCTCCAGATAGCATCATCCATCAACCACCAGCAAAAGCTTAAAAAACCCCAAAAACCTTTCACAAAAATGTATTTTCTTGTCAGTGGAATGCAGCAGGGAAGGGAGCTAGGTTAAGGCTCTATTTCAGAAGCATTTCTCATGGTGTGGGTGCTCACTCTTAGCGAAGAACAAAGTTTCTCCCCCAGATAACAGGGGCAGGAAGGAAATAGTCACCTATGTCATAGATTCTACGAACCTCCTTTTTAATAATGGCATCTCTGCCAATGGGAGTTTTGAAACAGCTCAGGTGCAGAAAAGAAAGAAAGAAAGAAAGAAACTTTATACACATAAGATTCTCCATACACATTTTTAGATTATCCTTGTAGCGAAGTATACCGGTAAATATTCTGCATTATTTCTTAATGTAACTAAATAAAATTATATTGAAGTTAATGGAGTAGTGAAACCAGACCAAATGGGCAAAGCAGATTTTCACCCAGTTCATTTCACGCCTTTAAGGCAAACTTTTAAAAGCAGCAAAGGGAAATAAAGAACGTGCTGGAGAGGGAGAGTTTGCATACATTGCTGAAGGTATTGCAGATACTACCCAATGCAATAGCCACGCGCAGTACAGTGGTACCTTGGGTTACATATGCTTCAGGTTACAGACTCCGCTAACCCAGAAATAGTACCTCGGGTTAAGAACTTTGCTTCAGGATGAGAACAGAAATCGCTCGGTGGCGGCGCGGCGGCAGCAGGAGTCCCCATTAGCTAAAGTGGTGCTTCAGGTTAAGAACAGTTTCAGGTTAAGAACGGACCTCCGGAACAAATTAAGTACTTAGCCCGAGGTACCACTGTACTCAGCTAACAGTGGAACTAGACTCTTATCTTGGATACTGTGTGTTCTATGCATCTGCCGAGAGAAAAAATGTATGGGCAGAAGGACTGACAGGGAAGGATGGCTGCGAAACCTACCCTTCCTGCCTATCCCTATGCCCATCAGTTGTCCTTGCAGTTGTCCAGAAAGGGTTAACTTTCCGTTTTAGACCATTACTGTGAGAAAAAAACAATTCTCTAGGGGAAGGTTTTTTGGGGAGTGGGAGAGAAAGACATTTGGGAACTGTGTTTCCCCCATATCATGCAGCCCCACCCTAAAACCAGGGGTCGGCAAGGTTTACCTCACCTGGGCCAGTTCATTTCTGTGGAGATTGTTCTATGGGCTGGATCACATCTGCGCAGACGCGATTGCGAGTCACCACGAAAGTGAGTCACCACTCCGCGCTGCACCAGTTTAGTGCAGCGCGCGGGGACTCGCCAAGCGGTCGGCTCGTGGGCCCTTTAAACGACCCCCGTGGGCTGCTTTTGGCCCATGGGCCGCAGGTTGCCGACCCCTACTAAGATAAATCAGTGTGAGAGATGGCACTCCCATTAATTAAAGTGGACACTTTGCATCTCGCCGCACAGGCCTGGGAAATGTACGGCACTCTGGTATCTCCCCCGTGTTCTGCCTCAAACCATCAAGGAAACATCTGGGGCTCTCGGCATATGGAAACCCTGCTTCTACATCAAGGGCTTGAAGGCTGCTCTGTTTTGCTGCGTGAACAAGGCTCCAGCTCAGCAGAGAGAGCAATAAAAAGAAAGCAGGGGGCCTCCTCTTCCTTGCAAGCTCCATCCTCAGCTGCTGAGAGCATCCATCAACCTCTGCCCCCTTAACATTTCTCCGTTCCCAAAAATAAATCTTCCCCAAAGACCCCTTGCTGCACTTCCCCTCTGGCACCAGGCCCTCCTGGCTTTTCAGACTCTTGCGCTCCAAGCTCTAAAAGGCAACTGTCTATACTCTGCGCAAGCAGAACTCGCTGGTCCCACCAACTGTTTATTTGCAGAAGCCCAGAGGCTTCTCTCTGATCTGCAGAAGGGGAGGTGGGGGCCTCGAACCTGGAAAGGGAATCCCACTGAGGGCAGGAACCACCTCCGACTCCTTAATAAGGGGCTGAATGAAACACACGGCACTGGGCCCACCCTCTGCCTATTCGGGGAAAGTGCTGAATATCTTTGTACTTCTTCCTCCACTGTGGAATTGGAAACACCAGCCCAGTACGATCCATCCTCTAGAATACCCTGCTAAGTGAGGAGGGCCAGTCTTAAATAAATAAACAGTAACTCTCTGGTAGCAAAGAGGTCATAAAAACCGACCCTTGTTGTGGGCAAGCACTGGTTAAGCGTGCCAATGCTCTGATGTGCACACTAACTTGGTGCAAGCAGCTATGGCTTCAGAATTCCAGCATTTGCTCGCAAATCCAGGTGTTAGCTCAGTAGGGATATGCCATGGATGGCTGGATGCAGAGGAATGGATGGCTGGATGCAGGGAACCACCAAGGGAAGAAGGCTCAGAGCCCAGGGATTGGGGGTGGGACAACAGTGAGAGGTCAGAGGGAGAAGACAGGGAAGAGGAGGTGGCAGAAGCTGAAGGGGTAACAGGGCTCAGTGAGTTGGGAGAGTCTGTGGCAGAAAAAGTCAGGAGTCAGAGGTAGGAGCTGAAGTAGGAGGGTGGGAGGAGGGAGGCCAAGAGGCAGAGATGAGTCAGGCTAGTGAAGAGCAACAGGTGTCTCTCCCTTCCCAGAACCAGGAGAGGGCTGAAATGGGCGGGGGAAAGACAGGCACGCAGGCATCGTCTCCAGTTGCTTGGATAAGCCCTGGAGAGGGGAGGACTTACAAGGGGAGGCAGGGGCTTTTAGATTCAGCAACTGATTTCACAGAGTCGGACCTATCTGCTGCTGTGCTCATTAGGCCTGAAACCCAGCCAAGTCTGTGAAGATCATGTTTCTCTAATAACAAGCTGTGAGCTTGTGTAATTTACTGACCGGTTTTGCTCTGGGACAGGATATTTGGGGCAGCTGGAAAAAAATGTCATAATCAAATGCTGCCATTTCTTTTAACAGTTGCGCAAATGAAACCACCTACAGATTATTCCTGGCAGGAGCTTGCGTATGTGTAGGAAATTAAATATATTTAAAGCTAGGCATAAACTCTAATAATGTGGCCTATATATCACCAGTAAGATAAAAATTCAACAGAATCCCAATAAGATTTTTGTTTTCAAACCCAGCTAAAAGGCAGCCAGTAGGAACGGTCGCTGCTTTCCAACTGTCCATCAATCTATCATAAACAAGAACCACCTAACAACTGAGCCTATTGCCATGGGATAGTTTATCTAGCTGCCAAAATCTGCCTGCCAAAGGCCTTAAATGACCGATCTGTCCTTATCGGTAGTGAAGCGAAACGGCCCCTTTGTTGCTTACACAAAGGTTTCACAATATTTCAGTGTTTCGGAGTGAGGGGCAGAGCCATTCTGTAAATATTTGGATCCCAGAACAGGTGTCTCAGGCTGGAGAAACACAATCCCACCCACCCACCCTGAGAGCGGAAGAGATGGTGCCAACACCATGTATTCTCACCCTCTTTTTGTCCCTGTGCAGAAGCTGCTTGACCGGAGGTGATCACGGCCTGGCAAGAGAAATGCGTGTGGAGACCACAGGAACCAACGCATCACAAAACACTTCCAGCTCTCTTAAAACTATTGCCTGCCTCCAGCCTCAGGGTACGTACTGACTGTTGTAAATGACGTTGTGTGTGACAGTAATCCAACTGCAAACAGATTATTAGAACCCTTTCGTTAACATGCACATAATCCAAGTTTCCTCCAGGGGTCCATGAACCTTCATCCTGCTTTTTCACGAAACTTTGGCACGGGTTGCTTCTTACTAATGAACCCCTCCCCCTTTCCAGAATACATTTGGCCTGCCTTTGGGTTTTGGTACAGAACCACATGACTATAATTGAAACCCATGCACTTCTAACCAGGAACCCAAGCAATAAATAGATTCTTTATTCTTTACTTTTTACATTTTAAACCAATATTTATACATAAAAGTCTCGGGAAGCAGTATATTTCGTCCCAGAAAGTGGAGGGCATGCTCAGGCCAGATGTGCTATGCTTATGGATACCATATGTTTAGTAGGTTTAAAGATGACAAAAAAATATGTTCTGGAGGTTATACTGCTTGAGTTATAAAGTGGTATCGTCTGCAGCAGTTATAAAGTAGTATCTCTGAAGTGGCATATGAATAAGAGTAAGGCAATGTCCTACAACATAGCAGTGGCTGGAGGGGGGTGGGACTCCAATTACAGTGGTACCTCGGGTTACATATGCTTCAGGTTACATACGCTTCAGGTTACAGACTCCGCTAACCCAGAAATATTACCTCGGGTTAAGAACTTTGCTTCAGGATGAGAACAGAAATTGTGCAGCGGTGGTGCCACTGTAATCATCAAATAACATGAAATCTCTGGATTCACCAGGCCTGGGACAATGACTGACAGCCTCCCTTTTTGACCTTGATTGTAACTATCATCTGCTTCCTGCACTTGAAACTCCAAGCCTAACCCCTACCCCCAAACTCCATCTCAGAGCTAAACTAAACATTACGTTAAGTACATTATTTGAAAGTGCACTTAAGATTTTCCACTTCTTTTTCTTAGCAAAAAGCCTGTGTGTGTGTGTGTGTGTGTGTGTGTGTGTGTGTGTGTGTGTGTGTCTGCGCTAATACAGATAAGGATCTGGGGCAGGGAAGGAGAACATGCCTCCCTCAAATCTCCCCACCCTCAGGTGATATTTGCTCAAGTGCAAATAGCAGGTGCAAGGGGCATTTTCCATTGGAAAACAGTAAAGTGGAAATTGGTTACTCCTCTCCCCATCCTACGTGACAACACAATCCCAATCCAGACTGCCCTCTGCCCACCATGGCTGCTGCTGCTGGCGAGTTCTAACTCCATTTATAAACAGTGTGCTTAACAGAAGAATACGTAGTTTGACTGCGAGGTCCGCCAGCCCTAGGCCCGAAAACGACTGTCACAGGTGTGGATTCAATCATGGCTGCCGTGAAACAGTGAGAAACAAGCAGCCACTTCAGTCTCCAAAGGGGGAACAGCTACTCTTGAGCACTCAGCTAACTGGCAGGCGTTGCTTTGTGGAGACGCCATTTCTTTCTGTTATTTGAACGCAGAAAACAGTAACAAAACGCCTCCCCCCCAACCCCAGCCAGAGTTTACAGCATGTCCTCTCTTTTTTGGCAGATAAAGGAAGATAGAACTCGAGATTAGAGGCCTTCTCACAACTTTCAGTTATTCTGCCAATTCAGGGTTTGGGAGGGGGATATTACTTGTGTCATACAGGCACACAGGCTGCAATTATTTGATCCCACGAGGCTTACTCTCGAGTAAATACGCATAGGACCCAGATGCCTCTTTTCACAAAATTAAGATTGAGAAATCAGGAGAGAAGACTGCTGAATGTGTTCTCAGCTTCTCTTGTAAAACACAGGGCTGAGTGTTGCGCTTCCAACCTGCACTATTGGCTCAGATATGTTATTGCCATAAAAATAGTAATTTGCCAAGTAACCGAGTCTGAAGGCTTATGTTTCTCATTTAAGACTCAGAACTGTGTGCTCTGTGTTGCTTTTAACTCCCAGCTGTCTGCTTCTTACCCTGGAAAAATGTGGATAAAATTTTCTAGTTCTAAATACGCAAACCCCCACCCACCCACCCAATGTTCTCCTTCTAACAATGCAATCGTCCACACCTTTCTATTCAGAAGCAATTTCGACTGAGTTCAGTGGGACTAACTCCCAGGTAAACAAGTACAGGGTTTTGTCCCATTCCATTTTAAAATTTGTATACCACCTTTCTATGGAACTGCAATCAATGTGGTTTTGCAGCCTCAGTGTTTTTTAAGACCGGTATCAAAATACCCAGAGACAACAATGAACGTACTGTTAATTCTGGTTTCCGAGGGACAACTGGTGAGCAGATTTCTGTCGCCAACAAACCCCAGCCAGTGTAAGGAAATGTATTTAATTTATTTATGAGAAGACTTCTACCCTGCCTTTCTCCCATAAAAAGAGACCCAAGGCAGCCTAACAGAATCAAAATAAAGGAAGTCAATAAAAATCAATGCAGAATTAACGAAAACATAGAAATACTACAGATATACATAACCCCATCCACCATAAAGGCAAAATTTACCAGCAGCCAGACTATCCAGTCCCCAAAGAACAGCACCTTTATGGTGGTTAACTAAAAGTGGCCGGATCTGAAAACAGTGCAGGTCACACGTACAAAATGGGAGTTGCCTGTCTTTCAGAATACCCAGTATAAAGTCTATGCATGTCCTCACAGCTGCTTCACACAGCGGTCATGTTTGTCACGGCTTCTCTGCTGTCACATCAATATTTTCTAAAACAGCATCATAAAATGCAACAGGCAGGTGCATGTGAACATGCGCTGGACACAACCACTCAGACTCCCTGCCATGTGTTTAAGACCACCATTCACATTTTATGCATTTGCTGTGGGTAACACAAATGTAGCTGAAAAACAATGCTGCTGCTATGTGAAGTATGAAGTTGAGTGTCAGTATGGGCTGGATGAGGATACGATACAATAAGGAATAATGAACGAGATGCCCATGGGTAAATTAACATGGAAAACAATTGTCTTCCATATGGACAGTCAAGAACCAGGGTCATGAGGCTGAAATGAGGGCAAAATCCAGGTGAGGCAGCTGGCAGCTCATGGTAAGCTGAATATTAATTTAACTTGAGGCCTGTAGAGAAGGGTTAAAGAATAAAGTCAAAACAAACCAGTAAAAAATATATATATACAAAAAATATATATCTATAGTCTTGCCAGAATACTTCTAATTGAGGATGAATTCCAAACCTAGGTCTGTTACAGATCACTAACTTTTTCTTGTGCTAGCTACCTCCAAAAAGCAACTTTAGCTTGGTGCTTGCACTGGGAGCCGGATGAAGAGTTTGCTCATCACAAAGCTTTAAGAAATCCGGATCGTTTGAAGCCGTCCTTACTCCTCCGTCTGTACGTGCCCTTTCAGTTCAGAACTGTTGCTCTGAGCCAGACTTTTATAGTAAGCAGGCTCGTTGACCTCTGTCTCACCACAGGCTTCCTCTTAAAAGTCATATTTCTGTTTATGAGCTTTTCTAAGGACTGTTAAAAGCCTACGGTGGCTCACAAAGCAATATGGTCTGCAGTTTTCATTTGAGACTTTGCTTAAGGATGCTCTTCAGAATCGCTTTCATCTCCGCAGGGTGGGAAACATCATGGGGCAAGCAACCAGGAGCAGACTTTTCATTGTGTTGTAGGCCATTGGAGTGTAATATTTAAATAGTATATAGCTCAAAGAAAAGCAAACTGCTGGTGACAGATTTACTTATTTTTGGATTATTAAAAAGATTGGTTTTATTTGCACCATGCTGGTACTTTAATTATTTGATTTCTGGGCTGTGCAAAATCCACCCTCTCAAACAAGGTTTCCCAAACTGGGGTCTCCAGCTGTTTTTTGGACTGCAACTCCCATCATCCCTAGTTAGCAGAAGTAGTGGCCAGGGATGATGGGAATTGTAGTCCAAAAACAGTTGAAGACCCAAGTTTGGGAAACCCTCCTCTAGAACAATGTCTGTCAAACAGTGGGACAGGGCTCACCAGTGGGTCCACTTTCTGGCAAGCCTTAGTGAAACAGCCTGCTCTGTCCCTCTTCACTTGCTTAATCCCTTGCCTGCCATCGCCATAAGCCTTTCAGCTGGACCAATGCCAGAACCAGCAACTTCTGGTAAAGATGGCCAGGAGACAGAAGGGCTTTGGGGATGAGGAGGGAGGAAGCTTCCTCTGAGGTGAAAGGGCCCAAGAAGGCGTTGAAGGAAATTAGAAATGGAATAAGAAGCTAAATATTAACAGATAAAATTTTGATATTTATTAGAAACAAGCAAGCAAAGTGGGAAGAAAGAGGAAGGGGATAAGAGAGGGAAGCTGTTAAAGGAAGAAGAAACAGATGTAAAAGGGCCAGGGAGGAAAGAAATTGGTGGGGGTTCAGGACAGGGGTGGGGGAGAAAGAGAGAGCGAGAAAGGCACAAATTGAGTGTGAAAGGCAAATGGGAGAAGAAATTACAGGAAACGGATAAAAATACTTTGGGATGCACACCAGGGCGGGAAGAAGAAAATATAAAAGAACAAGCCTTCTGTATGTTGAGGCTCAACCCTCTGGGCCAGCAAATTCTGCCTAAAATGGGGGTGGGGCGGCAGTCACAAAACCTCCGGAGCTAATGTTTGTATTTATAGCTTGAGGAAAGCTAGGAAAGTGACGTGGCAAAGAATCTAGCAATTTCCAAGGAGGGTTAGATAAAAACTGATTATCAGTAATTGCCAGCTGATTATGCCAAGCTCTGCCCCCAGTCTCCAATGGGGTCTTACGTCTCATGGGGGTAATGAGTTTGAAAACCCCTGGTCCAGATGATACAGCCCAAGGAATTCTTGTGCATGGGAATCCAAATGGCACCTCTGTGGCACTAAAATGAACGACTTGCTCTCTTTGAACCTCATCCTACCTGTTATGTACTGATGTTCTCACCCTGGGCCAGCAGGGGGATACTGTAGATAGTTTTCACTCAGGTCCACATATGCAAATAAGGGATTGAAAGTGACGTTCAGTGATTGGATAGTTACAGAAAGTTGTTACAGTTGTGTTGTAGTGGAGCTCTATATGAGCAGGCTGGCTGAACCCTTTAGTTCAGTTCTGTTCTGGCCTGTGAATAAACTAGAGCTGTTGAAGAATCGCTGTGTCGTCTGATATGTTCACCCACTACCTAACAGTAAGGTCACCTCAAACAATATTCCAGGGGCTCCCCACTCCCCTCCAGAAACCCTCTTTATTTCATAACAAAACAATACCAAAATAATGTACCCAGTCAGCTACCTTCCCCTGTAATACAGAGGCTGCACTCTTTTTCTAATATCATTTCAGAATTCTAAAACTGTCCTGGCATCAGAATCCTGAACTGTTGCTTGTGAACTTTTAAAGCTAAACATAAATAGTGCAACAAGGCTGGACGAGTTTTTAAATCATCTGGCTTGACCGTTATTGGGTGCGCTCACTCAGCACACCTGGTTACATGAAACGAAGTGGGAGAATATGTGTGATTCATGCTCCCTCTCGCCACGTCCCCATGTCTTATTCAAAGCCTGGAGGTGCACTTCCAGGGGAAGAAATCTGCATGCTTTACACAAGATGCAAAAGCACTCAAACCTCTGCTCACTTGACATCTGCAGTTGTCCTATGTCAGATGGTGGTGGCATTTCCAAATACAGCTAAAGGAGCAAAACTACTCAAGAGCTCAAAGGCTTCTGTTGTGGAGAATGGAAAGCACTTTCATTGTGAAGAAGCATCGTTGGGGAAGTTGTTCTTCAGTAACTTTACTTCTGCTCAACCACATTTCTAAATTCCATGTTTAATATCTGCTTTAGGAATCCCCCCTCACTGCACTAATAAAAGCCAATAGGTGTATTACATTCAGAACATCATTTCATCATCGGCATACACTCAAATGATTGCTCTGAAGTGGTACAGCCAGTTATGGATTATTGCTTCTTTACTGCCTGATTCTTACTCATTACATCACGGGAACATGAGCCAGAGGAATCCTGCCAGACATTGCATCAGACAAGATTCTTAACCTCAGACTGAAAGTCCAAACAAAACAAAACTTATTTTAGTATTGTACTTAAGCTTCCTACATCCTTTCTCGGAAGAGGAAACAGCTCATTGATGCAAACAAATAATACAGAGTAAGAATATGTTTCAGGACAAGGAAGATGGACACAAATATCTATTTAATTGGACTAGCTCCAATTTGGCCAGGGCTGGGAACCTGTGGCCCTGCAGGTGTTGGATTCCAATTCCCATCAGATCCTGAGAGCATGTCCAATTGGCAGGGACAATAGGAGCTGCAGTCCAGCAACATCTGGAGAGCTGCAGGTTCTTCATTCCTGAATCAGGTCATTTAGGGTTGCCATATTTCGTTAATCTTTTATATATATATATATATATATATATATATATATATATATATATATATATATAATTAGTGGATACCCTATGGGACCTGAACCATGTGTACTTTCCCCTTTTGCAACTTTTCCCCCTTTAACTTAGCTTACAGGGTTGCTGGGTGAAACAAATGAGAGTCATGGACCTGTGCAATACCTCTGTATTCCCCATGTTAATCAGACGGCACATTTTTTAAAAAATCAATACATGGTGAATTAATAACCATTTTGAAAACTCATGGAAGGAAAGCACCTCTTCAGGACACACACAGAAAGACATGCTTCTTAAAGGATGGTGCCTGCCTCCTGTAACTTGTGGAGCATCCTCTAAAAACAAGGATTTTGTTGTTGTTGTTTCACATATCAGCCACTCCATCGTGTGACACAGTTGCTGGGAAACAGAGACAAGCATTTGGGCTGTGCTTGACTTCCTCTACTGCTTGTGTGCTTGAACTGATGGGGGTTTTATGATGGCAGCATGATTAGAAATAGAGAATGAATTACTTCATTGCACTTAGTCATGGGTTTCCATCCCAGAATAAAAGATGCCGCGATCACCTCTTATGATCTCTTCCTACCATCACTTCTTGCATCTCTTTTGATATGGCACAGTCCTCACATAGGGGACTGTACTACTTGAATGGCACAAGGGGAGCTGTTTGCACGAAACACTGGCAAACTTACCACTTTAGTGGGCCTGCTAGTTTTTAAATGGCCCTCTAACATTTCGTTAAACAGAGGTGGCAATTGTACTGCACAAATAGTAATTTGGGAGAAGAGGAATAACAGTACCGGCCTACAGAGTCATGGAGTCATTTGGTATATTCTGTTTCAGAGTTGTTCGGAGTGCAGCAGATTTACATGGCACGGCTTCATCAAAGGCTATGCCATGCAGCTATTACAGCAGCGCTAGTGGTGATGCTCAGAACAGGTGGTCACGTTGCTTGGGCACCTGCAATGACAGAAGGCCTTTCAGTTTGAGGACACTGCTGCTGCTTCTTTTCTTTTTTGAAAGAAGGAGAAAGTCTGAATGAGGCATAGCTGCTAATGTTGACAAAGCTAAACAACGAATACCTTCTAAGGAACCATCAGCTTCTCTTGCTTGCTCTCTTCCTGGTCCTGGGGTCCACACCCTCCCCAACCTGATCAGAAATCCAGGTGTGCTAACATAGCAAATGGGAAGGGAGCGTTGACAACAGGACCAAGCAGGGAACAGGCTGGGGAAGCGGCTGCTGGCTTATCTTTTGCTGCGCAGGAAGAGTTAAAGGTTACTTGTTTTTTATTCTGTCATCTTTCTTGTTGGTAACAGTATGGTCCTACCTATTTGCTTCAAGATTTCAGAGGTTCACGCACTGCCTCAAAAACCTGCCCCACCTATTTGACCAGAGGCAAGAAATATGTTTGTACAGTGGTACCTCAGGTTAAGTATTGAATTCGTTCCAGAGGTCCGTACTTAACCTGAAACTGTTCTTAACCTGAAGCACCACTTTAGTTAATGGGGCCTCCCACTGCCACCGCGCCACCGAAGCCCGATTTCCGTTCTCATCCTGAAGCAAAGTTCTTAACCTGAAGCACTATTTCTGGGTTAGCGGAGTCTTTAACCTGAAGCGTATGTAACCTGAGGTACCACTGTACTCATTTCCATGGGAAACAAAACCTCTCTCAAACCACTTTCTGCTCTCATAAAACTACTGTCTGCCTTAGTCTTTCTTTCTGATGGCAACAGCTGCCATGGACTATTGTGGCTATTACCATTTTTCAGGGCAGTAGAGATTCCGTATTCTTAACAGCACAGTCTTTTCAAGACATGCATAATTTGCTGTTTTTAGAAGGCTCGTGCTACCCTCTTCCTTTACTAAAGTCAGTAGATCTTCTCTTCTCGAATGAATTTAACGGGCCACCTGCTACTAAATGTCACAAAGAGGAAATAACGTTTACACTACAGTGAACAACATTTAGGCCCAAAATACATGGTTTTGTTTTGTTATAAAAAGCATGCTTAAACTGGTTCCTGAAGAAAGAAGTGCTGTTTACACCTCACTTAAGATTGAGTTTTGCTAACATGAGATTGCCTTTGGTTAACAAGCACCCATATGTCCAAGCTGCTCAGACACCGCTAGGGGTTTTTTTGTGGGAAGGGTGGAGGGGATTATATGTACAAATATATGCAACTATATGTATAAAAGAGTCAAGAGCCATGTTGTACTATATGTCTGTTAACACAATTTCATAATAATATTCCTATACTGTATACCTATTTTATAGCTATAAACACAGCTATAAGTATGTTCTGGATAATTTAGGAAATTTGGAATGAAACTGTGTATGCATATAATATACAAGAATTGTTCACTTCTTCAGCAAAATTGGGGGAAATCCTTATTTCTTGTCAAGGCGAAGGGTCGAAACAGGAATTAAAGAAATCCATGTGGATTTCTTGAATTTTCAAAAAATTTCATCTCTACCGTAATCCAATATATTACACACACACACATTCTTTATTAAGGTCCAAAGACCCACAAGAAAAAGTTTCAAAGCAAGATACAGCAGAAATACGGGGTAAAGATTATAAGGCAGTCACTAAGTTTTATCTGGAGCATGTTGGTTTCTAGATCTTACTACCTCTGAGACAAACTTAGCCACGGCCAGGGTATTATCCTTTGACTTATCTTCAAGAAGATACTTGAGACAGAAGGTTTCAGATTTCGCCAGTAAGTTTACCAATAAGGGTTTTATTAATTTATCCCTGGCTTGTTTATACTGGCAATGGTGTAGTAAGATATGCTTCATACAGTCCACATCCTGAGATCGTAAACAGAGCCTATACTGATAGGGTACGCTGGCCAGTCTGCCGTTTAGTACTTCAGATGAAAATACATTTAATCTGGTTTTGTTAAACAGTCAACAATAGTTAGGTACTGAAAGATTCATAAGATATGAAGGTAACTGAAAATCATGTCCATATTGAATTCCAGATGCAAACGGTCCACAGGTTACATAAGATCGAGATCGAAGATCGTTGTATGAAATGTCCTATAACCTCTGCCTCAGGGATTTAAGGGCAGTATCATAACCCAGATGATATAAAAAGGATGGTGAAAGTCCAATCAAGGAGGCTTTTCGGACCATAGTTTTCAACCAGAAGCTGACAGACTCCTTGTTGGTTAAATGTACAAGTAATCCCTTCCCCAGGCCAAATACTGAAATCTTTAGCCAATATTTCAAGGCAGCCCATCACGCTTTGGTGAAAAGCCAACATTCACCTGTTTCCAGAAATAGAATTGAATTAGGAACACAATTTGTAACCTGAAGTAGGGACCAAAGGAATTTTGCCTGGAACCCATCTAACTTAGGAAATAGACCATTTGAAGCATAAAGGAGTTGGGGGAAAGATTTTGCATATATATTACAGGTTTGATTTCAAAGGGACAGAGGAAACGTTTGTACAGTCATACCTCGGCTCCCAAACGCCTTGGGAGTCGAATGTTCTGGCTCCTGAATGATCGAAAACCAGAAGTGAGTGTTCCAGTTTTCGAACGTTCTTTTGGAAGCTGAGCATCTGACAGGGCTTCCGTGGCTTCTGATTGGCTGCAGGGTTGCCAATCAGAAGCTGCACTTTGGAAGTCGAATGTTTCAGAAGTTGAACAGACTTCCAGAACAAATTCTGTTAGACTTCCGAGGTACAACTGTATTATGATGAACATTGAGAAATACCATATTTACTCAAGTCTAATGTGTCATCAAATCTAATGTGCACCTCAATTTTCAGAACCTTGAAACCAAAAAAGGTATTTGCTGACGAATGTAAACCTTAATTTTCGCAATGTAATTTGGCCAAAAAAGGTGTGCATTAGATTTGAGTAAATACAGTACAATGCATTTGTTAAAAGCAAAGCTACATGTTAATGTTTTGTGCAATACAGTGGTACCTCAGGTTGAGAACTTTGCCCCAGGATGAGAACAGAAATCGTGCAGCGGCGGCAGCAGGAGGCCCCATTAGCTAAAGTGGTACCTCAGGTTACGAATGGTTTCAGGTTAAGAACGAATTAAGTTCGTAACCCGAGGTACCACTGTATAAATATATTTTAATTTTGATAAAATGTTTACCTATGTGTATAATTTTTATTGATGAACATGCATGTGTGAACCATACCTTGATCTAAAACAATAAATTAGAGATCAGGGATGAAGTAGTTGGTGACATTAATGGCTCAAGAGACAGTAGTGATTGTCTCTGGAATTGCCATCCTCTGCTCACTTTTTATGGAGAATCCAGATAATGTCACTGAAGTCCAGTGTTTTCTGCGTTGTCAGCCTGTTCCCCACCACCCTGACCTAATTTATGATTATTTTCCCCCAAATAAAATGCATTAATAACATCAACTGGTCTCATTGGATCACTTTTTAGCAGGCTCCTTGTATCTTTCATTTAAACAATTCCTGTTTGAAGGTTGAGCCTTTTTTCAGCTTCCCGTTGACTACAGCTAAATTAGTGATTAATGTCCTTTAAAATAAGATTTCCACTCAAACACTGGGTTGTATAAAAGGAGGATGACAGTACTAAGCTCAGGTGATTCAAGGAACTACTCTGACTTTTGCCCTCTATGATTGCATGGGCCTCATCCCTTGGGGCAGAAGCTATTTTCACCTGAAATCTAGTAGCATGCTTCACTTGAACAGAAGCATTCACTATATTAGGCTACAAGATGAACCCCCTATCCTAGAGCTTTAACATGGCAAGAATCACTTTGGGCAATTCATACACTGGGGCACAAGAATAAGTGACAGTGCTGGCCTTAGGCTAAGTGGTAATCTACCACTTAGTTGAAACAGGCCAGGACTCTGCTTCGCTTTTCAGATGAAAGAGGTGCCAGAGAAAGTATTTCAAGACATCATGTGATGAAGGAAGGAAATCAGGAATCTGGGTAAAGGAGTTGATTCTTCCTAAGCAGACTGTTTCCGCGGCGCTATGGCAGGGAGCCTAGGAATCTGCTCCAGGAGAACCAGAAGATGCCGGAAAATCAGGAATCACAGGAATAAATATGGAAATGGCCAACCGGGAGTCCGTTCATTTGACTCACACTTCGTGATGCTAATGTCAGAGGCCCCTCACAGCTCTTTAATGAGTAAAAGAGACTTGCCAAAGCCACTCCCTTCCCCTCAAAACTGAAGCGCTATTTGGATCGCATTGCGTTTGAATGTGTCAATCTCACCCATAGTTCAAAGTCACCAATAAGCCAAGGATGTGAACATGGAAGTGGTTCTATCTATGGGCCACCTCCGAAAGCAGCAACATGCAAAACATATCACCATAACCTTGGGGGATATTGTGGATAATATTCTTCGAACCGCTAACCCCTGTAGATCTATTAGCAGGTTTGGTGTTTATGTTTTTGGTACGGACTATTAAATACCAAGTGACCCCATAGGGATTGGCTGTCTTCCTTCGGTGCCGTTGGCTGCTCAAAGCTGAACAGCAAGTTTCCATACCATTCAGTTCATCACATCAGACTGGAATCCTCCACCTTCCTATTAACAGAATACCTTTGCTGCATATTTATTTAATGATCTACTATTTTTATGCCATTCTGGATTTTGGAAGTGCCCCTTTACCCGAAAACATACATTTGGAGCTTTCACTCTAGTAGAGAACAGAAGGTGCTAGGGAGCAGGGGGAAGTGGAACTAACGGAGAACATTAAGCTCTGGCTCCCTTGCAGGATTTGGCTCACCCTTTCCGGACAACGAATGCACAGGGGAGGAAGGGGTGGCGTCACAGAGCCAGACCAGACTCTCCCCACACCTGCTAATCTATATGCATTATTTGTAACAGGGCCCCCCGTGGAGGCTTTTTTCCTTTGCAAACCCCATCCAGCTCTCTACACAGGTTCGGTTGGGGGGGGGAGTGATATCATAGTGGAAAACTGTTCCTGACTGATACTGTTGTGTGTGCATAGGCTCTCTTCTGACATCCGTTGTATGTTTCTAGGTCTGGCGCCTTCTCGGTAGTGGCGCCCGCCCTGTGGAACACCCTCCCACCAAATGTCAAGGAAATAAACAACTATCTGACTTTTAGAAGACATCTGAAGGCAGCCCTGTTTAGGGAAGTTTTTAATGTTTGAAGTTTTAGTCTGTTTTTAGCCCCCTGTTGGGAGCCGCCCAGAGTGGCTGGGGAAACCCAGTCAGATGGGTGGGATATAAATACAGTGGACGTTCAGGTTGTGAATGTAATCCGTGCAGGATGCACGTTCGCAACCCGCAGCGGCACGTCTGCGCACGCACGATTGTGATTCGGTGCGCATGCGCAAAGCACGATTTAGCGTTTCTGCGCATGCGTGACTGCTGAAACCCGGAAGTAACCCGTACTTCCAGGTTTCGGTGGTCCGCAACCCAAAAAAAACGCAACCTGAAGCATCTGTAAGAAGAGTTTGGATTTGGATTTGATATCCCGCTTTATCACTACCCAAAGGAGTCTCAAAGCGGCTAACATTCTCCTTTCCCTTCCTCCCCCACAACAAACACTCTGTGAGGTGAGTGGGGCTGAGAGACTTCAGAGAAGTGTGACTGGCCCAAGGTCACCCAGCAGCTGCATGTGGAGGAGCGGGGAATCGAACCCGGTTCCCCAGATTACGAGTCCACCGCTCTTAACCACTACACCACACTGGCTCTCAGTGTAACTCACTGTAACTCGAGGTATGACTGTACTAAAGTTGTTATTGTTGTTGTTAATATTATTATTATTATTTGTTGGCACAATGCCACTCTCCCACTTCACAGACACACCGCCAGGCAACACACCTTCCTTGAATCACCTGTAAAGGCTTTTCCCAATTCCTGAGGCAGCCCTCTCTCTTTCAGACGTTACAATGAATGCGTGTTGCTGCAGTGCTGCACCCCCAGTACTGAATGAGCATACCCCCAGTACTGAATGAGCATACCCAGTATCTGAAAATGACTCCATTTGCAGGGTTTTAGGGTTTTTAAATGCAGTAAACGGATGTCCCTCCTGCTCACAGTAGATATACAAATACGGGTAATATTTGCGCTGCTTAAAGAAACATTCACTTAATAGTGTTACAAGCGAAGCGTCTACAAGAAGCTATTTCTTCACTTGGATTCTTAGAACTGCGTCAATTCCCAACAGAGCAGTTTCAGTTAACTTCTCTGCCTCCCGGTGCATAAAGCAGCCTATTGAAAAGCATAAATGATCAGGAGCTCAGAGCAAGACTGGTACTTGGTTTCGAAAACCCTGCTTAGATTATCTTCGCAGCGATGGGTATTGAAAAGAGCCCTGCATCCATTTATGCATTTTAAAAGTCTCTGCTAGCTGACGTTCACTTAACTATTCTGATGGAATGTGCGATTGTGTGACGGCTGCTCTTTCGGTTTCCTGAGCTTACGGCTTCCATTAATCAGTTTCCACCCAGACAGCAAAGCTTTCCATGTCGTGTCCAGGGTCTGTAACTGCCAAGATGTGAACATGTCAATATATTTGAGGAACTGGGGTGGAGGGGTGAAATAAAATATGCAAATCCCTTTACATAGCTTCAAACATGCTTTTCAGTTCTATTTCTTTTTGAACTCTCGGTTTCTGAATGCAGAAACTTTACCAAAGCCTCTGAGAAGACCATAAGGTTAAACTAGACATGACAGCAACAGAATTGTGTGTTTAAACCTGGATATGTCACAACCACATAAAATCCAGGGGAGCTTAGTAGTCCGGGCTGTCTGAAAACCAGAATGCATTTCCATGATATATATTTTTATGCAAAATCTCAAAAAAGGAGAGTTTTTAAGGAAATTGGCTGTCATGTTTACAAGGGTCAAATACCAGCTACGTCCGGGAAATTCAAAACATATGGCAACCCTAAGCAAATGTCTTCCAAAAAATCAAGTACAGTATTGTGATGAGAAATCCTTTTCTTTCCATTCTTCCCAAGCTATGCTCTCTTTGACATCAGTGTATGGTATAAATTGCATCTTGCACGCAATTATCTGGCATGATTTCAACCTTATGCAATTGAAAGCCGGTCAGTCAAAATCCCACAAATTAACTGTGTGCAAGGTGGAGATCTTAAAATCTTCTTTTGGGCCAAGTTTTCCTGGCATGGAAAGGTACTATGATACATATATGGTGGAATTGTTTAAACGTCAAACAATTTTGGGAAACAATATATAATGAAATGAAAAAAATGTTCAGATATTCATTTAGGAAAACACCAGAAGGTTTTCTATTGGGAATAATACCAGGAAGCCTAAAGGAAGAAGACAAGACCTTATATTTATACACAACAGTAGCCGCAAGGCTACTGATTGCGAAAAATGGGAAAAGTGGTATTGTACCGACAAAAATAGAGTGGCTTGCCAAATTATTGAAGTACTACAATATATACAAAACAATGGGAGAAATTGGAAAGATCTCAAAAGAGAAGATAGACAGGGATTGAAAGGTGTTTAAAAGATATACTTAGAAAACCATATCGAAACATCAGAACTCCTATTAGAATAAACAAGTTTCGTTTCAAATACTGAAATACTAAATAAGATGGGTAACAATGTGTAATAGAAAAAGAAGTATGAAACTAGGTTAAAGGTGTGTGAAAGAAAGTAATAGAAGTGGTAAGAAATTGCAGCTGAGTAGATTGGAAGTCTAACACAAAGGTGGGGTGAGGGGTGGTGGATGGTGATGAGAAAAGGAATTATCTGTGGGAATGAGTGTAGGTATGTTTGAGCACTTTTAAGGATTGTATGAAATATATGTTCGTATGCTTGTATATTTGTAATATATGTGTATTATTTTAACAATATAAAAATTAAAATTTACAAAAAGAAAAAAAAGGAAAGAGCTGGTAAGTAAGGCTCCCTGCCTTACTTACCAGGCTTTGGGATGGTCTCGCGAGATCTGGCAGGGCCACCTGAGTTCCGACAATACCTTGTGAGAACTCAGCCATGAGGTCATCCCAGAGCCTGGTAAGCAAGCTCTCTGCCTTACCTGGAAGGTAAGGATGATTGTGCAGGGCAATTCCAGGGGGGTGGTATGTATCTTTGCCTATATGTGCCATTCCAGAAATATAACCCCCACGCAAGACATAGTAGTAGTAGTAGTATGGAACTATGTAGGCCTCGCATGGTCAATTCACATTTCTGGCGTACAGTGGTAAAAGGTAAAGGTAAAGGTACCCCTGCCCGTACGGGCCAGTCTTGCCAGACTCTAGGTTGTGTGCTCATCTCACTCTAGAGGCCGGGAGCCAGCGCTGTCCGCAGAAACTTCCGGGTCACGTGGCCAGCATGACAAGCTGCATCTGGCGAGCCAGCGCAGCACCCGGAACGCTGTTTACCTTCCCGCTGGTAAGCGGTCCCTATTTATCTACTTGCACCCGGGGGTGCTTTCGAACTGCTAGGTTGGCAGGCGCTGGGACTGAACGACGGGAGCGCACCCCGCTGCGGGGATTCGAACTGCCGACCATACGATCAGCAAGTCCTAGGCGCTGAGGTTTTACCCACAGCGCCACCCGCATCCGGCGTACAGTGGTACCTCAGGTTAAGTACTTAATACGTTCCGGAGGTCGGTACTTAACCTGAAGCACCACTTTAGCTAATGGGGCCTCCTGCTGCTGCTGCGCCGCCACAGCATGATTTCTGTTCTCATCCTGAAGCAAAGTTCTTAACCTGAAGCACTATTTCTGGGTTAGCAGAGTCTGTAACCTGAAGCGTATGTAACCTGAAGCATATGTAACCTGAGGTACCACTGTATCTGCATGCAGCTTTTACAGATGTTGATTTTTATATGTGACTATGCTTCAGAAAGTATCATGTATCAGTCCAGCCGTGTGTTTTTTCCAATTAGATGTCAAGCTGAGGTCATATACACACATGTGCATTTGAAATCTTGTGACATTTGAAATATCTTCCTCAAGGCAAAGGGGTCCTCAGTGTGTTGGCCAAATTCCAACATGAGTAATGAAGAATTTATCTACCAAAATGCTTTGTATGGCTGGAGCGAGGCATGACATTCTTTCACATAAAGTTGACAAAACTCCTGTTTGCTACAAGGCCTCCCTTTAAAAGGCACAGCCTGGTAGCTGACAGGGCACCAAGACTCCATAAGCCTACCCTTTGTCCAAAGTCTCCTTGAACTATATATCTGATTCTGCAGTGTAGATGAGAACTAATGTGTCCGGTTTGAGTTAAAGGAGTGTGCAATGCTGAAAAAGAGGGTTTTGGGGGGTTGCCGGGTGGGGAGTAACAGTTTAGCAGAGGTGCTAACAAGTTCCTGCAGACAGAACTCTGAAGATTGCTCTGATACGGCCTTGAATCTAGCACTGCTTGTCTGTGTGCTTGCTTCTGTGCCCCAATAAATATATGTTTATAAATAGATCGTGGCAAAAATATCTTTCTTCCTTTCTCTCTGCCCTGTAAAGACTGTTGGGAACAGGGAAGTAGTGCGTGGAAACAATATAATTACTGTCCACCGCTAAATAATTATCACCACCTATTCCAGAAAAGTTGACACATCAAAAACAGTGCAGGTACTCTGAAAATAATGCCAACAGCTAAGTCAGCTGCGAAAATTTAATGAGGGAACAAGTGGAAAAGATGCACTATAGAATCTCATACGGAAGTCATACACTGACAAATTCTGATGTTTCAGTCCAAAAAGAGCAGGTGTGAGGTATCTGAGAGAATAAGTTCTGCTCCTCCAGCATATAGAACAAGTGGATAAGCATGACAACTTCATGCTCAAGGATGTTTCCAATCACAGTTGAAAGAGATGAATGAGACAGTAAAGCAACTTAGGTACACCCTGGTCTATCCAGGGATGTAGCTACTCAATGAGTAGAGCTCCTACAGAGCTCCTGGAAGGCCTGTAGTTGGAGAGCAGCTGTAGCTGATGACCGTGAAATCGGCTGACATGAAAACTACTGTGGTGAGAAAATGGACATGTGGAGCCATAATTGCTGTGTTAAATGCTTCTACAAGTCTCCACGTTTTGCCAGATTGGAGATTCTGACATTCTGAAAAATGGAAGTGGTTATTATTATTATTTTTTAAAGAATCACGTGAGGAACATAACATGATCCAGTCCCTTGGAGAGAATCAATCACTTGAAGGAAACAGATTTTCACCGCTGGTAAACAGAGCCAGGAAAAGATATTTCAAATAATTAGGTGCCTGAATAAAAATTCCAAGCACCTAGAGGACCAGGTGCCTGAGATTTTTTCCAGCTGAACTTCCGTATTTGTATATTTGAACTTAAAATAAAAAGTAGGAACTAGGTGCAGCAGTAGAAAGTTTACCTTAAATTAAATCTATTTTTAAAAGCTTCCCCTTATCAGTCTCCCTCTGCAATAATCTTTATTAGAGAATGTAATGCCTAACATGCTCTCTTTCTCTATCTCAGTTACCTTCTTTAGTGCTGGATCAAAACTCCTCATTTACATGCTTGCTGTCTGGGTAAGGGAGGCAGAATTAAAAGTAATAAATGGCCTATTGTTAGCTGAAACAGAGAGGGTCTCTGTGCACCTTTTAACACTTCCCTCTTCGGATAAGCTGCTCCCAGCTGACGCTCAGCTTTCTGACACAGCTAATGTTCACTGAGATTTGAGATGTTTGGTTGGAGGGCAAGTGAAATGCAGCATATTTTCTATCAATAAGAAGTTGGTCGGTGTAACCAATGCACTAATGCAGACTGAAACTTCTTTACATGACTCAAAATTCATTGGGCTGGGGCAAGAAGATGAATAATATAACATAACACAGCTACCCATTACTATCCATCACAGAGTACAAGGGGAGAACTTAAGATGATGCTGTTTCACGGGAGCAGCCTTGGTTTTCGCATAGCATTATCAGTCCTGCTCTTAAAATATCCAAAGAGGAGCAAGATGTCATGGACTGGCTAGATGCAGAGGAGTGGTGGAAGGTACCAGCTGGAGAACAGAACCCCCAAGGGAAGAAGACTCAGAGCCAGAGAGAGAAGATGGAGCAGACTGGGAGGAGGTTTCAGAAGCTGAAGAGGTAATAGGGTTTAGTGAGCAGGAAGTGTCTGTGGCAGAGAGCAGCCCAGCGGCAGAAGCGGAGGCAGGAGAGGAGGGGAACCAAGAGGCAGAGCTGAGTCAATCAGGTGAGGAAGCCAAGTGGTCGCCCTCTCATGCTGCAACCAGCTCCCCTCGCCCCTGGTTTCCCAGAACCAGAAGAGGTATGAAAAGGGTGGAGCACAGACAGGCACAGAGACAGTGCCTCAGCTTGCTTGGGAAGGACCCTGGGGAGGAGATTTAAGGAGCTGTGGTAAGGTGAGGAACTTCAGTCCTCTCAACTGCCTCAGAGAAGTGAGTTCTACTGGCAAGAGTTGCTGTGCTCTCTAGGCACGGCCTCTGGAGCTGTCTTGTTTCTATGAATAATGAGTTAGCCTCACTTAAGCAGTGTGAGTTATTGCTGACCTGCTCCTGGCACCCACAGCTGTCACAACTAATGCCAGTGGCCTAGCATGGTCTTCTCTCCTCTTGAGTGTGCCTAGACTGGAAGCTTACGCTTGGTGCCATTTCCCAGTACTCTGGGCTCAGAACTTTTCATTTGCAAGACTATTATAGCCCATTGAGACTAATTTCCTCTTTCTTGCAGCTGTGTGCTCTCACCATCCCACCTAATGAGGATAATTATAAATTAGCATATCTTGCCTTCTCTGTGGGGAATACATGTGCCTGGAATACTTTCTTCTGGAGGGATAAGAAAATGAAGAGTGTAGACTTGATTTTTAAAAAATAAAGCAAGGTTTAAAAGAGGGAGGATGAGTCAGCCAACCAGCTGCTAAGGATGACTGCAAACATTAGCCCATTTATCTGTGCCTGTATCTAGGGGCCACCCTACAAGAAAGGAAGTACCTTTCATTAGGCAGGTGACTAAGGAAACTCTATGGAAGCATGAAGTCACATTTTCCCAAAATGACTCAGAGTTCAGCAAAATAACTCTGTGAAGTGAGAAAAACCATGGTCGTAGAATTATTTAATTGATTCCCACTCCTTTTCTCCACCATCCACCTCTTTTTTATGTCTGAAAGCAGAGAAAGATGAAAACACAGTGGAAAATAATACACAGCTATGACTGCTCCGCTCCAACAAACTGTTCTTGCTCCCTGGAATTTGCCCGCGATGACAGGCTCCATGCAGCTTGTGTATTAATTAGCTGCAAGTAATAGGATCAGACCTGGTATCAAACAGGGAGAGGAGACTTTCCACTTGGGGAGAAGCCAAATTTGCCCCACATTTAAACAGGGGGTGACCTGGCTTAGCCTCTGGATAGAGAGGGATGATCTCCTGCCTATCAAAAGCACTTCTCTATACTGAACATGAATGCTGTCCTTTCTCAGCCACTCACAGTATGGCAGACAGCACTACTGGGGGGGGTGTAGCTTATGTTATGTTGTCTTGAGTGCCGCTGCAGCAGCAAGGACAGCACAGTGCCGTTCAATCTGGCCCAACCTCGCCCAAAGACAGCTGGGGAGGCAGTGAACTAGAGGCAAAGTGTAACTGTGCATAGCAGTCCAGATGCAGCCTTTCAAAACAGGCATAATTTTGGCAAGCAGGGCACAAAATAGAGGAACGTAGAAAGCTGCATTAGCAGATTTTTGGTTCAGCATTGTCTGCACTGATGTGCAGTAGTTCTCAGGATTTCAGGGAGGGGTCTCACCCAGCCCTAGCTGGGAATTGAACCTGGAACCTTCTGCATGCAAGGCAGAAGGTTCTACCACTGAGCTGCAGACAGACCAGGAAGCATCAGCATCTGGGTCAGGATTTCCCCCCATTTCCTCTGACGTGATCCACTCACTCCCCAGACACTGCAGCTGTCCTTGGAGACAGTGTGGAAAGCCCTACATTAAACAATTCACTATTCATTAGAAGAACTTTGAGAAAGCCACAAAAAGTAAAAACAACCAAGACAGTAGACGTCTAATTAACAGAGCAACTGGCTGGGCTATTTATATCATTGTTGGCTGCACATGATCAACTACCTGCAGTGGGGCTACAGGCAAGGAATAAGATGAAGGGCATGGTTTGCCTGTCTAGGCACAAAGGAAACTGCTGCTCCAGCCTGAGGGGACTGTCGAGGTTGCCTTGGGCATGGAGCATGTGGTGTGTGAAACTAGCGCAGGCTGAGTTCCAGTACAGACACTTCTCTTTGCAGAAAGAAAGAGAAACCTAGACAGCCTCTTCCAAGTTCTCAATTATCATTGTCCTGCCCTGCCCAAATATGTGGCCCTGGTCTCATATGTCCTTAGCTGCTGCCCAACCTTACCTAGTATTCTTTTGGTGACAAAAGCATACCCATGCAAAAGCATTGCTAACCAAACCAGTACAGCTCTGTCCCTAAAGAAGTATCTTTCATGATGACAGCCAAGGCAGCAAACTACAGGGTGAGTCTTTTAAAACAGGCCCCGTGGAACATGTGTACTCTGTATCCACGGGGCCTCTTTGAAAGGACTCACCCTGTACATACCCAATGAGAGTGTGTGTATCAGCAGCTAAAATGGTTTCAAATGCTCAGAATGCTCCTTTCGCTTAAACCAAGAGGGATAACTTTACAAACCATTATCACATTAGGGATGCAATGAAATGGAAGTTATGCTGGGCTATGATCCCATGCACAGCTACCTGGGAGTAAACCACATTACACATGGTGGAATACAGTAAGCAACTATTGCAGTTTCACCACATGAAAATGCTCGCTGCTTCAAAATGTTTGTGGAGTTTTTTTTTTAGGATATCCATATAGCAAAGTTATACGACAACTTTAGACAAACAGTATTTTTGTATGGCAGTCAACGAACATGAAAGCAGAAAGCCTGGCGTCATCACGAAGCCATAAGACGTTTCACGTTATCAGCCCTTGAAGTCACCACAGGTTGTGTTGACAGCACTGTCTCTAGCAGCAGCACCCTATCCCCAAATTCAACAAAGATCCAATGGTAGACTGGGCACTGTTCTCTGGCTTGCCATCCATGCTGATACCAAACTGAAGGATGCTCAGAATGCTTGCTTGCCTGGAGACAGAACTCACTCTGCATGGGGAAACTGAGGAAGTAGGTGTCAAAAAGGCAGGGGGGGGGAGTGGTGACCCACCCCCCACCCCCAACTGGCATTCAGCCCTGAATATTTCTTCATCACATCCTGTGACTAAAGGAAGCAAAATTGTGCAAAATAAGCAAATGTGTGCACAAAATAAGCAAATTAATGTATTATTGCAGGATTCAGTTTCTCTTGACATAGAACTGGGCTGCCTAGGTACAAAATTTGGATTTTCCAACACATGCACTCCAAACTGCTGCAATCAGGGGTTCAGAGCAGCATCAGAAAATGCTCATGTGAACTGACCAAAAAGGGAGATCTAACACATTATGTCAGGAACACCCGCTTATGAATCATTACCAGTAGAATCCTATGCACATCTGGTTAGAGTAGGCTGCGGAGTCCAGCCTAAGGCTGCAATCATATGCACACCTACCTGGAAGAAAGCCCCACTGTGATTAGTGGGACTTATTCCTAAGCAAACATGCATACAATTGGGCTGCATCAGAAAACTGGTGAGAAAACATCAAACTAGACGTACGGTCATAAAAGGAAAAATGTACTGTTGGCTGCATAGCAATTCTCTGCTTATGTGATATTTAGTTGTAATCTGTTTGCTTTATAGTCTCATACCACTGCACATATATTTCTGGCTTTTATTCTTTTATACTGAACTGTGTAGGAATTTTCTAAGGTACTGCAAATGTATTAGACGCCCAGTCAATGGTGGGAGTGGTGAAATATGCAGCATGGCCTAACTTGCCTTTCTGATACAGGAATTTTCAAATGTGTAGATAAAGGGTATTCTGGGGCTATTACAAAAACCCTTAACTCTGCATTTAGAAAGCCCTTTCCCTGTTGCTATTCCTAGGGGCATGGGGCATTTGGCAGAGTGGTCTTTCTCATCCGAAAAGCACTACATGTCCCAAAACAGTCTGTTACTTTCTTCTCTTAACTTTCTGACAGAACCACCTACTGTTCATGCTAATGATGTTCATGTTCAGTGGTGGTCAGATGTGCATGCTTGCAGACACCCGAGACGTCATAAAGACTAGAAAGATGTTCACCAAGCGATGAGTATGTTTGAAATCTGTAGCCTATCTCAACTTCCCACTTCCAGTTTTTCAAACATGCAAACAGAGAGAGATGGCTGGTCCAAGGGTTGGAAATTCCACAAGGGTCCTTAACTAGGCACTGAGAGAAGGTTCTTCTTACTGCTGTTCCTGGGTGAATGCAGCATCTGTTTGGTTTTGGCTCTGGTGAAAGGTCTGCAATTTCCCAAAGCCAGTCTATTACCTTTTCATCCTACTCATCTTTCAGTCAGGATCTAACTCAGCCCACAGCAGTGAAGCAGTTCATGCCTGGAACCTTGCTTTCATTCTTGTGTATATTATTCGTATTTTTTTATATGTTTAGAGAAAGCTGTAATTACACAATTTAAAGCCCTTTCGTGCATTTTTCTCTGCCAAGAAGCCAATGCAGCTTTTGTTTGCTTTTCCTTTGTGCATCTGCAATCATTCTGCAAGCCCAATGGAGTACAGCAATGAAGAGGATGCAAGCAGGCTGACAGTGCAATCCTAGTGTGTTTGCTCAGAAGAAACTTCCACAGTTTTCAATGGGGTTCAGTTCCAAGGAAGAGCGCATAGGACTGCGGCCTCAATCCAAACTCAACATAACTGACTTTTAAGTAGATGTGCACAGGATTTTACTGTTAATGTTACAAGCCCATTTCAACTGAAATCCCTTGTGGACTTGGCAGGGTGGCATTAAGGATCAACTAGACCACACAGAGGCACAGAAAGAAAATATAATTAAAAAGCAAAAAAGAAGAGAGGGATTAGTGTTTCCTTGCCTAAGTTAAGCTCTTCTTTCCTGCAACAGCTGTCTGAAGGAAAAGTCATCATAACCCTGAAGGGACAGTAAAGGAGAGGCTTAATGCCAAAGCTTCTTAAAATGAAAACGAACTACTGCTTGCCTCAAAACGATCCTCACAAATAAAATTTTGAAAAAACCCACATGCATAAATAATGTGGACATTCTATGCCTCCCTCTTCAACCCACTTCTACCAGAATGAGTCTGGAAAGAGAAGATGTTCCCTTTCACAAAAACCAAAACAAAATTGCCTTGGGTAAGAAATCTATTCATATGTGGACTCCTGGTGAGTCATCTGCGTACTTGGACTTGGGATAATATCTACAAGTGATGAGTAGGGAGACAGAAAGAGGCAGCAAGTAGATTTGAATCCTGATTGTGCAATGGCTGCCTAGAGCCAAGAGTACGTTACCCTAGATCAGCTGGGGTGCAGGTAGCGTCACTCAGTAGGGCTGATATCCTACCCCAATGCAATGTTGTGTATTGCAATACATATAATGCAGCATCCTTTCCTTGAAAAAGCAGTGACCTCACATTCTATTCTTGTGCCACCACTTTCCCACAAAGAACCCTTGTAAGCGTGGTACTCCAGGACTGGCGCTAATCAGAAAGAGGGAGAGATGAAACAGTAATCTCTTCACCCGGGCTACACATTCAGAAATTGAAAGAATTGGGAAGAAAAAGCCACACAGATATCCTACAACTGTAAAATCGATAACTCTGCTCTGACATTTTCTTTTCGCTATGTCTCTGAAGTTCAAGGAAGGTCATCTTCAGGGTCATGCTTGCTTATTTTCCTCAGAGACCATCTTTTTAACTTCCTTGTCAAAATCCACTGGAGGTGGAAGACTTCTTTTTTATTTTTCGCTCACAACCCACTGGAGAACACCACCACATCATTACACACCTCTGCTCAGAATGGCACATGTTGAGGGGGGCACCATTTCCCCCCTACAAAAACTCTCACAAGAGCAATTCTACATGCATGGAGTAGTCCATGCTCAATGTGGGTTTTCCCCATGAAACTAACCCCCATCTTGCCACTTGCGAATGGTGCAGTGTGTTTTTTCTTAATCATTCTGACCCAACTTTAAACTCTGCTTTTTGCCAGCTTTACTCCTCTATTCACACTAATACCTGGCTAGCAATGATTTTCTCTTCTCCTTCCCACTACCATGTGTTTTGGTTTTACAATCCCCTGCCACATCCCCCCCCCCCCGTAACATTCATCCAATCAAATTTCATTCAGAACCTTCTTTTAAAAACACAGATACGTTTAAAAAAAGAACTTGAGATACAGCTTGGCAGGAGAGGAGAATGACTCTGTGACTTGCCACAAGGACTAACCGGTCAGCATTACACAGAGCAGACCGAAGAGGCAGGAGAGTGTGGCTTTGGGCCTATCACAAAGGCCAGCCAATCAGCGCTCTGCATAATTGGGCTTCTCCTGGAAAAAGAAATGGTTGCTTCCAGCTTGATTCTCTGAGGAAGGTTATCTGTTTAACAAGAGAGAGAGAGAGAGAGAGAGAGAGAGAGAGAGAGAGAGAGAGAGAGAGAACTAAGTGCATTTTCCCTGTGGGCTCATCACTCATGCTATGTATACCTAAATGGCACCCTTAGAGATTACACAGCAGACCTCAGGCTGGAGGTGGTGTTAAGTGAAAAACATGATGTCTTACATGCCATGGTCTGCAGACCACCAGGAATGGCTGGGAAACTTACTGCTAAGCCGTGAGTTTGCCCAAGAGCAGGAGGCTTTGGCCTTAGAATTCCTGCCGTTAAAGACAACAGAGGTGCATCTGGCTGCTGCTTCTCTGCTTCCTCCTACAGCAAAATACAATGTTGGCTTGCTCTGTTCACACTCTTCCCTGCTGTGCCTTTAGGGCATGTTCAAATCCACAAACCTACATCTGCGTCTCAACAAACTGTTTTTCCAGGTTGGGATATTCTGGTTTCAAACACTGTGTTGCTTTTTTATTTTGGAGATTATTTTTATAAAACAAATTCCTTCTCTCCCTATACTGTAAAATATGTGCCCACAGATTGCTACTCGGCTGTTATGGGAAAGGGGGGGGGGGAGAGTGAAACATTCCCCTTTTGACTTGATTTTTTCCCACCCTCCCTTACAACCGAGAGCCCAGAGAAGCCACTGAATGGGACGCCTGTTCCTTCAAGCTAATTTGGAATCTGCGTTTGCTTCTGTTTTACCACCTTAAAGCAGCTAGTGTGCTCAGTTTCCCCACCACCACCCCAAGGCAGCTCTTGGGAGGCAAGGAAGTGCTAAGAAAGAATTCCTTCATGTAAATCAATCCATTGTCATATTCCTGGTGAATGGCTGAATATCCCAGCATCTGGGGGTGAACATTTCCAGGAAACCTTGCTCCATTTCCAGTCCAAGCATCAAGTCGGGTTTGTAAAAGTTACCAGGAAAAATAATTGTTTTTTTCAACATCCACTTTGGGAACCATAAATCTCCCCAATTAGTAGGTGGGAAAGGCACCAAGCACTAATACCATGAGGGAGCAAGGGCTTACCCAATCGTTTCCCTGCCCACCCCCGGGACTCTAAGGTAGGATGAAATGCTGCAGTTTACATATACACAACACCCTATTCTCCAGTTTGAATGAGGGATTTATGTGGATAATGCTTCTGAATACTAACAGGAATTATCCACAGAAGTCCTCACATGCTCTCTCTGAAGAATATACCCATGTGTCTGTCTCTCCATCCCAGAATTTGGCTGCAGCGATCAACTGTGTCAACAGAAGTCATAGCTTCCAATCACAGTGGCTGAGATCCAAGCTGGAAGAGAAATACCATGGATGAAATTTACGTGAACCTGCCTCTGCCAGCCCTGAAGCAGAAGCCTCCCAGGAACATTCAGATCCAGAATGATGTCCAGGCTCATTTTTTTCACCACTGAGTGATTTTGTGGAGGATGGAAGGAGAACTTTCCACACCTAAAGGTAGAAGGTTGGCCTGAAGGATGAGGTAATTGCTGGATATTTCTGAGCAAGTCCCCTTTTCCAGGGTCTGGCACATTCTGGACAGTAGCTAATTGTCTAGGTGATAACATCATGTCCCTTTTCAAAAACAAAAACACAAAGTCACCTTTGAATTTCACTTGCGGATTAATATATACATGGAACAGCCATCCAAATTATTTTCTTTCTTTTTTTACCAGAGAATACTTGTTATTACTAGTATCATTTCTAAATGGTAGAACGTTTCACTGTTGTCTTCACAATAATCCTGGTAAGCAGGAGAAGCTCAGACACAAGGCTTTCTTCAAATCTTTCCAATGTAGGACACTCCTACATGGAAATCCAGTAACCTATGCAATGCGTCATGGCAGCTCTTTTAAATATTTCTATGTACACCGCTGCTATCCCTCAAAAATAAATAAATCACAAATTAAAACCACATAGTCAAGAAAAGCCTGGTGTAGCCTGTTGTTGAGGCCACAACCCGCCAGCTAAGGAATGAATCAATAAAAAGGGAGTTAAACCGATGAGAACATGTTTTTTTTAAAAAAATTTGAAAGAGAAGCAGAGGAGATGTGTAGGACCGGATATCAGTATAAAATCAGAACGGCATTTGTCATGACTCTAAGGGCAGGATATAGTTACAAATTCTCTCAGTCTTCCTCCCTCAGGACAGAAGCCGATCACTAATGGCATGTCCTCCTGGAGGCTTCTGGGTAGTGTGAGAAGCAGCACCTCCAAAATAAGAAGTGTGATTTTGCACACTCACATTACTCCTCCTTGTGTGCAGATTGCCTTGCAACTGGCTCATAACACCCTGAATCCAAAGAGTAGAAAGGCAGGCGTTTGTGTGGACTGAGCAAAAAGTATTATGAGTTTTGTAGCAATCAGGTATGCCTTTAAAAACTGACGTCCTCATTGAGATCAGGGTGAAAATATATAAACTGAGACCACAGTGCGAAGGTAGGTGTATGATTGAAGCACTTTCCTTTGAAGCGTTAATATCATAATTGGAAGAAAATTAGTACATGAGCTGGCAACGTGAATTACAGTCTTTCTCTAATGTGACAAGAAAAGAGTCCATAACTCGCTTAATCTACAAATCTACATACATTCCTTTGTGAAGGAGCAGGGTCGGGGAGAGCTGTTAACTGCATGTGCTGCTGCTATCTTCCTTTCATTTCATGTGCTGTGTCCTCTTCCTTCATTTCTTGTGGAAGGCTAGAACCTCTTTAAAGAGGAGTTAACCATCTGGCAATTGATTTGGGGAAATGTTCTGCCCAACATCCCTAATCTAAACTTCCCAACTTCTCACCTTACCCTCTACTCCTTCAGTGCCACAGTCTTTTGCATTTTGAAAATTGGTTAAAGGTAAAGGGACCCCTGACCATTAGGTCCAGTCGTGGCCGACTCTGGGGTTGCGGCGCTCATCTCACTTTATTGGCCAAGGGAGCCGGCGTGCAGCTTCCAGGTCATGTAGCCAGAATGACTAAGCCGCTTCTGGCGAACCAGAGCAGCGCATGGAAACGGTGTTTACCTTCCTGCCGGAGCGGTACCTATTGATCTACTTGCACATTGATGTGCTTTCAAACTGCTAGGTTGGTTAGGCACAGACAAATCGCACCACTGCACCTTGCAAATTTCTAATGCTAATTTCTATCTGGAGGGCAAATATTAAGTCACCACTGAGCTTGATCAATCATAGCTATGTAGCAATTCCATAGGAACATTTCAGAGCACTTCACCCCCTTCTTTTTGCTCTCAAATGATGGCATTAAGTGCAGAGGTGACAAGCTTTCCTTGAGCAAATGCATTGGGCATTTTTTGTTTTAAGTGGCCCTCAATCCTGGGCAGTGGATTCTCATGCATACAAGAAAGGTATGTGCAAAAATGTGGGCCAAGACTAGTGCCAAGGCAGTGAGGAGGAAACTGGGCTGAAATGACAAGAAATGCAACAAGAGGAGCTAGTACAGGCACACCCTAACCATCCTTTGTTCCCATCAGCTTTCAAAGCGTGAGCCTTCCTTTTCACTCCAATGAATGTCTTCCCTTATTTAGTCAATTAAAGATCATTGTTACAGGAGACCTTCATCTGGCAAAAGCCTATCATATGCTGTAGTCCTCTAGTCCAAACAAAGGCTTTATCGTGCCTTTGCGCCTGTCATTTCCTACCACCAGTATTGCTTCTATTGAAATCTGCTGGCAATTTACATTATGTATGCGGTTTTGGTTTTAATGAAGCGTTTCTTTTTCAGACAAAGCATCTGAAAAGCTTGTCTGTAGAAAACGCATATTGTATTCCAAAGTTGGAAAATAAAGAACTTCAACCTTACAGTTTGGAAGGCCCATAGGGACTGCTAACATTGCTACCAAATGTATAATTGTTTACAGAGATGAACTATAGAATTTGCTTGGATTTCTCACCTTCAGTTAAGTCTCACTTATCCCTTATCTCTCAGCAGCATCATATGATAAAACCCATTGAGTGTGAACCATGTCTATTTTATATTTTCCCACACAACGTACACTAACATTTAATGAACTGATAATGATGAAGATGATGAAGATGGGGACAGTAATGGTGTAGTAGCTTTATGCTGCATACACACCAGACCTTTAAAGTACATTCAAAAAACATTCCCCATTAATTCTGAGAGCTGTAAGTCTCTTTGGGTTGTCTTGAAGTGACTAACAAATTTACTAAACAACAACAATAGCTTGCAACTTACAAACCACAATTCCCAGCACCCTTAACAAGGCAGGGGTGAAAATGTGTTTTGAATGAGCTGGTATGGGTGCAGCCATAGGGTTGGATTAGGACCTGGGAGAACAGGGTTCAAATCCCTACTCAGTCATGAAGCTCACTGGGTGACCTTGGGCCAGTCACTGTCTCTCAGCCTGACCTACCTCACAGGGTTGTTATGTGGGTAAAATGGAGAGGGGGAGAACCACGTACGCCACCTCAAGCTCCCTAGAGAAAAAGTGCGGTGCAAATGTAACAAATACATAAGCACTCTTTTTCTTTGGATGTTGTCTTCTATGTCTTTTGCAGAAGAACTTCCGTCTAGTGGCTATGACTATCACTGTGCAGAATTCAGCTTCCTAAACAAATTAGCCAGGAAAAAAGTAAGTTTCTGTACTTTGGCACTTATAAAGTTATACTTGAAAACATGTGGCCAGTGCCCAGAGAAACTGCAGAAACCAAAGGATTGCAGAACAAAACTTCCAGTGGTCAGGAATGAGGCTGCTACTCTTCCATGACTAGGCAGAAACGCTATAACCTATCCTTCCCACCCACTATAAAGTAAAATGTGCAAAATCACACCAAATAAGAGGAGTTATGCCATTATGGTATATTTGCAAAATGAGTGTGTCGCAGGATTAATTTTTTGCTAAGAAATTTGGGTTACATTGATGCAGGATTCTGATTTAAGTGCAGAATTTACACAGACCTGATCTGTTCTACTTGGATTTCTCTGATTATTTTTTTCATCATCTCTTGCGATTTCATCCTTCTGCCAAACATATTGGATTATGTCTTAAATGCAGAAGGTCTGTGGGGTCGGGTATCACTTCAGAGTAAAAAAAGGGCAACAAAAGGTCTTGTTCTTGGAAATTCTGGCAACAGATACCATTTTACTCTTATGATATGATTCTGGTAATCTCTGCAAATACTTCCCATTCGCTTTTCAGATCAGTGCATCAGATACCCACAAGACAGATGCCATTCATGCACCACAATAACTCCCCTGCGGTCCACACAGCAGCTTAAGTACCTTGCAAGTTTAGTGGGCAGAACAATGAACCTGCGCACTTTTACCTCTGAGAACTTGGTTAACTCACTACCCAGAAATAAAACGCATGTGAGACTGTTCTCATTCTCCCCCACTTCCATGACTGCACCACTTTGGAAAACAGGTGCGGGGCTGTCATGTTTAAATGCTTCTCCATGTCAATAACTTTATACAAACAGAAAGCTATGATTTGAGGGAGAAAATTGTATGCCAACTTTGTCTCTTTAACATGATTATTCTTAACGCTCAGGAAATTTCTGCTGCAGGGGAATACATCTCCAGTATTATTTAGTGGTAATGTGATGGAAGGACTGTACCACATGCCTCCAGTATTATGTAGTGATGTCACGGAAAGACTATACCACAAAATCTTTTCTGAATGTTTGCACTGATTGCCATTGGTTTCAGTTCCCACCTGTAAAGCAGGCACCATAGTCATTTTGTTATTCCCAAAGGACAGGAAATATAATGCAAGAGAGGACCACTTCACATGTGGCTCATTCTCTGGACAATAGCTACTTACCTGCAGAAATGGTGTGAACTCCAATACATATCTATTTTGCCAGATGTACACATGGTGATATGAAAGTGTGTACATTTATCATACATTATAAACTCCATTTGAGTTATTGCTACACAGAACTAGCCTTTGTTTAGAAAACGTTTGATACCATCCCTATTGACCGCCCTGAGACCTGTGGGTATAAGGCAGTATACAAATTTAATTAATGATGATGATGGAATGGGAGCACGCTTACAAAGCTGACATTCATTTCAATGGGGGTGATGCAGAATAAACTCCTGGTGAACTATGCCCTTCCTTTTGTCTGATGAGGCCTCGAGAAACATACTTTTGTTCAGACCAGCAACTAATCTCTGAAACACAGCTTTCAAGTTGCTTGTCTGAAAACTCCCATTCAGCACCACAACCTTCTGGTTAGGAAGAGACCTGTACAATTCAAAAGCCCACATCTTGCATCTTACACCAATATGTGACCCCCCCCAAAAAAACCCTAACAACTTCAGGTAAAGTCTCCCTTCTGTGTTTCAAGCGCCAATATGGACCATTTTCTGCTTCAGCAATACAACAGGCTGTGTAAAAAATAACATCTACGGGCACAATCCAAAAGTTAAGCCCTTCCTAGTCCTATGGGTTTCATTCAGCGCCAGAGATTTAAAACACGCGTATTTCTATCACCGAAACAATGCAACTTTAAAGGTGCTTTGCTCTCTACCCATCGAGCCCTATAATAAAATAAATGCAACTTAGGAACCATAGGAAAACAAAAGCCTGCTGCTACTTTCTCTTCCTACAAAACTTCGCGAGCCGCTTGGGAATTTGGGGGTATCTCTCTCTCTTTAAAGGAAGGAAAGTCCCTCGTCCTGCTTTCCCAGCATCAGGATGCGCCACCAGGCTTGGCTCCTTCCTCCCTTCCCTCCCGACACATCCGAGAAGCTAGAAACCCATCAGCGCACAGCACAAAAGGACTCGTCCGCCACGGAGAAACAAAAGAGCGTGAAAAGCGGCAGAAAGAAGACAAGGGCGCAGCCGGCCGGGGAAGCCCCGCGTGGCAGCGCGCGGGAGGCGCGGCTCGGGCGCGAGATGTCTCGCCTCCTCCTCCTCCTCCTCCTTACCCGGACGCGGGATCCTCGCAGCCTCTTTCCAAGGAAGGGCCGGCTCCGGGAAGCCTTTGTCCCGAAAGGGACTTCGAGGCAGCCGACGGCAGCGGCAGCAGCAGCAGCAGCCTGGGGACCATCCACTCCGGCTCGCCGTCTTCTGCTGAGGAAAGCTGCTTGAAAGGTTCCCCCTCTGAGGCGCGGGGTGCGCGAGGTCAGGCAGGAGGGCGCGCCCTGGGGACGAGGAAAGGAGTACCCCCTCCTCCTCCTCCACCTCTCTCCGGCTTCCCCTCAGAAGTCGCGCGCTCCTTTCCTTGGCCGGGGTTCCTGGAGCGCTTCCCCAGCGGCCCGGCCGCGACGTGCGCTTCAGGGGGAGCCCGCGGCGAGGCCGGGGAGAAGCGCTGCCTCCGGCGAGGGAGAGTTGCAAAGTGTTCGCAAAGTCGCTGCATCCCCTCCCGGCTCCGGCTGCTCCCGCCCTCGCTCCCTCAGCTTTTGCAGGCGGAGGGGGAGACAGGCAGCGGGAGAGAGAGAGAGCCCAGCTCCACCCCGCCGCCGCCGCCGCCGCCGCCGCCCCTCCCTCCCCACTTCGCTCCTTCTTGCGCGCGCTCTCCCTTCCCACCCTCCCTCTCCAGGGAGTAGCCGGCTAACAAGGACCCTTCTGTTGGCTTTGTCGAAGACCCTCGCGGACAAAATATGCGGCTACGTTGCTGGGGCGCTTGCGTGCTGCTGGCGGGAGCGAGGAGTCGCGCTGCACGAGGGGTGCTTTGGGGTTGCTGGGTTTTTGTGCGGAGCCGGAGAGAAAAGGCGCCACTTTCATCCTGCTCGTGAGTTGTGGGTCGCCGCTGTCCAAAAGTGCACCTCCAGGCGTGGGGGCGGGGCGGGGAATGATGGACAGCACACCTTGCCGGGAAGGGTGTGATTCAGGGAAAGGAGCTCGGCAGGCTTGTAGTACGTAGTGTCAGGGTTCGGCCCTTCACTTGCAAGCTTCTGGTGTAGGGATGGACGCCGCCTGGAGCACAACAAGCCCTTTAATGATACCGTGAGGAGTCCACAGCTTGAGTGGTTGAGTTGGGAGCTGGAAGCATGCACTAGTGCTCAGATACCAGGAATTGCTTGCAAAAAGCGATGCCAAATGCAGTGATGGCCAAAGATGAGTGAAAGGCATCCTCAGAGGGCCATCTTTTCAAATGAGAGGCACTTCCATGGAACTATGAACAAGAAGCCCTTTTTACAGCAGAAATACCGGCAGTCAGGGCTAAAGCAGCACTTGCACAAATTTTGCTTTTGTGTGAGTTGTCGTAAACTTGAGAGCATCTCCACCCGCCCCGAAAACAATTGTACCATGCTGGGTTTGATGTGTGTGATGGTCTTCTACATAGTCTTTACTTCTCATACAGCACATCGTTGCTGGTGTTTGTAGGAAGCTGCCATATCAAGGCAAGGGATTGCCCCAGAGATGTTATGCATGCAGATGCTCTACCATTGAGCTATGGTCTTCCTCCCGTGCATTGATTAGCCGCAACCAGCCAGCTTCCTAAGGTGCATACACACAGTGAAAAAGCTATGTGGCAGGTCATGCTAAAATATAAACTCTTGCACCACCCACCACTGGCTGCCACACCTAATGGCATGTCACCTCCTGAGTGTCAACCTACCATCACAAAAGACACTTGGAGCCCAAAGTGTCTTTACCCTAATCTGCAGTTTTACAGTGTTTCTTACACAGCTTCTGTGTACAAACCACAGGAAGCAGGTTTGATGTGTGTGTGCAATGAGGAAGTTTAACAGGATGCATCTCCCTACTCAGGAGTCACCAACATGGGGCCCACCAGCCACATAGGTACCTGCAAATGCCTTCCCTGGGACCCCAGAATCCCTACCCCACCCATGTTGAAATTCAGCTTAGAAGAACCACTACAATATAATAGATAGTGGTGTGTTCTTGGATGCAGTGTGTGTGTGTGTGTGTGTAGATATGTCCACAGGCCCCAAAAGCTTGGCACCCCCTGCCTTGCACGCTCATTCCACCATGGTTATTTCTGGCTACATCTTGCATTTTCTGGAAGTGACTAAAGCAGCTTTCTTGTGGTGATTCTGCAGGACAAGGAGCCTAACTTTGCCCATATGCATTACATCCTATACTTACCCAGTGTTCCTTCCTCTACTAATCCCAATCTTTCATTGGCTTTGCCTTCATGCATTAAGAAAACTGATCCACCTTCCACTGCTGCCTTCGCAAAGGCTTCCCTGATCATCTTTCACCTTCTTCACCCTAGGGACCAAGCATCCATTTACAGATGCATGAGGGCTTGTGTGTACACAGCAGGACTTTCAATTTGTTTTCCTTTTAAAAAGCATTGCCAGCCATCTTTTTGAATGTCCTCTACTTGCCAAAGCAGCAATTTCTGTGGCAAAGGAAGATGGGGCTTCTGTTGGGAGGGAGCTGTTCTACATGTACAGTATAGACCTAGTAGTTGAGGAGGGGTTGTATCTTTAGTGTGGGACACATCACGTTCCTGCTGGGGGTAGTTTGTCCACCTTTGGTCCCCATCCTGTGCTCAGCTCTCACCTGCATCTCCTAAAAGCAATCAGCATGCAACAGTGGCCACACAGCCGGAACTGCTTCATATGGCTGGCTAAACCAGGTGCGGGTAGCTAATGGGCCTCAAACCCTTGCCGAGTTAGGGACTTCCCCTGCATGTGAAGACAGAATCTGGTGGATTGCACTTGCTTGTAGAAGAAAGTGAGGGCAGATGGTGCTTGTCATCCTGGGAAGGTAGCCCATCTCGGAGAAGGAAAACTCTGATCCTAAGCCTCCACTGCCTTGTTTAAGAACAGGTACCCAAGTTTGCTTGTTTTCCTCTGCCCTCCCCATCCCTTGTTCCTTATGTGCCATCTTTTTTTAGATTGCAAACCTGGTGGCACTTTAGGACACTCTGGGAGCTTTTTTGTTGTTGTTGTTGAAACATCCTTGGGAAATTCTTTAAATTTAATGAATTATCAATACTATGTGCTAAACAGTTACTACTCACATATATGTGTATCTACACCAATGCATCCCTAGATAAATGGGTCTGGGCTGCATGATATCCCCAGTTGCAGATTTTTTGCACTATCCTTTAAGCACCAAAATGGCTCTGTCTGAAAATGGTATTTCCAAAGTAATCAGGCTCTAGTAGATGAGCCATGGCTTTGAACTACTCAGTCTTTCCATATTTTCCAATCATCTGCCTTTGGCAGCTTTTTTGTCATCCATCCCTCAAGCCTCGCCCTTTGCCACAGGCTTGAAACAGTGGGTTTTTTTGTTTTTAACAGCATAGCACAGGCTCAGATATAAGAATAATAGTAATCCCCCGCTGGTTTAGCAAGAGGTCAACAAATTCAATTTCTCGCCCTAGCATCAATTTTAAATTGGTTCTTGGCTCGCAACTGCAGGAGCTTGCCAGACTGATGGAACCATAGGTGTAATGTGACTTCTGAGGTTGCTGCACCTCTGTGAGGGATTTTCTTCTTCTTCTTTGAGTTCTTGAGAAAATGGAGTTGGTTGTTGCATGCTACTACAGTCACACAATGCCCTCTGTGCAACATGAATTTAAAAGGATGCAAATGAGTTATGGCTGTCGTGTCACACAAAAGAAGAATTGTGTACATTTTGAGTAAGTTGCGGGTTTGCAGGTGATGTGCAGGACCCCAAATGTTTATTGTTGGTGCAATGGTTTTGTGCCTTGTTCCTTGAAATTGTTTTATATTGCTGTATCTTGTCAAATAGTTGTTTATTTCCTTGGCATCTGCATGGCAGTAACATGTTTGTGTCATACCCAAAAAGTGATTTGTTCAAGCTGATTTTGCCCGCTCATTGTGTCACCCTTCTAAGTTCTTACCAGAAGCACAGTTAAGAAGTAGCATAAAGAGGGGTGATGAAATCTCCTGAGCTAAGAAGACCGTGCCATCTTCTGGTCACTGGTTCCTTTAGGTGTAGTCCTCGCATTGAAAATCTTGAGCAAACTCATTTTAAAGCATAAGCCTTCATTGCAGAAATGCTTTTGCTTATATTCCTGGCAGCTCTGGGCTCAGAGCACCACCCATGGCTCCTTTCCTTGTCATGCGAAAAAAGGTCTGCATGTACTGGGAGCTAGAACTGGAAACATGTCAAGCCCTTGGAAAGGGGAGTTGCTGGGCTTCCAAACGGAGGATACAGAACTCACATCTAGCTTTGGAAAGATATGAAAAAAAAATCCCCTAAGGCTGTGGCGTTTTATGCATAGAAAACAGTATTCCACATCATGTTTGGAGGTTTTATGGCTCCCTCTGAGCTTCATATTGTTAGATTCAAGGCAGAATCATATTAGCAGAAGCAGCTGGATTTCCAGTTGGAGAGTGGCATTTTGTTTCTCTAAATCACCCCAACAAATATGATTATATCCTTAAGGTACTTAATATTTTCTGGCATACTCTTGTGTTTCTAAAACAGCCATAGTGAAATGGTGTGAACTAATTACAATGGCTTTTGATTACCGCTTAGCTCATTAATTAATGGTTTTCCACCATTGTCGTTGAAACTAGCATACCGAGGCAAATGGACACAGATTACGCATGCAGGTCATAAGCTGCATGACCAAAAAAGCATGCTGGTGATGCGGGTACTGGGACAGTCGTTTAGTCCAGCTGCTGGTTTATCTGCCCCACAACCCCTACATCCTAGTCTGCTTGAGTTTGAACCAAACTTTCTGTGCTGCGTAATCAAGGGGACACTTACAAGGGACATTTTCAGATCTCTATGCTTTTTAAAAAACAACAACATTTCCACGTTAACAATGGTTCGCCGTATATCTAATGCAAGATGTTCAAAAGTGTTGAGCAAGGTGGGGAATGCAAGCAGCCTTCTGCACGGGCACCTGGCCTCTTCTGCCTCCTTGCTGCCCCTGCAGCCCTTTGTGCCCCTCCCCAAGCAACTTCTGATGGGCAGAGGGACAGAATGGCTTGAGGTGGGGGAAAGGGATTGCAGCTGGAGAGGGACTGTCAGAAATCAGAGGTATCCCACCTGCGCTCGTGAAGGTGCCTTCCACTCTTACAAAGGGCTCTCTGGATCCTGATGTTAGCAGGCTCACCTGTTTTGTACTGGAGAAGGCATCTTTAGCTCCGAGCCTCCTATACCTTCTCACATCCTGTCCCCTGCATTCCTTTGTTGTTTTTCTTCTCCCCCACCCTCCTTGCACTGTGTTCTCTTTGTGGGATTTGCAAAATGTGTTGCATTTGTTGCTTTAAATTACGCAGTTTTTATTGGAAAGCTCAATTTTGTTTAAAAACAATGTTAAACTCTATATGCGCATCCTGGTAATGAAATGGGCATATAATTAACTATGCTTGTACGTGCATCGAAGTTGTGCCACGTTTATATTTGCTGGAATTGTGCTCAGTATAAATTTCCTTTGTGTGACATGACCGAGGTGCTAGCAAATGGGTTAATTTAAATAGATAATGAATAATAAATACCATTTTTCATTCTGGGAGTGGTGGTAAACCTCCATTTGTCCCCTTCAGTTCAAAAAAAAATCCAAAAGGCATATTAACCTGCAAGGGAAATAGATGTGCTGAACAAAGAAGCTGTCTTACACTGAGTCTCAGGGACGGGAAACCCGTGGCCACTGGAAGAGGAAGAGGAATGCGGGGGGAGCGCACCACCCCTGGCAGCGCAATCCTGGTGGGGTGCCATCGCAGCTGCCCCACTGCTTGCACTGGGTGTCACAACCCCGCAGGAGGCATGCCACGCCCCCAGGGTGCATGCCGCCCCCACCCCGCCTGTTCTCCGCCCCCCCCTAGTGCCGGAGCATGAAGTTCCGCCACTGCCTGTGGCCCTCCAAAAGTTTTTGGATTCCAATTCCCATCAGCCCCATCAAATATGGCCAATAGTCAGGGGTCAGGAGAGATGGACTCTTCAAAAGCTGGCTTCTACAGCTTCCTCTTCAGTATTCTTTCTAGACCAGTCTTGTATGCTCTTAAGTGACAGTGGCTCTCTAGGAGTTCAAGGGGGTGAGGAGCTGTTATACGTGCAATGCATGTGTTCTACCACTCAGCTATGTCCCCTTCCCAAAGAGCACAAACAAACTGTGCTCCTCAAGAATGATAGTGTCAGAGACTGAACTGAGGAGGAATGGTGGGAACCGCCCCCCGCTTCCTGCACCTTTCCAAGAAGAGGAGGACAGTATAGATTTAGAACAGTGGTTTGCAGAAGGTCCCAGTTCAGAGGCTGCAGAGGGGAGAAGCTGGGAAATATTGGGAGAGCACCAGGAAGAAGAAGCACCAGGGGAGAGACAGCTGACAGACTCAGTGTCTCTGGATAGCATTCCTGACCCACCCCCACCCCACCCTGCTCTCCCAGGACCAGGCGTTAATTGAGAGTACAGTCATACCTCGTGTTGCGCTTGCTTCATGATACAATTTTTCAGGTTGCGTCCCGCAGTGACCCAGAAGTACCAGAAAGGGTTACTTCCAGGTTTTGCCGCTCGCGCATGCTCAGACGTGCAAAATGACATCATGCGCAGACGCAGCGAATCGTGACACCCACAGACGCAGGTTGCGTTCTGCTCATGTTGCAAAAGGGACTCCGGAATGGATCCCATTCACAACCAGAGGTACCACTGTAGTAGAACAGAAAGCTCAGAGGCAGAAAGCATAGATCAGCCGGCGCAAGGGTGACGTAGAATAAGAGAGACTGAGGGGGTGGGACTTTACTCGGAGCAATGCCATTATCTAAGAGAAACTGCATTCCTTCGTCTCTCTCTGTGAATATTGAATAAACTAATTGGTAAGAACTCTTCTTTTTTTATCTGCTTCTTTGCTGCCACCATGAGGGGGATAGGATTCCCTGAAGCCTGACAGATAGCAAGATTTAAACATGCAAATGGGGGCGAAACTGTCCTCTTTGCCTTCCCAAAACAGTGAGTTCATGTCGGGGGTGAAATCTGAACCAGGGTGTTCTTCCTTCACAGCTTACTATTTTAGCTACTAGGCTCTACTACCCCTCTCTGCATAAAAATGTACATTGACCTCAGTGCTGTTCATCAGCAAGCTACTTCTCAGTGGCCATATTTTGAAGAGTGAAAAAGAAGACACATTTGCCAACTTCTACTTTTAACTATGGATCGCTGTGACAATTCTCATTTTATTTACCCATAAAAAAAGAGGACATGTCCTGGAAAAAGAGGACATATGGCAACCCAACTTCCCACACACCACCATGGATGCTTTGGCCAGAATGGCTGGCCTGCTCATGATTTGCCAGATGAAGAGATGACAACGCCAGCGAGAGTCCTGTTCTCAGTTCCCCATGCATATAGTTTTGCAGCAGAGAACACGTAATACACATGTGAAAATATAATGGTATTGTCGGTTGCTCACATTCCACTGGGACTCGTGTGTGATTTCTAGACACATTTAAAGCTTATCGTTTCCTGTGTTACGAGAAAATGTGTGCCCTACATGTTGCGGTTAAGCGAGAACCTTATAACAATATAATTAAAAGTCACAGCAATGTTGGGAGTGAATGCAGAGGCAAGACGTTTTGTAATTGGCCGCATGTGTTATTTGAGAACTGCTTTACCTATGGGGAATATTCTCCTCAACATGAAGAGCTGGAGCAATAAATATATCAAGGTTGCTGGAGAAAGACTAAGTCATTCTTGCTCTCCTTCAAGACTGCACGGTTCTTAGTGGTTTTCTCCCCATGTAAAAAGGAAATTGAGAGACCAGCCCTTTGTCATGCAAACAGACATAAATACTTTGCAGGCATCTCAGTTTTCAATTGGTTTCACAGCAATTTTGTAAAATTCAGTACTTTCACACACAATAAGAACAGTTTCCTCCCTTTAAATGGATTGGAAGCACAACATTTCTTAACTCCCCTTCCCCATTTTATTATCAATCAGTGTTAGGGCCAACTCGAACAACCAGATCGGCCCATGAGGAATGTGGGTTGAATTTAGCTGCGCTAAGTTCAGCATGCAGTCAAGCAGTTATATGATTGCTTTGCCATGTGCCGGCTTGGAACTCTTCCCACACTTCCTGCATCATTGCTCTGCAACCCAGCTGCTGGCAGACAGCTTTAAAAGTGGTGCAGCAAATGCAGGTTGTGAGCGGGACACACGGCAAAGCCATCTCAGGAGCCAAATGCCAAGTCAACCTACGTTGCCAGCATGTCAGTCCTCCAGGTGGTGTTGGACTCCAGCTCCCATCAGCCTTACCCAGCATGGCCAATGATCAGAGAAGATGGGAGGTGTGGTCCAACAATACCTAAATATAAGGAAAGATGGCATGATAATTGTGCAGTGTGGATTCCACGTGACTGTCTCATCATACGCACCCTGCAAATGAAAATAGGCATCTATCCTGAGATGATTACAGTGGTACCTTGGTTCTCAACTCCCAAAACCATTCAAAAACCAAGGCGCAGCTTCTGATTGGCAGAAGGAGCTTTCTGCACTCAATCAGAAGCTTTGTTTTGTCGGACATTCGGCTTCCGAAAAACATTTGCAAACCAGAACACACACTTCCGGGTTTGCGGCATTCGGGAGCCGATTTGTTCGGGAGCCAAGCCGTTCGAGTACCAAGGTACCACTGTATATGGTTGCCGTTCACGGTGACAAAGGACTCAAATGTAGCAGTATCTTTGCCTTCATAGAACAGTTAAAATCCAGCCTTTCAAGAAACAGGCAATGGTTTTTAAGAGAGTTGGCATGATCAAGACATCAGTGCCCATAGCAATGTGTATACATTGGTTTATTTGGTCCAACAAGTGCTGTAAGGTTTTGATGCACCACAAAAGCCTCCTCATCCTATTTGACCAGAAATAATAGTAGCACATGAAAGAGAAGGAGAAAGTATGTCAGGAGCTGGAGTCAGGCATAGGTCAGCAATAAAACAATAAAGTGCCAGATGTCAGCGAACTCTTTATTCAAAGAAACAAAACAGCTCAGTCCTAGTGGTCGCAGCAAACCTTCCCAGGGTAGGTCTTGCCCCATGAAGCAGTTGGAAGGACCGAAGGCCTTTCCACTGGTCTCTATGGCTCCTTCCGCAGTTCCTTCCCCAGCAACCTAAGGTTCCATTGTTTTCTCTCTCATTGCTCTGCCCTCTTCATTTCTCTGTGTGCTCTAGGAGACCTGAGGTTGCAGCATGAGGATGAGATTCCCTGGATTCTTCAGCAACCTGCCGTATCTCTGTCTCTTGGCCCTCCTACTCTCCTGTCTCTGAATCTGGACTGCCTTCTGCCACAGCTTCCTTCTGCTCACTAAACCCCGTTGCCTCTTCAGCTCCCGACACATCCTCCTCCCATTCTTCTCCCCTTTTCTCCCTCTGACCATGCATCGTTGTCCCACCACCAGTCCCCTGGCTCTGAGCTTTTCTTCCCCTGGGGGTTCCCCAGCTGGTGCCTCCCAGCACTTCTCTGCACCCAGCCAGTCCATGACAAAGTATGTACAGCATGAGAAATGGCGGTCTGGTTCTATCATAGTGGTATAGCTGTACCATGCCACCTTCAACTCTGAAAAACACCAAACCAACATCCATCTCTGGTCTTAGACAGACAGGATCCAATCCAGCATCAATCATAGCCCCAATTGCACTCCACTGCTTTCAATGAAGTTATGACTAGCTGGCAGGATTGCACCCTCAGCCTCCCAGTGGCTGTGTGTGTGTGTGTGTCTCCACACAGGCTATATTTCCAGCCACCGCACACCTCCTCATCCTGGCAGCCACTGCCACTACGTTCCAAAGCAATGCAGTCCAAGAATGACATCAGAAGAGAAGCAAGGGGAATAAGTTGCTAAAGCAACCAAAATGCCTTAGGCTTAGGGTAGGGAAAAAGACATCTGATTCCAATTATCTTGCAGCAGTTCTGAATATCTGCATTTTGGTCCAAACTGGTGATGTGTCAGCAACGTCACCTGATTTCGTGCCGACGGGTTTTTCAATTAACCCCACACAGTCACTAGGCAAGCATCTGGAAATATGTAAAAGAAACAGAACGAGTCAGCCAAAAACAAACAATTAAGCAGATGAGCATGCATCCCTAAAAACTCAGTTCCACTTTTCCTAAAAGTATTTATTGTTATGCGGAAGGCTACCTCCATAAATCCATTTATCTCATGCAGATCAATGGCAAAGCATACTCTGATGCCTTTGATTTACCATGCATTTATTTGGGGGGGAAGCATTCGAATATTTGCTTAACCTGGTTGTCATTTTAAAGCCACGGGGGGGGGGGGGAATCCAGAATATACTACTTTACATTTCCACTTTACAACTTTCTTTTGTTTTGTTTAGGTAAAATAAAGAAACAGAAAACAGCTTCATATGTAAATAGTTGTATCATTTTATCCCTCTTCGGTTTGGAAGCAGAAAGTATGGTTGCTTCAAAAGGAGCAAATAGTAATAGAGAGTAGTGGATGTGCAGACTGCATCTCACAGAAGATGCAGTGGGGTGAATGGATGGCACTTTGGGGTTCTGGCCTTGATTCAGCTTAAAAGGGAGTGCAAAGGCAAAGTGAGGTTATGCCTGAGATCCTTCATGGTGCTTCTATGACTCGACTGTGTTTCAAAAATGAATAGAAGCTGCACACACACACAAAAAAAACTTGAAAGGGAATCCTGCTGGGCTTTTGAGCAGTGATTAATAGCTGTCCTCCAAGTGCAGGCCAGCTGTGTTGTTTGACAATACAGTTGCCTGATTTCATAGATGGATGGCTGGTGGAATTGGATAAGGAAAAGTGAAATGCTTAACTGCTGCTATTATTACTGTTAGCATATTGTTTGATCTTTAGTATGGTTTTAATATTATTTTTATATTGTATTGCAATATATAAATGATATACTGTATTTTTTCCTGTTTCAACTGCAGGGGCTGCCCACTGAGCTTGGCCTGGAAGCTGCAGCTGGTGCAAAATGCAGCGGCTTGGCTGCTCACTGAGGTAAGCTATCTCCGCCATGTTACACCACTGTAGAAATAATTGTACTGAATTAGCTACTAAGCTAAGTTCTGGGAGCTGGTGCTGGTGAGAGCCTTATACAGCTGAGGGCAGGATGCCTAAAAATCGTCTCAGCCCTTTTCTACCCAGCCAGTCACTGTGCTCCACAAGAGAGGGCCACCTGCAGACACCCTTAGGTGGTCCGTTCTATATGATGTAGGAACTGGGCCCTTAGCATGGCAGCTGGGCCCTTAGCATTGGGCCCTTAGCATTGAAGCATTGAAGGAACTGGGCCCTTAGCATTGAAGGGTGGTATATCAGACAGACACAGCCTCTGTTTCTCTTTGGCACCTGTTGAAGGTGGTCTTTTTCAAACAAGTGCAGATATTTATCCCAGTCTACATTGGATTCGAACTTGTTTTTACATATGGAATTGCTTCTTGCTGTTGTTATTATTTGTTGATGTCTTTATTGTTATATCACTTTGAGATGTTGCATAGGGATCAGTTTCTACGTGGAATGAAGTAATAATCATATACAGTGGAACCTCGGGTTGCAGACGTAATCTGTGACGGAGGCACATCCGCAATCCGCAGCGTTCGCAAGCTGAAGTGCCACATCTGCGCAGGCACAATTTAGCACTTCTGCGCATACGCGAGCGGCGAAACCTGGAAGTAACCTGTTCCGGTACTTCCAGGTTTCCCGCGGTCCGCAACCTGAAAACACGTAACCTGAAGCAAACGTAAAATGAGGTATGACTGTAATGTTGTAAGCCACCAAGGGGGAGATGGTGTACTTTTTGTTGTTGTGGTTGGCTTCCACCTGCCTCAGGAGACAATAGAGGAATACGCCTATTGGAGTTGAAGTCAAACAGTTGGAGAGTTACAGTGCCTGCTATGGTTGTAGAGACCAATATGGCAGAGACATGTTTTATTATTGCAGCTGGGGCAGATGAAGGTGTCAAGTTGTGTTGCTGCAAATGCGTCATGGCTTTTCCTTCTCCCTGTGCTTCTTCCAGAGGCCATTCCTCCTCTGGTCACTGCTGTGGATACAATACCTGACTATACCTTACACAATACAATACCTGATACCCGCTAGGGATTCCCACACGGCAGGGTTGATGTTATCAGCCTTCAAGTCACTTTTGCAGAGATCTTTGTAAACACAGAGTTGGTCTGCCAATGGGCCTGCTGCTTGAAGCCAGCTCCCCCTAGTGCACTTCCTTGGTGTACTTTGAACGACGACCTATTAATTCATTAAATAAATGAATAAGAGATGTGCATTGCCTACAGCAGCACCATTAACAAAACAGTCTTTAATGAGAACCAGAATCTCCTTTTTAAATCTAATATAATTTTTAAAAAACAAACAAGCAAACCTATACTTAAGTTGCAAAGAATGAACTGAGAAATTCATTGGCGGGGATCCAAAGAGCTACTTTAGATGCAATCAAGGCATTGGGCATGCTCAGTAGAGTTCACACACACCCTTTGAATGGCAGACCATTATGCTACATCACAAACTGCTTATGAAACTCCCCTCCATTTCAAAACAAGTGAAGTTTACCTTGTGGCTTGGGGAGCTGTTGCTTGAGAAACACGTCCAAATTTCCCCTGGGTAGCTTGTTGTGCAGTTCTTTGGAGCCAGGCCATTTTAGACAGTTGTGAACGGATTATTTACTTTACCTTCAATACACACAAACGCGACTTTCCGCTGGGACACACCACTAGTCCCTGTAGTACTGCAATGGGAAAAGTCATCAATTCCAAAAGGTGACTCACTTAGCTGCTGTTCTGGATGTTGCAACCCAGGCAGGACTGGAGAAATAAGGAAGGAACAATTGGGCTGCAGACTGTTGAGCCTTAAAGGATTTTAATTGACAACTTTTGAGACCAAGAAACTTTGACCAACACTGGTCATCACAGGGCTGCCAACTTTTCAGCTGAGCTTTGCAGTTGTACCTTTAGCAGTGGATTGATATGCAATTGTTAGCAGGCGATAATGCTTCTTTCCATGCCATGAAAAGCTTCACCTGTTAATTTATCCACACAGAGCTGAAGTTAGAAGCACAAGTGCACGGGTGGGGTTGCTGTTTCTTCCTAATCAATTGGCTACCTTAGGCAGCCAACAAAATCCAATAGTTTTCTCCACTGAGTGGCGGGAGTACAGTGATATTATGTTATTAACAAGACAGTTGTGAAGGATGATGAGTCCACCAGCGGGTAACTCACGTATTCCAGGGCATTGAATCACTGTTGCTAGGTGATCAGAGGAAGGAATGCTGACCACCCCTACCTGAGACTCAGGAGGGAAAAACAGGTGTCACTGTGGTGTCAGGTGATTTACACCACTCAAACTTGGCTCACCAAGAATGGGGTAAATAGGGATCCAGCCTGCCAATTGGAGCCATTTCCCAACTCCTGCTACAAAGCATCAAATAACAATGGCAAATAAGTACGTCTTAAGATTGTTTGGGGCTTTAGTCCTAATAGCTAATTGTTGTCCTTTCCATTGGGTTGGATCTTGTCTTTTTGCTGGAGGGTGCTACTTAGCACGACACTGCCTTATGTACTGGCAGCATAAGCACTAACTGAGTCATGGAGTTCCTTGCCGTGGTCCCAAGATCATGACATAAAGTATTATGCTCTGGCTCCCTCTGCTGACCTGTATGTAGAAAACATAGACAAGGAAACTTCGTCTCAGTGTCCAAGCGCTAGATAACCATACACTCTATGGTTTAGTGTGCATTCAGTACACTCTGAATGTGCTGGGCTTGTTTGTTTTCAGCTTTGTACACATGAGGTCAACCCCAATCCAGACACATCCGATTTCTTTCAATGAGTCAATGCATGTATTCCCCCACACGAACCAGTTTTGATGCAAAAAGATATTTTAAAACTGAATAGATTTGCACTTCGGCCCGAACTGAATAGATTTGCACTTCGGCCCGTGTGTGTACAAATGAAAATGCATTTGAGTTGTAGCTTTCTTGCACTGCATTGTGAAAATCTGGTATACTGGATGTTTCCGAGCACAATTCAAAGTGTTGGTGCAAACCTAAGGTTACCAGATTTTTTACATGCATCCAGGGGCACTTTTCAACTTCAATGGATTTTGTATGGGGACCGATTTGTAAATCCGGGGACTGTCCCCGGGAAACAGGGACATCTGGTAACCTTATGCTAACATTTAAAACCCTAAACAGCCTCTGCCCAGTATACTTGAAGGAGCATCTCCACCCCCATCGTTCAGCCTGGACACTGAGGTCCGAGGGCCTTCTGGCAGTTCCCACTGCGAGAAGTGAGGTTACAGGGAACCAGGCAGAAGGCCTTCTTGGTAGTGGCACCCATCCTGTGGAACGCCCTCCCATCAGATGTCAAGGAAATAAACAATTATCTGACTTTTAGAAGACATCTGAAGGCAGCCCTGTTTAGGGAAGTTTTTAATGTTTGATATTTTATCATGTTTTTAATATTCTGCTGGGAGCCGCCCAGAGTGGCTGGGGAAACCCAGCCAGATGGGCAGGGTATAAATAATAAATTATTATTATTATTTTATTATTATATTGGAAAGCTGTATCTCAAAAGGGGGAGATCCATGCCCGTAGTGGAATGTGGAAATACTAACTGAAGGAAAAGGGTCGAGAACATTGATGCACACTAACTGAAAATACACATTCACGCTGGATGTGGGGGTTGGGTAAAATGAGTCCTAACTCACACAAGCATTGTAACCCATGTGATTCATCTATTGTCATGATATTGTGAATTTGTATACTGCCATTTGTTAAGAAAAATCCTCAGGCAATTTAGGAGACACACGAAAGACTGCTACAGCTGATTCTGCAATTGGAAAAATGGCATAGTGCGTTTTTTTCTAATCCAAAGCAAATACTGTGACCTTCAGTGATTATTTACATTAGGCATTAACCAAGACACACACAAAGGAAAACAGCTGTAGCTGTTGTTTCAACATTTATGTATCCCACCTTTCCTTCAAAGAGCTCGAGGTGGGTCCCCACTCTGCGTTTTTCCCTCACAACATGCCTGTGAGGTAACCAAGGCTGAGAGACAGCAACTGGTGCAAGGTTGCCCCGTGAGCTATATGACTTTGAACCCTGGTCTCCCAGGTCTCTGTCCGATGCTCTAACCACTATACCACATTGGCTGTGGAGGAGCAAAATAAAAAGTAAGCACCCATGAAACGTTGTCACAGGAAATATTCTCCTGACAGTTTTCATGCATCAAAGCTATGCCCAAAGAAGTCACTCCAAAGATGTTGTGAAAATTCACAAGCTTCCTTAAAATATGAAATAGAAATATTAACTGCATAGCAAAAGCACACCAACACACACACACACCCTGTGAAGTATCTTGGGATTTACCCCTCTTGCCTGATACCACAGCCTTCAGTCCCACAAAATCTCATTGCCCTAAACTGAGTTGTTGTTATCTCTTTTTCATCCCTAGATGGCTGTGTGAGATAGAATAGAACAGCACATGTGGCACCCATGAATTAGGGGAAATTTAAGAGTTGGTTTAACTAGATGGTGACAGAGTTCACTTATGAGCTTCCTTCCCCACTGGTGAAAAGTGGTTTGAGGCCTTCTGAGGGACCCATACTCAAGGATTTCCCAGTACTATTTTAGGGGCATGAATCATACATCTACATGAGCCTTCATTGGGAGCAGCCGCCTCAGGTGTCACCTTCTGATGTGTGGCAGATGCAAGGGGCCGGGGGGGGGGGAGTGACACTGCTCTTCCCCCAAGTGAAAAGCCTGTTGCTGCCTCAACTGGGACATTGCCTTCACCTAACTTTCCAGCACCTTCCTTTTGCAGTTTAGCTCTGTGTACACATCTTAACTTGTTCTGCAAATAATTTGCAAGTCATTTTCTGTTCCTCTTTCACTTCAACTTTACACTTAAGGAAACCACAACCGCAATGCAACACACACAAATAAATCAGTGCATGGGTCAAGTTATTTTGCTGCCTGAGGCAAATGCAATACCTCCTGCTCCTGTTCCACATGCAGAAGCTAACTGAACTGTCAATTGAATCTTACTGAATGGCAATGGGGCAGCATCCACCAGGCTGGAGGGCAATAAGGGTAGCTGAGAGAGGGTGCAGGGGGAGACCTGTCGCCTGCATCTGCTGCCTTTGGGCAGTTGCCTCACTATGTCTAATGATAGGGCTGGCCTTGCACACAGTTCTCTCACGTTCATACACATGTGTGCACATCCCTAATGAGCCATTAAATCTAAAACCACAAGACATACCCCCAGGCACTTGGGTGCAATGTTGTCTCCTTGCACCACCTCCACGAATTACCTTATTCTGCCTACAACCTTCCACAACTCCCAGAAAAGCACCAAAGCATGTGCCACCCAAGGACCAAGGGCAAGAGTTTGGCACTTGTATTTCCTGTTTTATCATTTTAAAAGGATGGGCAGACTTAAAGATGGCCAGATCTGCTTTACTTTTTTACTAGAACCCCAACACACACCAGCTTGAGGCAGGTGCAAAAGACAATCAGTTAAATTAAAGATCAGGGTGCCTCTGAGCATGTTCTGAACCTAAGAATTTCTTTTCAGTAGCAGAACTGAATTGAGCTGAGCTCACAGTCCTATCACATAGAAGTCCACTCCAGGTTAGCTTTCATCATTGCAACAGCCAAGTTTAGTTAGTAAAAACGTTGTTTTTGCCGTTGTTAAACAACTGGGAGTTGGAAACTCTTGCCAATCCACTGCAAGTAATCCAGAGATCTACCAGTAGATCCTGATCTAAATTCTGTCTACCTTGATCCTAAAACATTTCTACCCTGCCTTTCCACCAGTGACCCTGAAGGTGGCTCACAGGACAACATTTCAATAGGGCCCAATCCATGAAAGCAAGAACAGTGTAACACTGAACTTCATGCTGTCCTGCACACTGTTGTCTGATTTAAAATAACTGCATCACTTGAAGACAGAAGGGAGGGGGGAAAACACCACTCTGAATAATGCATAAAATCTGGAGGGCATCCAAGCTATATCTCTCAGCCTTTCCAAAGCTGGGGCCCAGCAGACTGCCAAATTGTGCATCCCAATGTATTTTGCATGCAGTGACTAAAATCTGACGCTGCAAACTCATGAGAGCATAACAGGAACACACAGAAGATTTAGTGGGTCTGTTGCTGTGCTTGCATTCACCCTGGAATTGATTCCATAAAATAAGTCTGATTGCACTGAACCTATGGGATGAAATCAAGATGAATACTCAATAAACAGGTCACCCGAAGGAGCTCCTCTGTCTTCTCTAGCTGGGAGTAGCAGCAGCAGCAGTTTTCCTACTGAAGGGAAAGGCGTGCTCTCTGGACTCTCTAAATGAGGGTGGTGTAATAAATCTGGGCAGCTAAGTGCCCTTCTGGATTTCTGCACTTTTATGGTACGGCTTCTTCCTTCTTTCATAAACTGACCAGAAGGAACGCCCACAGCAGGGGTGCCAACATGAATAAAATTGGGGGGGGGGTAGGTAAGCCCTGCATAATCAATCATATGACACGGGGCGCGGGTGGTGCTGTGGGTTAAACCACAGAGCCTAGGACTTGCTGATCAGAAGGTCAGCGGTTTGAATCCCTGCAACCGGGTGAGCTCCCGTTGCTCGGTCCCTGCTCCTGCCAACCTAGCAGTTCGAAAGCATGTCAAAGTGCAAGTAGATAAATAGGTACCGCTCCGGCAGGAAGGTAAACGGCATTTCCGTGTGCTGCTCTGGTTTGCCAAAAGTGGCTTAGTCATGCTGGCCACATGACCCGGAAGCTGTCTGCAGACAAACGCCGGCTCCCTCGGCCAATAAAGCGAGATGAGCGCCGCAACCCCAGAGTCGGTCATGACTGGACCTAATGGTCAGGGGTCCCTTTACCTTTAGGTAATACCTGCATAATCAATCATATGACACAGTGCACACACGCCATTTGAATGGCAATGCCCATCAACTTTGGGGAGGCCCAGCAGACACGGGTACCCCAGCTATATAACAATATGAATCTGATCCAGAAAGGCTATGTCAGTTGGAGATTGGCCAAGCTAATTTTTATATTTTCTTTTTTATATATCTTGGTAAGTGTAGCTTCAAAAAGAACGGAACTGGTACCTCAACCAGAAACGGTAGTTAGTCCAGATGCACTTTGTATTTCTCCATATGTTCATATTACAATGAAGAAGTGAAAGTAGAAGCAGCAATCCAACTGTTCAATAGCACTTTGACCTGCAACAATTAGCAAGTGAAAACATTTCTTTCTATGGTCATGAAAAACTTTTATCTGCAGCTGACTGCTGCATACAGTATCAATCCTTTTTTAAAAGCACACTAGCAGGCCTGGTGTTTTTGCTTCCTTAAAAAAACAAAAACCAGGGGGAAAGCCTGGCAATCTTAATTTTCTTATCACCCAGCAAATGTTGCAAGATGTGTTATATGGTGAATAGGCATACTTAACAAAAAGTTGATCAACTTCCTCTTGAGTTTCTGAGGACAACATACATCATTACACAGAATGTGAACTACGTTGATACATCTGTTTAGTACGTATATATTCTGCCTTTCTTCCATCACAAAACCCAAGGTGACATAAATCAGTCTTCCCATCAAGGCAATGGACAGATCCAGACCACTCTAGCTTCAGCAAGGTTACCGTATTCTTTGCCCTAAGTCCATAGTTTAGGAGCAGATCCTGTAAACCACACAACAGTCCAGAGTAGCAGTAGGACAGTTCTCTGTGGCTTGGATACATCTATATTTGAAGATATTGTTTGTGGCTGGATATATTTCTCTTTTAGGTTATTTTCTTGTCAGGTATCCTTGATTTCAAAGCACTCTTATAAAAACAAAGCAATGTTTTTTTCAGTTCCACTGAAACAGAAGGCCATAAAAAATGGTTTACAAGCTTTGCTTGTGGCTCTCCCAGTGACAGCTGTAAAAGCCCAGGAAGGCTAAAAGTCTGCTGCAAGGCGGTTTTTATTTCTGCACAAGCAGGTGTCAGTGTCAGAATTAAAAAAAAACAACCAAAAACATTTTGCCACCTGCAGACCAAATGCTAATTTCTTCAAAACAGAAAAGTTGAGAGAATCCTGTAACTCGGAGGCCAAATCACAAAACCTCGGTCCTGTTATGTGGCATATGGTAGGAAAACAGACTGCACAACACACCAAAAGAGACTTGCAGTTGTGTGAAACCTGACAAACTTTAAAGAATCTGGGTACTTTTGTAGAGCTGCTGATACCATATACACTAAGATCGATCTTAATATCCAAATGCCAGTACTCCTTATGCTGCCCAAGCCTGAAAAGAAAGTACAATGGAACCTCGGGTTACAAACACCGGGTAACAGACTCCGCTAACCCGGAAGTAGTACCTCGGGTTAATAACTTTACCTCAGGATGAAAACAGAAATCGCGTGCCGGCGGCGCAGTGGCAGCGGGAGGCCCCACTAGCTAAAGTAGTACCTCAGGTTAAGAACGGTTCCAGGTTAAGAATGGACCTCCGGAACTAATTAAATTTGTAACCAGAGGTACCACTGTATTCACAGATTGGGGGAAACTCCATGCTTTGCACAAACCAGCCAGCCATGCCCCATTCTGTTCCCGTTCTGCCCTCTTCTGAGTCCAAAAGGGCCCACCACACATCACACTAGCACAAAGTGGCCGCCGCCTGAATAGGGTCACCAAATGCAAAAGAAAGCAGGGCTCGCAAACATTTACTGTGTTTAACAGAACGGGGGGAAACCAGCGGATGCAGCTTGCCTGACCATTCATTTTTCTACACAAGTATTAAGTCTACAGGAGCCCCATCCCCTTTTGCATCTGGCTACCTTCATTAGATAATGTCCACAGGACACAATTGATCAAGCTATGACAAACGGACGGTGATAAAGGCCTAGATTCACTCAGCAAAATTCTAAAGATTCCACAAGCGGGAACTGCAACAAAACGTCGCAGCGTCTCTGCAAAAGGCATATCTGCCCTAATCTTATGTAAAGGATTAAGCCCGTCTTTATTGTTAGTTAATATATTACTGTTGAGTACTGATTTAGGCCCCTGTTAAAGTGCAGGCAGTTTTGTAACATAATAAGGTTTCTTTGTTCACATCTTTCTTGACTATAATGTAACATATCCCCAAAACCAGCACAGCTGCATTTCTGCATACAGTATTCTGAGAACAGGGACTTGTACTATGCTTCACAGAGTCTAGTCCCCACCCCCACCCCCTGCAAAAAAAAAAAAAAGCTTCTCTGAAAACTGATCAGTAAGGTCATCTTCCTGCACCCCCGCTACAGTGCCTTTGACAGCATCATCTTAAAATAATTGCTCCTGTGCAATCAAAAACACATATTTTCATGAAGGCCTTTTGGGTGAGATCAAAAAATTGGATTTGGCTCTGTAGTGCTTCCCCAATGCTACCATGTTATCGCCGTTTGGAGAGGTTATAGCGCAACAGAAATAGGACAAAAATAAAACACAACATTTCTGATCTAAAAAGTTGTGTGATTTCTGCACTGAGGTTACAGGATATGCACTGAATAGAAATGAAGCTGTATGACCACCCAAAAACGCTAGCAGGTGTATGCAGTTTTGAAAGCAGAATTGCCCCAATGAAGAGGCAATTAGAAAGACATGGGTGTGGGCAGAAAGAAAGACAGAGGGAGAGAGAAACTTCAAGCTAGGCTGATTATCTTTCTTTCCCCTCCTACTTTCACAGGACAATTTACCCCCTCATCAATGGCTGGATGAATATTTGACAACTTATGTGGGGTGTGTAGGGGGGTGTGGGGGTTTGTGTGTGTGTGTGTGTGTGTTAAAGTTTTATAGTCTTTTTTTTACATTCACACATGAGATAGTTGGAGTGTTCTTTCTTTCTTTCTTTCTTTCTTTCTTTCTTTCTTTCTCATTTTATAATAGCAGCCTTGCTGTGTTCCTGGGTCAGAATACCCCTTAGAATGAAAACAGAAACAAAAAGCAACCTTTGGCCACCTTGTCTTTAAAGGTAAGAAATGAAAATTCTTTAAAGTCTACCCCCCTACAAATATTAATCCAATATTTGGAGGTGTTTTTAATCCTCCCTAAAATCAGATAAACATGTCGGGGCCAAATTATTCAGCTCAGAACTAGTTACAAACCCCAGATCAAGGTCTGTACAAAAAAAGAGAAAGATATGACAATCCTAGCATTAAGGATGACTAACCTTTTGTTTACAGCTTGAGTTTAACCTGACCTGAACAGATTAAAATGTCTCATATGAGTGATCAGGTGGTCAGAATACAAAGTTCATCTTAAAATGCAGGAGGCTGCAAACCTGTTTTGGTTTTCCTTTGACTGGCACCTATGAATCAAGTGCTATTCATAAGCACTTTATTAGCAGCAGTATCAGTATTATTGGTATTAAATTATTTTATTTATTACATTTATTTATGATCCCCTTTCCTCCAAGCAGCTCAAGCTGGCATATGTGGTTGTGTCCTATCCCCACATCTTATTATTAGCACAACAACCCTGAGAGATAGATTAGGCCTAGGTATCTTGTGAATTTTCTGGTTGGCAGGATTTGTACCTGGGGCTCCTCTGTCCTAGTCTGATCCTCTAAACACAATGCCACATTGGCTCTTACAAATAGGTGCCACAATGCATCTTGCATACAGTTTCAAAAACACTATCAACATAGATGCATGAACCAGAGCATAATTAAAAAAGGTAAAGGACCTCTGACAGTTAAGTCCAGTCATGAACAACTCTGGGGTTGCGGCGCTCATCTTACTTTACTGGCCGAGGCAACCAACGTTTGGCTGCAGACAGTTTTTCCGGGTCATGTGGCCAGCATGACTAAGCCGCTTCTGGTGAAACCAGAGCAGCACACGGAAACGGTACCTATTTATCTACTTGCACTTTGACGTGCTTTCGAACTGCTAGGTTGGCAGGAGCTGGGACCGAGCAACGGGAGCTCACCCCGTCACGGGGATTCGAACCGCCGACCTTCCAATCGGCAAGCCCAAGGCTCAGTGGTTTAGACCACAGCATCACCGCGTCCCTAGAGTATAATTACAGTACATAGCCACATTACAGAATTATACTTTCAGATTTATAGCTACACATGAAGCAACTGTAAAATCTGCCTAGACCCATGGCAGCTGATCTCCAAGGTTTCCAACAGGGGATTTTCAGAGAGGGGATTTTCCCTGCCCTGTCTGGAGACGCCAGCAATTACACTTGGGTCTTTCTACAAGAAAAGCTCTAATGCTGAGCTACAGCTCTCCCACTATCAGGTTCTTTTGCCTTCCCTTTTGCTGAAGTAGCAAACAGGACTCTTGTATGAAGGTGGCAGAGGAGGAGGAGAAGTGAAAGACCCCAGTGAAGAACAGGCAGGAGATGTCACTTTATCAGATGATGATAAATCATGATTACCATATATCAAAAATGGTCTCATGACAACTTACAATCAGGAATATAAAAAAAATACAAAATACTTCATTACAATTAAAACTCAGTAAACAGAGCTAATAGTGTTGGCATCTGTCTGTCTCAAGAAACAATGGAAGAAGGCATCATCAAGGGTAAAGTGTGTTACAGCGCCTGCCATAGCTGTAGAGACCAGTATGGGAGAGACATGTTTTGTTATAGCTGGGCAGATGAAAGCATCCAGTTTCGCCATTAAATTTCTCCTTCATGCCTGCTGACTGGTGCAATCATAATCATTATTAACACACACACACACGGTACATGCTATTTGAATTGTTAAGGCTGTGCACAACAATGCATTTATCTACTTTGGCTCATTTGTGATTAGTTAAGTCAAGCCTCTTTTTGGGCTTACTCATGGTTATCCTTAGTTTGGCCCTAGTTTAGGTGAATTCAAGACTGGATAAGACTCTGCCTAGAGAACGTACTTTATAGCTTGAAGACTTAGGTGGGAAAACATTTAACTTCTGTAATAGTGGAGGAAAGAGATTCACCATCCCTTGACTTTTCCACTACAACCCACGCTCCTTGGAGCTATTGATAAGATGTGGCTCATTGTTTTCTGTTAGTAGAGCTGAAAGTTCACTCAGTCCTTGGCACTGTGCCTTGCGGTGTAGTTGGGGATTGCCAACTGTTGAACCCATCTCTGCAGCGGCTTTTTTCTTTATCAAAAATTTGATTTACAGGTATTTAGCTTGGCGTCACGACAAGCTTCACCTGCAGATCTTTGCAGATCAAACCTCTGTCAAAGGCGCAGAGTTGAGACAGGCTGGGTTTCTCCTCAACTGGCAACTCCTATGTTGAACTGATGGAATTGCTATAATTCAGTTTGGAGAATAGATATTTACCTTTAATCACATTAGTAAGGCAGGAGGTGAGATAGCCACAGCTGTTAGCACCCATTCCTCCCTCTTGTGTCCATCCACTTCACCCACCTATGGTAAGGAAAACACAAAATCCTGCCAATTGCTGCAGGATAATAAGGCAGTGGGTGGGGATAAACAGACATGGGGAGGCAGAGGCAACATGGGGAAGCAGGTTTAGTCATGCCAGCCACATGACCAGGAAGCTGTCTGTGGACAACTGCTGGCTCCCTCGGCCTGAAAAGCGAGATGAGCGCCTCACCCCATTGTCGCCTTTGTCTGGACTTTATCATCCAGGGGTCCTTTAACTTTTACTCCCCAATTTGGTTTGTTTCGCCCGAGCTGACCCTGTTAGTTAACCTGGGAATAGGCATACTTTATATAATTTATTTTAGGAATCCACTCAGCAGTAGCCCAGCAAAGCAGATCTGTACAGTGGTACCTCGGGTTAAGTACTTAATTCGTTCCGGAGGTCTGTTCTTAACCTGAAACTGTTCTTAACCTGAAGCACCACTTTAGCTAATGGGGCCTCCTGCTGCTGCCTTGCCGCCGCAGCACAATTTCTGTTCTCATCCTGAAGCAAAGTTCTTAACCTGAAGCACTATTTCTGGGTTAGCAGAGTCTGTAACCTGAAGCATATGTAAACTGAAGTGTATGTAAACTGAAGCGTATGTAAACTGAAGCGTATGTAACCCGAGGTACCACTGTATAGTCATCTCCATATTGCAGATGGCAGACTAAGGCTGAGAGAGAAGGGCTTTCCTGAGGCCCTCTAGAGAAATCATATCTACAGTGAGATCTGAACCATGGACTTTAAGCTTCAAGTTCTTAACATATTGTGATGAAGACTTGGCTGCAGTTCTGGGACCACCAATTCTGAAATGACCCATGAATATAAAGCTGTTGCTTTGAGTAGAATTTCAAACTGTCAATACTGTTAGGTATCTGATGCTTCTAATCCAGATGTGTCCTGTCCTATCTATCATTTCCCACATGAGGAAATAAATACAGTACAGCATTTGAAAGCTCATTGCACAATATACTTTCACTACCCTTTGAGATCACATTTCAGTTGAAGTTGACTTCATGAAAATGTCTGATGCAGATACCAGCTGACAAAAATCTGTGTCATGGGGTATTATAGTTTTTTGCTGATTTGGTATGCTATTTTGAGATCATGATCATGCTTTACAATTGGAAAGAATAAAGCTGCAAACAGTGGTCTTTGTGTGCCATTAAATCAATACAATTTCCACTGGTGAAAAACTGCTATTGTGAGGTTAGTGAAATGTATCACACCACAGCTCCAGATGTCAGGATACATGACTTCTCTGCTGTGTCTATGGCAGCTCAGATATAAGAAGAGTCTGCCAGATTAGGCCCATGGCCCATCCGCATCCTGTTCTCACAGTGGCCCAAAGTAAATAAAAAGTGTGGTTAGCTAAGAGCTGCAAAATCACAAAAGCAGCAGAAGGCAGAATTAAAATTGCATCTAAACATAAAAAACATATTTTCACTGTATGAAAAGGACAATAAGGCAGGTGCCATGCAAACTTTTCTCTGAGGAGAGCAATGAAGAAAATAAAAAATTCATAAAAATATCATTTTTATGATTCTGTTTTCTTTTGAGCCTATGGCCTAGCTAAATTGAAAAGCCCCGTGCCTGTCTACCTTTTAAGTTTCTTTTAGAGAACTGTAAGTAGCAAATGTTCATTCCAGAAGACTGAAATAATAAACTGTTGGAATCTAGGGTGGCCATTGTGTTTATGAAAAGAGAATCAGCTAGGCATGGCAATTGTGATTAATCTTGAATTGTTTTGTTGACAGATGGGGAAAGGATTTTGCGGGGGGGGTATGGAGTCATTTAATGAATAGAAAAATTAGCAAAAGTCTTAATAAAGAAAGACATTAAAATGATTATATGTAATCACATGATGAGGACTGATCTGAAGAGTAAGGATGTTGACGTTCTGTTGCAACTGTTAAGATTGCTGTAATCATTTGATTGGTGATTGGAAATCACATGTGCAATCTAGACGTGTATGTGAAACAGGAGTGCCAGCTGAGCCCTGTGACCATGGGTGCCTGGGGCTGCGGGTGCCATGCTGCGTGCATGGCCCTGGCGCTGACATTTGTGGGTGCCTGGCCCCTTCTTGGGGAATTTTGTGGGTGCTCAGGCACCCAGGGCGCCAGCACCTATGATATGAAACATTGCTTTGGATGTGGCTCTTTGCAGCCTCCTTATTTTTGCGGTTGTCCCTTGCATATTTGCATTTCAATAAACACCTATTTTTCCCTGAGAGCCTGCATCTTTTTCTGTTGGGTTTTTGTGAGTGTAACCTCACAGAAGGGTCTAGGAGCCCCTTTTTAAATTTCTCCAACAAGAGCATCCTGCAACTGGGTTTCCACCACTTAGAATCACCCACATCCCCTAGATGATAGGGGCACCTAGAGCAGTGTTTCCCAACCCTGGGTCTCCAGCTGCTTTTGGACTACAGTTCCCATCATTCCTGACCACTGGTCTTGCTAGCTAGGGATGATGGGAGTTGTAGTGCAAAAACAGCTGGAGACCCAAGGTTGGGAAACACTGACCTAGAGGAAGCCTTCCAATGATGATCTTAAGGTATAGGCAAGTATTTATGGAGAAAGGAGGTCATCAGTAGCAGCAGCAGTGGCAGGAGACTGGTGTATGCCACTGGCAAACTGGACAGGTGGGAATCACCATATTTTTCGCTCTATAAGACGCACTTTTTCCCTCCTAAAAAGTAAGGGGAAATGTGTGTGTGTCTTATGGAGCGAATGCAGGCTGCGCAGCTATCCCAGAAGCCAGAACAGCTGTTCTAGCTTCTGGCTTAGCCCCTCAGTCCCTTCCCTCACCTCCTGGAAAAGCCCCCCAGAGCCGTGCTCCCTTTCACGAGCCGTGCGGAGCGTGTGTGCGGTGCTTGGGGGCCTTTCCCTGAGGAGAGGAAAAGCCCGCAAGCGCCGCACACACGCTCCGCACGGCTCGTGAAAGGGAGTGCTGAGCAGAGCCTGGGATGCATACAGGCTCTGCTCAGCGCTTCCTTTAAATAATATTTTTTTCCTTGCATTCCCCCTCTAAAAACTAGGTGCCTCTTATGGTAAGGTGCATCTTATGGAGTGAAAAATACGGTACGTTCAAGCTTATTCCGGGCTGCCTGAAGAAGCATTCAGACAACACTTGTTGCAAAAGGGCAAAAAGAGAGGAAGTGAGCTGAATTTCCCAGGGCAAGTAGTATTTTCAAAACACAAGTGCTATGACTAACAAGGCCCTCCCTTGAGTAGTGCAAGTCTTGCTACAGGAATGCCATCTGTAAAAGCCAGCCTCCTTTCAACAAGACCCTGTGCTTTTTTTTTGTTAAAACAAAACAAAAACCAGCAGCCCAGGGATTCTAGAGAGGTATTTTTCACCCAGTATCTTCTACTCAATGCTACTGCAGTTTAAAAAAAAACTAGGCCAAGAAGCAAATCTGAAACCAGTGCATTTGTGACCTCCAGGCTTAGCTTCTGCACCTTAACAGGTCTGGGAGGGAAGCCAGAGAAGCTTGAGCCGGAAAGCATTGCAGTACACTGCAGCAGGAGGGTGTGGTTGTTGCTCCTTGTTCTCCTGAAATTCATTCATTTCTCCTACTGTGTTTGTATTTTTCCATTCCAGCTTCTTACTCAAAGATGACATGGAATGTTGTTCCATGTTCCTCACTTGTGAAAAGTTCCAGAGGCAGCACTTCTGGGGTGTTGGTCTCCTCTGGAGAAGACACCACTGAGACTCACACGGCATTTTTGTAACATTTGACATATTTACAAAGGCAACATAGGAGGAGGCAAGCAACATAGCCACTTCTGCTACCTCACACCAGACATCCAAAGAGAAGCACCCTAAGAGGCTTTCATTCTCCAATCCCCAGAATCTGACCTCTGCTTCTTCTGCCTCTTTCCCTTTAAGAACATAATATTTTATGCCCCCGACAACTCTTAAGATGTGTGGAAGTGGAGGCTACGTGTCACATCAGTTCTGCCTGTGGAACTACTATAAATGTGACATTTAGCCCACAGTAAAGAAATGCTTGGCTTATCCTAGTCTAGAGAGATAACAGACAAAAGACACTTTCAGCATAGTCCTGGTTCAGCTCACTGAAGCAAACCCCTCTGCCCTGAGGGTGATGGTAGTTTAGGATCATAGCCAACCCTCAGTTATATAGCAGTTTAGAAATTTAGAAATTTTTATTTATTTTAAAGATTTATCTGAAGATCACAGGCTGGTTTACAATATAAAAACAAAAATGCATAACAACAAACAAAATCAATAACCCCACTCCAGACACATTTAAAAGTTCATAGATTGTTAAAGCATCCAAAGGCCTGGTTGAAAAGGAATGTTTTTACCTGGTGCCTAAGTTGCCAAATTCTCCATTTGCTAAAGCTAAGAAACCACACTTAAGGCATATATTTCACAATTTTATTTTTTTCCTGCATGTGACGACTTACGATGTAACAAAAGTAAAGGCACTTGGAAGAAATTGGCCTATTGCAGCCATGGCGCAAGAGCTTAGATTCACAAAGGATACTTCAAATACTATCAGGACCAAAGCTCATTTGAAGTGAGTGTGAGTGTGTTAAGAGCATGAATCCCTTAAGTAGGCGGAGGACACAGCAAAGGAGCAAACCCCTTTGTTTTTTGCCGTATCTCTATTACGATTACCTAATTGCCTTAGGCTACAGCCCTATACGGGACGCGGGTGGCGCTGTGGGTAAAAGCCTCAGCGCCTAGGGCTTGCCGATCAAAAGGTCGGCGGTTCGAATCCCCGCGGCGGGGTGCGCTCCCGTTGTTCGGTCCCAGCGCCTGCCAACCTAGCAGTTCGAAAGCACTCCCGGGTGCAAGTAGATAAATAGGGACCGCTTACTGGCGGGAAGGTAAACGGCGTTTCCGTGTGCGGCTCTGGCTCGCCAGAGCAGCGATGTCACACTGGCCACGTGACCCGGAAGTGTCTCTGGACAGCGCTGGCCCCCGGCCTCTTGAGTGAGATGGGCGCACAACCCTAGAGTCTGTCAAGACTGGCCCGTACGGGCAGGGGTACCTTTACCTTTACCTTACAGCCCTATACACACTTAGGGACACATTATTTGTGAGTACGTGAATATGGGACTTATCTGAGAGTATATTCCACTAGGAGTGACTTGTTACTCATTAAAAGATTCAAGATCTGTTAAATATGCCATTATTTTTGCACTAGGGAAGTTGCAAAACGGTTACTTCTGAGTGTGTACCCGTAAAATCGCACTACACAGCTGCATACCCAGGATCGGGCTGCACGCAATCCCGACGAATACATTTATTACATTGATTGCCTACGCAGGCTTTTTGTGCTCAGCAAACGCTGAGCAAACACAAAGAGGAGGGGGTCGAGCTTCAGCCGCCCCTCTCACATGACTTTGCTTTCATAGCCTTCTAATCAACCATCCCGGCCTTTTCCCGTCTATGACACAACTCCCCTCCCCTCATGTCTGAGATGAATCAGTGTCACCAGACCCGGAGAGGATTGCAGGGAGCTAGGGAACCGGTGGGGGGACGCATGCGCACTACGAGACCAGGCCGACGAGGAAGAATCGGTTTTTCTTCTCCGTCTACCACTGCGCTTGCGCAACAGCAGCAGTGCGGGAGCGGGGCTCCCGAGCTTCAGCCGACCCACCGGCGCGCACGCGCAGTAGCTGGCTTTCACCCCCTCCCTCCTCCCTGTCGGCGGCGCGGCTTGTTATATAGGCTGCCTGTCAGCTGACCCTCCCGCATTGCAGACTGCGCAGCCCGAAAGAAAAGCTGACATGCAGCGCTCCGCTCTCCTCGTCGTCCTCTGCTCGCTGACGGCGGGTAAGAAAGCGAGGCCGCGCCCTCGGTCCCGTTAGCAACTGTTCATGTTATTGTTATTATTCAGGGAGTGGAAAAGCAGGAAGAGCTGCCCTGGGGTGTTCGTTGCTTTGCTTTGGTTGGGCTTCCATTTAAAAAAAAATATGGTGGGCTCTTGGCTTCCCTCAGGAGGAGGAAGGAGGGCGACGAAGGGGGAGAGCAGCACAGAATCTTCGCTTTACCTCAGAAAACGAAAGCGGCGAGGTGCCTGGGAGGGGAGGATGGCTGCTTTTTTCCTTTCTTTTTTAAAGGGGGGGGGCTCCGCCTTCTTTCTTGGCCGCCATTAGAAAGCGCCCCTCTTTGCTCTGCCCTGTCTCTTCTCTCTACAAGGCGACCCCCCTCCTCACCCTGCGTTTCTTTCCGCCACGGTGGGCAAAGGATTTATTAGTAGACGTGCCCCTACATGCCCGTTTAGAGCCGCACCTTGAGAAGACGTCCTTTAGAAGACGTGCGTTTTTTATATTTCGGAGGCCGCCCAGATACTATTATTGTTAATGTTTCTGCAAGGCTTAGTAAAACGCCCTTACAGTGAAACACGCTCTGGAGAAAAGCGCAAGTCGCCGTCGGGTGTGTTTTGAGGGCCGCCTCGGGGACCTGTTGTTTGTTTATTGCCAGGTTTGGGGCGTAGCCGAGATTCCGCCCCCTCCCCCCCCGCACCTTATATGGGAACTGCCCGCCCTCGCCGTCAACTGAATTCATGTTTTTTTTAACACACTCGTTATCCCCACTCCCCTTTCTGGCCAAACAGCTGGTCAGTGGTTTTACAGTTGCATTTCTGCATAGCTGAGGCTGCTCCGATTAGGAGGCTGGAGTAAGTGACCCCACCCCACGCCACCCCAAGGTCCCTTCGGACCTCAGATGACTCCCCCCCCCCAAAAAAAGGATCCATACTAATCCAACATGATCCAAAGCCTTTGTTTCCCAGCAGCTGCTGTTCAAATATCCTTGGAAGGCGAAGGTGTGAAGTTGACAGGTTGTCCTCTCCTACCTGTTCACAACAGCTGGCATGGAAGGGCGCAATGCTTCTAGACGTGGTATTTCATGATTGGCGCATCTGTTAACAGCACCTGGCCCTTCCATAAAGTTGTCTTGTGGCTTCCTCAAATGCTTCAAGCATCCTTATGTTTCTGGCTCTTATTCCTAGTTGTAAATTCTTAACTCCACTTATGGTGTTGCCATTCCATCAGTTCCTTTACGTTTCAGCTTTGCAGCCTACCCCCACAGGAACCAAATACTTGCTTTGGTGTGTTGGAAGCTGTTCTATAGTATAAGCTGGATGCAAAAAGCACTGCATTGAAATACCTGCAGAAAGGTTTCTTTTGAAGAATTGCAGTTGATGGCAGCTGCAGTATATGATGTGGAAAGCAGAGAATAAAGCCATTGAACCAAAATATATGCAGAAGAGCAGCAGCTGGAACAGCATTGTAAATAAGCCCACGAGCTTTCAGGCCACAAAATGGTTTAGCCAGTCATGATATATTGAGAACCTGAAGAAAAGGGGGCAAGAAATAACCCAATTCTTAGTTGTAGAAAACGATCATGCCAGGATTTAGCTAGCTACATTTGTCTTTTCAACAAGAGGACTGTAAAGTCTAGAAAAGTAAAATTGCTACCATCAAGTATTTCTGGAATTTGCTTTGGATCTTGAGGATTGTATCTAAGAGGCATACTTTGAACATGGTTTCTCACTGCAAATGATACATATCTTTCTCAAAGCATCACATAAACTTGTGGGTGGATAATCCAAAGAAAGCTTTATCTTTAGGGGTTAAATTTTGCAACAATTAATGTTGCAGCACCAAGTATGACGAAACACGGGTTGAATTGAACCCTGAAGGTTTGTATACTGGTTCTCTAGATAGACAAGCAGTAATTTTAAAAGGAATGGAAATAATCAAGTGCATCATGCAAAGGAAATACGTTCAAAGTTACCTGAGGTGGAAAAACATATTTAATGGCTATAAGCCAGTTACTGCTATCTAGAACACCCTGGCACTGCAGTCAAGTGAAGTTGGAGGGTGAGGAGTCTGCTGACTCTCCCTGTGATAGGCTTCATAGATTCATAGACTTTCTGAGTTTGAAGGGACCCCAAGGGTCATCTAGTTCAACTCCCTACAGTATAGGAATTAGTCCCAACATCCTCTTTCCAGGAGGGCCAGGTGCCCCTAGGATGTTCCTAAGGCACAAGCTGTCCAATGTCTGACCCCAGCAGTTGGGGTTTAGTGGTATACTCCCCTTGCACACTGAGCTTCCACAGCTGTCATGCCTAAACAGTAGCAATTGTCTGCTGCTCCTGTCTGCTGCTTAGGAGGGTGTTCTTGCTATACTGTCACTTTCTCTGAACTCTGCAATGAATGACTTAAGAGCCATCTAGCTTGTTTATTTAAGAACATTTATATCTTGCTTAATACTGTAAAAAAATTATGTGACACTGCTTTTACAGAATTATTACTAAATAATTATGCTCATTCTTGAATTACTATTTGGATGCTTGTAGAATGCAGCAAATGGAAAGGGAGGTGAGTAGCCCAAGCAAAGGCATCTGACATTTTGTGATAAATATAAAGCTAGCCTACTTAGCTAAAAAACAAAAACAAAAAACCTTTCAAAATGGAAGTGATCCCAGCACTTAGGGAGAACTAGTGGAAGTGGTGCTTTCATCTAGGGTGGATTATGTCACAGCAATTTAAAAACCATTTAGATCATGATTTAGAATTGCAAGAGGAAAGGCAGATCTTAAGCTAATGATTTATGATATAATCCAAGCTTTGTGTAAGTTAGCTCCATCCAAAATGCAGGTGTGACTAAAATTCATTCCATAGAAATTTAGGGAAGGGCAGAAAACAAAGATTTAAACTTACTTCCTGCCTGCCCCTGCCCAACTAAGGACAGTTGGGGTGCAGTTTAATTTGTACAGGAAATACACCAGAAAGCAGATGTGTTGCTTAAGATTGCACTGTTAAATCAAGTTTCCTATTGGTTCATCTTTCCTAAACAATACTGCAAATTTAGCCACTAAACAATACTAGTTTGCACTGTTTGCACTACTGTTTATAGGAGGCATTACAACTTTGTCACTCTGCATATATCGTTTTTTCCTTATTTTTTTCTAATAATAATAATTTATTTATATGCTTCCCATCTGACTGGGTTGATCAAGCCACTCCGGGCAGCTTCCCACAAATTAAAAACAAAGTAAAGCTCAAACATTAAAAACTTCCCTTTAAAATATTTGCTAATACTGTAAGGTCTTTTTTTTTAATCAATAATAGTTATGACTGTGATGTTTTAAGTATAGGAAATACATGAACATAAATCCTTGGATAACTTCATTGCTATGTTTCATCTCCACCCTCACAAACAAAACGCCCAGGACTTATAGGGCTTAGAAGGTCTGATTTAAAAAAACCTGCTCTATTTAGTTCAATAACAAACTGTTTCATGGGGTGAAAATGAAATGTATGTACTTCATAGGTAAAGCCTGAAAAGTGGTCTCATTGGGTGGAATTCAATACTGCACTATTATAAATGTTCCATCTGTGCAAGCATAGAGAGAATGCCCCCCACCTCCCCTGTGCACTGTTCTGGAGGTTCTCCCATCCCCCAACTATTTGGGGGGGGCAAGCCCCATTGTGCAAGTGGAAGTCATTGTCCAGGGCTTCTGTTGACCAGGTTCAGTTAAAGGACGTTTTTCAACCTATTTGATACATTCCTTGATTAAGTTAAAGAACTTTCATGCTTTTATTGAGGTTTATCATTAATCTAACTATTTGAGAAATTGGATATTTTTAAAAAATCCAATTTAAATCAAATCTGGGCAGATCTCTTATTTTATTTTAAATTAAAGGCATTGATTTTTAGTCACCCTCCTTTTATTAAAGTTCTCTGTTGGATGATGAGCACCTAGCTGTGGTTGGATTTATGTGTATATTATTGCATAATTTTAAATAAACATTTTTGCTTTTCCAAAGCTTGGCGCCTCAAGCCTCGCCTTTGGAGATAACTTATCATTTGTGAACGATAGTTTCTGTAAATCTGGTGACTCACAGCTGCATCTTGGGCAAAGTATCAACTAAATGGATCACTTCAGTTTTTAGTTTTTCTTTCCTCCTTGCTTTAAGGAAACAAAAGAGAAAATGCCTTGTATTTGTTTGAGGTATGAATGCATTCCACAACATGCATGTGAAACAAAACTTGGTATATAAATTGACATAATAATAAATACACAATTATAATTGTAATTGATGAACAACTCAATGGAGTAAAGGTAAAATCAGTTTAAACTATGAAGTCTGAATTCACTTAAAAGGCCTGCTGTAATAAGTATTTAGTATTAAACTGACTAAGCATTTGACCTGCTGATTTCAAATACATGGCAAAAATGCTGCCAAGTAGACAGTGAACTGTCATCTGCACTGTGATTCTGATATAGTGAAGTCTGTTGGCTCTGCAGAATTTGAGGTCCACGAGTGCACCATTTCATGAGCTCACAAGCAAACTTCCGCCTCTTCAACTCTCCTTGGTCCATATTGGGTTGCAGAAACTATTGAGCCAAAAACATGTTGAAATTGAGATCAAGGGACTAGCTTACCTGTGACCATTTAATTTAAGTTTGAAAAACCTCTGACAACTTTGTATTGAAACTTTTTTCGTCCACAATTAAGAGCTGGAGAACTTTACTGCAAATAGGTCAAAACTTCTCAACTTTTGCCTCTAGAGGGTGCTTCTTGCCTTGGTTAAAAGCACCTTCTAAATCCATTATTCTCAGATGTTTCAGTATGGGACATAGCTGTAAATTTACTGTATCTTTTAAGCCCTTTTAACAAGAAAGGCATTCACATTTTCATAAATTTTATGGAAGCAAGTTCCAGTGAGTTTTCTACATCTGATTTAGGATTATAGCCCTAAAGAACAAAAAGAATGTCACTTAGCTGTCATTTCTTTTGTAAAGTCTTGCACAAAATAGGAGTGACCTTTGGTCAGTACAGAAAGCTCGTAAGTTGCGCAAAATGACTGAGCATCTGACACTGAAGCCTGTGGGAAGGGAGCACTTTATCAGTAGCTTGTGTCCTTGCAAAAGTTAAGTATGTTAGCCTGTCCTTGTAAATAATCCATACTCCCCCTGCCCTGCCAATCTTCTGCTCTGTTTGACCATTCACCCACCCGTTGCCAAGATGTTTTACGTGTGCAACACTAATGCAGCATCTCTGCTGGTTTGCAAATCCCTAGCTTCAGCCAGCTATACTTGGTGCCAGTGCTGGTATAATGCTACATTGTGATGAATGATGGGAAGGGAAGGAAGATTTTGCACGTGAGAGGAGCACATGTGAGCTTGAGACTTGCTGCTCTAACCATGATTAAGATACTGGGTTTGTAATAAGAAAAAAATTGTGAGTATGTGTGTATTAATTTCAGTGGTACTTGAAATATGTGCTTTAGATTGCAAAGTACTGCATGTTCCAAAGGAAAGATTTATCTAGAAGTTGATTCAGTTTCGTGTGCAACATGGTTCTCTGTTCGCATAAGATTTGCAGTGTTACTTACCAATATCAGTAATGTAACTTGAAAAAGAAAGCAGCTACATCTGCATAGAACTATAGAATTCTAGGGGTGGAAGGGACCATTAGGTTCATCTAGTCCAATCCTCTGCAATGCAGAGACCTTTTGCCCAACGTGGGCCCAGAACTTTGAGATTAAGACTCATGCTCTACTAACTGAGCTATCATGTGGATTCTGGTACCACTTAAGAAATTTCTATCATGGACATCAGTACTTATTGGTCCCAAGATCACCCTGAAATCATTTCACTGCAGAGTACAACACTGGTCCCACTATCGGAATGCTTGTTTTCTGAAATCTTAAGTTATCCGAACACAAATAATTATACTCAAACCTTGTTACACAAACATATCTGAACAGACACACTTTGCCTGCTTCCTTACTAGATTGCGTTTTGTGCTAGCCATTTTTGGCAGAAACCATTGAGGGTGGGAAAGAGATCAGACAAATTCGTGTTTTCACTTTTTGGCTTTTGCTGATTAGCTGCAGCAGTTTCAGGCAGAAAGCATGGAGGGCAAAAGCATGGATTAGAAATGTTCCCATATGAAGTAATGGGAAATCATCAGTTCATTATGCAAACACTCTCTTAATGAATGATTTCCTGAGAACGCATTGTGTTAGGAAAGCAGGTCCTGCATGTAATGGTAGGATCAGGCTGTGTCTAGTAATAGACAAAACCAGCTATTCACAGGCTGCTTTATATCCTTATCCATCCCAGTAAAATTCCCCTAGAAGCTAGATAACTAAAAGTCTCATCGGAATTTCTGTAGTTACATACAGGTAGTTTCCAATTTCCATGTTCTATAGACTATAGGACAGGCTTCCTCAAACTCTGCCCTCCAGATGTTTTGAGACTACAATTCTCATCATCCCTGACCACTGGTCCTGCTAGCTAGGGATCATGGGAGTTGTAGGCCAGAAACATCTGGAGAGCTGAGTTTGAGGAAGCCTGCTATAGGAAGTGGAAGATTGTATGACTGGAAAATTTATTGTGATAAAGACCTCATGTCCCTGTTTGCACATGCTCAAACTCTCCAGTTCTTGCCTTGCTGTTGAAGATGGAAGAATTAGAGGTTTTAGTGGCAAAGCCATTGTACATTATAGAAACAATAAACTTGGCAATAATATTTAAATTAGACTAAATGCTTGATGTTCTCTTTTGCAGTAATTGAAGTGCTCTCTTTATCATCAAGCCTGAAATGTTGATAATTGAGTAATCCAGTGAGTGAAGTATTGATGCTAGATTGACCTTGCTATCTTCTGAATCGTAATCCATTTAAAGCATTGTGAATTTGCTATAACAATATTAATTTTAAAACACGGGAATAAAATAAAATACTCCCAAGTTTTATTTCTGAGCGTCAAAGCTGGGAGAGGGAGCAGCAGCAGCAACTATCCCCCACTGCCTGACCTTCACAGATGCATGCAGTACAGCTCTTGCTTTCATTCTTAAATTAAAGCAAATGTGCATAACCACCTTACTCAGCTTTGTTCCATTGTGAATTTAAGATAGTTTCCTGCAGGGGGCAGTACTGGAGGAAAATCCTAGAGCAGTGGCTCCCAATTAGCCAAGTACTGCAGACCCCCGATTTTTCAGACGCCCCAAGCTATTTGAAAATTTTGATACCTCAATAGTAGTTTTTGTTACGTGAATGGTGCCATGGACCCCCTAGGTAGGTTAAAATACATACAATAAATAAGAAATAAAAAAGCAATAGTGATACAATTTAAAATTATACAGCATCTGGCACAGTGCATTAGTTGCTACAACAGGCAGAAAATTTACTAAGCAGTCTCCCAACACCCTCAGCAATTTCCAAGTGATCGGGATGGAGGGGAAGTTTGGGAACCACTGTTCTATAGGAAACAAAATTATCTAGCAGTTCCTAATTGGTGGATGACAGGTGCCTCACAACATGTTAGCTCATCAGTTGTCAGTTTCTCTTACTCTAATGCATCTGTATTTAGTAAATGGTGAATACACAAAAATAGCTTCAAATGTATGATGTGAAGAGTGGTCTGGCAGTTAATGCTAACCTAGGTCTGTTCAGTTGTGTATTCATTTCTGTTGTATGAATTTATCATTTTTATTTCTAAGGTTCTTTAAAGACCCTCAGCAGAATGAAACTACTTAAGTGGACTTACCTGTTTTTGAACGAATAACCTGAAAACTAATTTCCCCCAACAGCTTTGTCAAGCCCCCTCCTACTGCACAGAGAGTGTGCAAAAGGTCCTGAGGTATGGTGTCAGAACCTGCAGACTGCATCTCATTGCAATGCAGTTAAGCATTGTCGGCAAACTGTTTGGAACAAGCCTACAGTGGTAAGTCCAACTTTTTGATGTGACAGTAAACTGGAACTAATTTTTGTTTCCCTGGTAAATTTAAATGTTCTATAATCCATGCTTTCTGAACAAAGCAAGCATACCAGCTGACTGATTATATTGGTTTGCAACTAAATAGAGCTTTAGAAATGTAGCCTTATGAGGCTTTGCCCTCGGGTGGGAAAAATATTGCGCCCGGGAAAGGGAAAATGGGAGTCAACAGACACTCAAGGAATAGTTTCAGAGAAAAAGCTTTATTTCTACCATCCATGAACTGGTAGAAGGAGCAAGTGTGATAACTCACAAAAAGCATGCACGAATTCACAGTCATGTGCACAGAGCATATATACCCTTCCAGGTCCCTCCCCTTTTCTCCTCCCTCAGGAGTCCTGCCCATGAGTTCCTCTGAGCATGAACAGAAAGCTGTCTTGGGACTCTTGGACTCTTGTCACCCTTCCCAGGAAAGGGGGAATGAGAAGCCAAAGGGGGGTGGGTTGAGGAGCCCTGGTGGTTCAGCATGTCCAAGATGTTGCAACCGAATGAGATAAAAGTCAGTTCCCAGGCCTGAGTATTCTTGGCAATGACAGAGCCTATTCATTAGCCTTTTGAAGCCTTCTCGTGCTCATAAAAGAATAACATTTTGCCTATGTACCAGCATTCTGTGAGAATCCACAGAAAAGCTGTAGCTGTGGATTTTTAGAAGACAAAAGGAATTTTGGACAGTTTTGAACAGTTTTGAGGCCTGTGGTGATTTCACAGACAGGATTTGGGTATCCTGTCCCTTCGGTAATACTTAGGATCAGAACCTAAAGCCTTTGGCCATGCACTTGCATATCTTTTGCTTAGAAGGAAAGGGGAGTGATGACTCGCAATATACATGCATATACACTGAGCATGATAACTTGAGTTGAAAGAAAACTAAGTTCTTAGAACTTTCAAAGATCAAGGACAGGTCATCACTGAGCATAACTGTCCCTTTATGTGAAGGAACACACAATCTGGCAGGTTTTTGGTGTTATGCTCCATGTTATTAAATGTGACCCAATTTCTCTCTCATCAGCTACAGTTTATATTTGACTAAGAACAAATGTGCCCATGTACACTTTAAGAGTTTATTAAAACGGTTCCCTATTTTATCCAAACTAAGAAGCTGACTTGGAGAGTAGTGCTTTTGCCGCCTGATGTAGCCTACATGAAATTTATTGCAGATATTTATTTATATCTCACATTTCTTGCCAATCCCAGGACAGGTCACAATAACATAAAATCACAAAATAAAACAATAATATTCCAGTATTTTGTTTACAACAGACAGGGATAGCTAAAATAAACCAATAAAAACAACAATGTCTCCAACATTGTCACAGTGCTGCACAGTGAGTTCAACTGAATGTAGAAGTGCTGCCATATCATTACCAATACTGCCAAGAGATCAGGGAGAATCTGTAGGGTTTCACTCCCCTATCCTTCTCTGACAGAGATCATGCATCACGGTGACCAAGGGTGTTTCAGCCAGAACCCTGGTTATAATTGCTCAAAAGAATCACTTTCTTCCAAAAGTATCTGAAGATGTCCACCCCCCTCTTTAGGACCTTGTTTAAAAAGGGGGATATTAATATAAAGGGACGTGGGTGGCGCTGTGGGTAAAACCTCAGCGCCTAGGACTTGCCGATCGCATGGTCGGCGGTTCGAATCCCCGCGGCGGGGTGAGCTCCCGTCTCTCGGTCCCAGCTCCTGCCCACCTAGCAGTTCGAAAGCACCCTTAAGTGCAAGTAGATGAATAGGTACCGCTTTATAGCGGGAAGGTAAACGGCGTTTCCGTGTGCTGCGCTGGTGCTGGCTCGCCAGAGCAGCTTCGTCACGCTGGCCACGTGACCCGGAAGTGTCTCCGGACAGCACTGGCCCCTGGCCTCTTAAGCGAGATGGGCGCACGACCCTAGAGTTGGACACGACTGGCCCATACGGGCAGGGGTACCTTTACCTTTTACCTTAATATAAACTTTGGGTTCCAGGGAAAGCTTCTGGGGTTCTTGGAAACTGCTGGTACCGCCCCCTTGAACAAAGAAGTGTTTCACTGCCATTTGGATCCACCCATTCAATCCCCTTCAGCTTCCTCTTGAAAGCCATGATGGATAAGAGTTGAGGCTATGTGTGATTGAACCACATTCTTGGGTTGCAGCAGCTGAATTTTCTCCCACGCAACCTGACTAGATGGTATTCTAGATCCTGCTACTGGAACAGTTATCAGTGGGTGGTGTCATGGTCTATGTGAATGATGAATTGTAATTTCTCTTAAGGTTAAGAGGCAATACTAGTGTAGTACTGGGCAATAGTATGCACGTGTCCTTATTGATCAAAGCTGTATGTTCTCCTCAGAAAAGCATCCCTTGTGACTTATGCAAAGAAGTTGTAGCTGTGGCTGGCAAGGTCTTGAAGGACAATGCCACGGAGGTAAGAGTGGAGCTTTGGTGTGGTCTAATCCGATACATAATTTGCAGGATGCTAGTTCAGTTGATAATGCCCCTTGTATAAAAATGTACAAAACATTACATTTTCTAAATTGGAAATTCCCCTGTTGAAATTGAGTGGTGGGGATGTTGGATAACATATTCATTATGAGCCCTTTAGGGACAGAATTATTGAAATGTATAAAACATTGATGTGAGCTGCTCTGAGGCCTTGCAATGGTGCAGGGATCAAAGTCAAATAGAAAGTTCATCCCCCAAATAGCTTCTTTACTTGAATTCCAATTGCATTATCAGATTGTTGAAATCAGTGTAAAAAACAACCACCTTATAACTCTACTGGTAGACAAAGGCTACCTGACCTTCCTTGTTAGAAGGGGAGTTACTACTTTTATTTGGATTCCACTACATAAGGAGCTACAGATTGCAAGAGTTGTGTCTTCTGTTCAGGTTTTTAGTGCAGATTTTAAAAATTAGCTACAGGTACACTAATTTTAATGACCCTCTTTCATGGTTTGGGAATCATTAAGGGTTTCTTTCTGAAAATGAAAGGTAGGCAAATCTGTTCAGTCCTTGAGGCTATAAATCACCTGTTTTCTGTTACAGGAGGAAATAAATGCCTACATGACTAAAGCATGTGAGTTTCTTCCTGACCAAGAACTGGTATCTCAGTGCAAGGAAATGGTGGATGCTTACTTGCCAAATATTCTGGATATGATCAAAGAGGAGCTTGTGAGTAGTCTACTGAAACTGAAGCAATTTTATTTTATTCCGAATTAATTGGACAAGCTAAGCGGGCTTGGCTGCTTCCGTTTGGTGAACCTAATACTTCTCTTTTTCAAGCATTTAGATGTTGTGTGGTGGGTGATAAACCTTTGATGGCTAGGGCTAGAAGAAGCAAATAAACATGAAGTATTGTTTGTTGATCTATAGGATAATCCTGAAGTTGTATGCAGTGCACTCACGTTGTGCCAGTCTCTTCAGAAGCATCTGGCAACATTGAAATTGCAGAAACAGCTTCAGTCTAACAAGATTCCTGAACTAGATTTCTCTGAACTGGCATCTCCCTTCATGGCTAATGTGCCATTACTACTTTACCCCCAGGACAAACCCAAGCAAGAATCTCAGGTGAGAATGTAGCATGTCAGATCTTAACTGCAATGGGACTGTGCAACAAATATAGCTTGACTGTACTCAAAACTCTGGAATACAAGCCTGTATAATAAACTTCTTTGGTTTCAGCATTAGTAGTCTATGTAGCTGATGCTTTTGGCAAAGTGTTCTACTGCATCTGAAAATTAAATTCTCCAAACCTTAATCGGTTTATCAGCCTGCTTCTTTACCAAATCAGAAGTAACAAAATAGACGTTGTATCAAGACACGTAACTGAGAGGTCAGTTCTGCTCATGCAGAGTTTTTATCTTGCTGTACTCTGGAATAATAATGATACAACCTCTCCAGGACAAAGATGATAATAATAATAATAATAATAATAATTATAATTATAATTATAATTATAAATTATTATTATTTTATTATTATTAATTTATTATTTATACCCCGCCCATCTGGCTGGGCTTCCCCAGCCACTCTGGGCGGCTTCCAAAAATACATATATTAAAATACTGTACTACATCAAACTTTAAAAGCCTCCCTAAACAGGGCCGCCTTCAGATGTCTTTTAAAAGTCTGGTAGTTGTTGTTCTCTTTGACATGTGGTGGGAGGGCATTCCACAGAAGGCCCTCTGCCTGGTTCCCTGTAACTTGGCTTCTCGCAGTGAGGGAACCGCCAGAAGGCCCTCGGTGCTGGACCTCAGTGTCCGGGTAGAACGATGGGGGTGGAGACGCTCCTTCAGATATACTGGACTGGGGCCGTTTAGGGCTTTAAAGGTCAGCACCAACACTTTGAATTGTGCTCGGAAACGTATTGGAAGCCAATGTAGGTCTTTCAAGACCGGTGTTATATGGTCTCGGTGGCCGCTCCCAGTCACCAGTCTAGCTGCCGTATTCTGGATTAGTTGTAGTTTCCGGGTCACCTTCAAAGGTAGCCCCACGTAGAGCGCATTGCAGTAGTCCAAGCGGGAGATAACCAGAGCATGCACCACTCTGGCGAGGCAGTCCGCAGGCAGGTAGGGTCTCAGCCTACGTACCAGATGGAGCTGGTAAACAGCTGCCCTGGACACAGATTTGACCTGTGCCTCCATCGACAGCTGTGAGTCCAAAATGACTCCCAGGCTGCGCACCTGGTCCTTCAGGGGCACAGTTACTCCATTCAGGACCAGGGAATCCTCCACACCTGCCCGCCTCCTGCCCCCCCAGAAACAGTACTTCTGTCTTGTCAGGATTCAATCTCAATCTGTTAGCCGCCATCCATCCTCCAACCGCCTCCAGACACTCACACAGGACCTTCACCGCCTTCACTGGTTCCGATTTAAAAGAGAGGTAGAGCTGGGTATCATCCGCATACTGATGAACACCCAGCCCAAACCCCCTGATGATCTCTCCCAGCGGCTGCATGTAGATGTTGAAAAGCATGGGGGAGAGGACAGAACCCTGAGGCACCCCACAAGTGTGAGAGCCCAGGGGTCTGAACACTCATCCCCCACCACCACTTTCTGAACACGGCCCAGGAGGAAGGAGCGGAACCACTGTATGACAGTGCCCCCAGCTCTCAGCCCCTCAAGACGGTCCAGAAGGATGTTATGGTAGATGGTATCAAACGCCGCTGAGAGATCCAGCAGAACTAGGAAACAGCTCTCACCTTTGTCCCTAGCCCACCGGAGATCATCAACCAGTGCGACCAAGGCAGTTTCAGTCCCATGATGAGGCCTGAATCCCGACTGGAAGGGATCCAAATGGTCCGCTTCTTCCAGGCGTGCCTGGAGTTGTTCAGCAACCACTCACTCAATCACCTTGCCCAAGAATGGAAGATTTGAGACTGGGCGATAGTTGGCCATCGTGGCTGCATCTAAAGATGGTTTTTTAAGAAGCGGTTTAATAACCGCCTCTTTCAGCGGGTCTGGAAAGGCTCCCTCACGGAGGGAAGCATTCACCACCCCACAAAGCCCATCGCCCAGCCCTTCCCGGCTAGCTTTTATAAGCCAGGATGGGCAAGGATCAAGGAGACAGGTGGTTGGTTTCACTTGTCCAAGCACCCTGTCCACACCCTCAGAAGTAACAGATTGGAATTGATCCCATGCAATTTGACTAGACAGGACTCTAGCATTCTCTTGCCCCGGCCCTGCTCCCACGGTGGAGTCTACCTCTACCCGAATCTGAGCGACTTTATCTGCAAAAAACTTTGCAAAATCATTGCAGGAGATTATGTGGCCTGTACTGGGCCCCGATGTAACAGGTGGTTCTGCTAAATTGCGAACCACCTGAAAAAGTCTCCGGCTGCTGTTTTCTGCAGATGCAGTAGAGGCGGTGAAGAAAGTCTTCTTCGCCATCGCTACCGCCACTTGGTAGGCTTGACATTGAGCTCTAACCCGTGTCCGGTCAGCTTCAGAATGAGTTATCCGCCACCGGCGCTCTAGCCGTCTCAACGATTGTTCCATTGCCCTCAGATCCGTGAGAACCACGGGGCTGTCCGGGCTCCATGCAGTCGGAGAGGGCATTAACGTAACGGTAAAATATTTATTGGTCAGCGTTTCACTAATCCTTTGTTGGTTTAAACAAGTTGAATGAATGAGTCTATAAAGGTATATGCTATGAATGGATTTTAATCAAGAGTCTTTGGTCCAAAAAAGTGACCCATCCTATTCTGGGGAGCAAACATCACTGCTTTTCAGGGCCTCTTGTATTAGAACTGGTTTATTGGAGGCCTTTCAGAATACTATATAAAGCTTTGTTCAGTTCTTCTTTCAAAGATGTAATCTTACTAAGGTGTGCTAAATGCTTGTCATTGCAGGGAAATGACAATGTGTGTCAAGATTGTGTTAAGCTGATAACTGACCTTCAGGAAGCCGTGAGGACCAACTCAACCTTTGTGACTTCTCTCATTGAGCATGCCAAAGAAGAGTGTGAACAAATTGAACCTGCATTTGCTGATCTGGTAATTGAATAGATATGGTTATGTTTATCTTGTGTCAGTGGGATAAGTGCTACAGTAAAGTAACGATTCGATTTTTAATGCTATTTTTAAAGACTAAGCAGTCACTTTTCTGAGGTAATAGTAAAGCTTAAAAGTCTTCTTCCACAGTGGCTCTAAACTCACACTATTTAAGCTCTAATTTTGCCCTATTTGGCAAGCCTGTGGGAAAAGTAGAAACAGGGAGACCAAGTTCAAATCCCAACTTGGTTATGATGCTCCCTTGGTGACATTGCCAAGATCACCATCTCTGTTTACTCATTCTTGCAACAAACTTGAGAGATAAAAGGAGGGGATGTTTGCATCCGTGAGTTCCTCTGATAAAAGGATTGGATCAGAAGGCAATTTGTTGTAACATAAGGCAAATGACTTATTTTAGGAACAGTATGGTGGCTTAAATGATATTGTATATATGATACTATTTACATTCCATCTCAAATCATCTTCTCTTTCTAATAGTGCAAGTCCTACATCTCCCAGTATTCAGACTTAGCCATCCAGATGTTGATGCATATGGTAAGAGGAATATTGTTTGTTAATAATTGCACTTCTAGTTCTGAAGGGGTCATTCTAATAGGTGTGATGTGAGGATTAATACAGTAAATAATATGTATAGGATAACCATGATAGTTTGACAGTGTCATAATTGAAGTGTCTCGCTTGCAGTGGTTCTCAACCTTGGGTCCCCAGATGTTGTTGGACTACAACTCCCAATATCCCTGAACTATGACCTTGCTAGCTAGGGATGATGGGAGTTGTAGTTCAACATTTGGGGTCTTTAAGCAGAGGCTTGACAACCATATGTCAGGAGTGCTCTGATGGTGTTTCCTGCTTGGCAGGGGGTTGGACTCGATGGCCCTTGTGGTCTCTTCCAACTCTATGATTCTATGACCAAAGGTTGAGAAAGGCTGCTTTAGAGGCTGAATCTAAGCTGCTGCTTACAGCAGAATACTTGTTTGTTAAATGACCATTTTCTTTAAAGTGTGTTACCCAACCATGTGCAATCATTTTTGTATTAACAAAAGTTAAGTGAAAGATACTGAAGCTCCACCTCGGTTTATGGCAGCAAAAATAAATAGCACTTAGATTCATTACTGTATATTTTATCTGCACTTGGGCATTTTCCATACTACTTTCAATGACCCAAGTATCAAAAAATGAATAAATGTTGGCTTTTAAGCATAGCAAAACAAATCTCACCCACGATTTGGTCCCTGGCAAGATTTCCTGCCTCTGAAAATCTGTGCACCATTCAACTGCTTGGTTATTTTCCTGTTAACTTACCATGTCTTCGTTTCTCTCCATTTTGTCAACAGCAGGAACAGGTATGTGAGAAACTTGCTTGTGGTGGTGCCTTGCTTCTCTCCCCCCCTCCTCCGCCCCACCCCCGCAGCTGTAGTTTAAACTCTTGCTTAGAGGTAGATGTGGTGTGACAGAATTCAGCTTTGACAGATTCAAGGACCAGACAGTGGCTTTGGAAAAATAGTAATTCCAAGTGCCGAATGAAATTTCATCTTGGCTATTCTGAACCAAAAGGGAGTCCCAATTTTTATTATCTTCTGATGTGTATTTTAGTAATGGAGCTTCAGAGGGCCCCATGAAGCTCATATACTCTGCTTCAATAGGGTACTACAGCAAATGGGGCTTTTGGAACTCCATAATGTCCTTTGGGCATAGCTGTTAAGTAACATTTCTAGGAAGACCTTGCGCCTGTCATAGTTTAGTGGCAATATGTGTTGCATGTGTAGTGCTGGTTCTAGTACTGTATTTGAGTGCATGAACGAGGGAAACAAGAGGTGAGGGCGGAATGGGGAGAGGAAAGGTTCTTCCATATCTAACAATTGTGCTGAATTTTTTCTTCCCTGGCATATCTGCTCTTGCATGAGAATTCTTTGGGCAACAGACTTTAAAATGCTAAAGCTTATATGCCTTGCTTTATGATAGCTTAGTACTGAAGGAAAAGTGCATGCTACTTCTTGATGTCCAGTTTACAAAAGGAAAGAGAAAATACCTGGTTTTGCCTGTGTTTAGAAATAGGGAGGACTTTCTCCATCAAAGGCTGTCTGGGTGGAAACTAGGTAACAAAGCTTAATCTGTAGTAGGGAAAGCTTCTGCAGTACTTTCTGTTTATAAAAGCATGATTTTAGAATCACCAGGTGCTGCAGCTGTATAGTATTTGGAACTTAATGAGCCAGTCCATATGTCATGCTAAACCATGGCTACTGCGACAGAAACAAGCTGCAGCAAGCCTTGGGCTTCTGAATATTATATCCCACCCTCCTGTGACATGGCTGTGAGGAAGAGATAGGAAACTCTTGTTTCTGGTTCTGATTTTTTGTTGGTTGTTTGTTTGTCCAAACCCAACTTGTGTTAAGCTGGTTTGTTTCAACATACTGTAACTGAGATTAACCTGATTTTGGACATAATGCATAACCACAGTTTCCATCTCCTTTTCTTCGCTGTGCTAGAAGGAGTATGTTAGCCTAAGGTTAACTGCAGTTTCTATCATGCTAGGCTGTGGTTTATTGTGAAGTCCAGACAAGCTCACCCTCTCTTAAACAATATTAAGTTTGTCCTGAGAGAAGCAGGATGCTGGTATAACTCTTGAAAAATGTGTAGAAATGTTCTTAATTTCTGTTAATTTAGATATATATGATGTTTATTCTAATATCTTGGTACACATTCTTTTTCAAATGGCAAGCTACTTGCACTGTTTTCCTCATATTTAAAAGACCAGTGGTCAAAGTGAACTGAAAGTAACTGCCCCTAATTAAATAGCATACTCCATTTGAATATGCTCAGTAGCGTACTGCAGTGGAGAAGGAATGGAATGCAAAGAAGGAGGGTGTTCTTGGGGCAAAGGAAGTACCTTATGAAAGATTTATATAATTAAACTAATGGAACAAGTATTTTCTATAAGGTATAAAACTTGCAGTGGTTATGGTAGTCGAGCATGGTATAAATTTTGCAATATCTGTAACAGTCTGCATGCAGATGCACTGAACAGTAAATTGCAGGTAGGAAAGCTTGTGTCTTTCAAATATGGATAATATCTTATTTGAGTTCAGAAAAAGAATTCAAATTGTCCAAATGCAATTTTGGTTTTATCAATGGCTCGATCTTGTTCTTTTGTGTGGAAATGTGCATTGGCTACTTCAAAACAGTTTAATGCGAACTGCTAATTAGTGTCATCCTAGAAACACATTTTTATGCCTCCTGAAACTGGGCATAAATATGGTATCCAGCAAAGTGCCTTTTAGAGAATCAGTAATTCAATGGCACACCCAAATTTTTATTGAGTACTGCTTAAATGTAGCATCATGAGGTATGTTGAGCAAAGAAAGCGTTGCATTGACTGTGTATCTCCTCTCCTTTGGATTACCATTCTAAAGCATTCAGCTTGTCTCTAGTCAACTTTTAAGCATTTTGTGCTGTGGTCTAATCCTTGCCGATCAGAAGGTCAGCAGTTCGAATCCCTGCAACAGGGTGAGCTCCCGTTGCTCGGTCCCAGCTCCTGCCAACCTAGCAGTTCGAAAGCACATCAAAGTGCAAGTAGATAAATAGGTACCCCTCCGGCGGGAAGGTAAATGGTGTTTGCGTGCACTGCTCTGGTTCGCCAGAAGCGGCTTAGTCATGCTGGTCACATGACCCGGAAGCTGTACGCCGGCTCCCTCGGCCAATAAAGCGAGATGAGCGCTGCAACCCCAGAGTCGTCCTCGATTGGACCTAACGGTCAGGGGTCCCTTTACCTTTACCTATACAGTTGAATTACTAAAGTCAGTTCAATTATTGGAGAAATTCAAACTGAAAGCTCAAGTACAGTTGTACCTCTTGTTACGTTAGTTGCATTTTTTCAGGATATTCAGTGTATACTTCTGGGTTTTGCCGCACATGCATGCGCAGAAGCACTCTATCGTGCCACATGTGCGCGCAGAAGTGGCACTCTAGTTGTGGACTTTTTGGGGTGCAAACTGCACCCCAGAATGGATCGAGTCTGTAACTAGAGGTACCACTCTAGTATCATCTGAAAGGCATTTGAGACTCCTTTCACAGCTTTAGTGTGTGGTGTGGTAAGACTTGACTAGTTCTCCTTCCTGCAGACTCTCAGGAAATAATTGGAACTGTACTTTATGTCTCCAGCAACCCCAGGTTCTTTGTGGCATGGTTGGATTGTGTTCTTCTCTGAAATCTGTGCCTCTCCAGACTCTGGTACCTGCAAAAGTTATCTCTCAAGAAAAGGTAGAACCAGTTGAGGTAAGATTTGGTGTTTAGCAGTCTATATAGTACTCTTGGTGTGGGATGACATTATCTGGTTCAGCCTTGATGCCACTAATGTCATCCAGTAGATTCTTGCCATCATAACCAGGGGTCGGCAAGGTTTACCTCACCTGGGCCGGTTCACTCTAGCGGAGATCCCTCTGTGGGCCGGATTGCATGTGTATGTGAGTGCACCTGCCCGCGTCTGCGCAGACACAATTTCCGGCACTGCGGAAGTGAGTCCCCATGCCTCGCTGGCTTAGCGCAGCACACGGGGATTCACCAAGCAGGCAGCTCAGTTCAGGGGCAGCTTGTGGGCCGGTTAAACGACCCCCGTGGGCCACTTGTGATCATAACGCTTACTACAATATTCAAGGAAGCATGTGGCTAATGCATACCTAGATGAATCCAGCTCTCCATGCACTTCTCGGCCTGCCAAACCCACAGTTCACTTGGAAGAAAAGTTCTGTTTCTAGGCACTAGAACCATGCTATATAGCTCCAGCCACCAAACTTAATTATTTTGTCTATGCGCTCCTTATCCAAAGCCTGAATACATATGTTTATTTGTATGGCAAATACAGGTAAATAACAAAAATACTCAGCCTTAGCATTGTTTTACTATAGTTATCAAGGCTTCTGCAGGCAGTTAAGATTACATCTTTCCATAATAGTTAGCTGATTTCTGGTTTTAAATATTTATATGTTTTTTTATGGTATGGCTTTCTATATGACTTTTAATACATAACTTATGAATACATGCATACATAATTTCATAAATTATGCATACATAATTTCATAAATTATGCATACATAATTTCATAAATAAAACATGTAGGCAGATACAATTGCTTTGTTTATACCATCACTTGACAAAGAAAACCATAGTTCAGTGGTGAAAGTGCACATATTTTGTATGGAAGAATGTTCCGTTTTCAAGCCCTGGCATAGCCCATTAGAAGGCGTCAGGTAGGGGTGATGGCAAACACCTCAGCCTGAGACCTTGGAGGACTCTTGCCTGGCTGAGTAAATCTAAGCTCAATGGCATTATAATCTGACCAGGTATGAGGCGGCTCACTGGGAAATGGATTAGTGATTTTGATAACTGAGTGTTATTTAAATTGCCTCGAATTTGTTTGTTCTTCCCCTCTTGGCACAAGCAGTTCCTGCTGGATGGCAAAATTGTGCACTGTCTTATCCCTCCCTGCCATATATACCTGGGCTTCTTTGGATTCCATCCACATGCTATAGTTGAATAGCTTGGGACCATCACTCTAAGCCCCTTGTCTCTGCACATATAATTCTGTAGTGGGGGGAGAAAATAAAAAATTGTGTTAGTCTTCTGCCTTTCCACAAGTAACAATTGGTACTCACTAAGCAAAATGGTTTTTTGTTGTATGGGAAGAAAAGTAAAAGTCTAGATTGTCTAGTACTCAAAAGCATCCACGTTTCTCACAGCTAAGCATGCCGCCTTAAATGTTAGCCTCAAATATTGGATGCTGTCCATAGCATTTAAAAGTTACGGATTTCATTTACGGGATTGCACAGACTTTAGTCGATAGTAGAACCTGAAAATAATACAATTTAGGTTATTTTTTTTCAGAGATAAGCAGTGGGACAAATACAAAGGATTTATGCAAATGTAATTTTAAAGATTCATGTATTCTGTAAACTCAAGTGGACTTCGAACCAAAAGTCATACCACATTTCATGTTTTTGTAGCTGGTGGTCTTCTAGATGTGTTAGATGTTTGAATGTTTTCTGAACTGCTGTATATGTTATTTATTCCAATATACAGAATAGCTTGAGTCAAACAGAATCTTTCTCTCTGTGTGATGCATGTACGATAATGGTAGAAGAGGTGGCCAGCCTTCTGGAAAGCAATAAGACAGAGGTGTGTATCTTTTACCTACGTATCTCTTAGGACAGGGACACTAAATACCTTTTCCCCTAAATACATCTTGCTATCTAGGTGCCGTTTGCTTTGATGGTTAAAGAAGTGTTAGTATCATAGCAATAGTATGCCTAGGTTTTTATAGCATAACTTCATATTATGCTTACACGATGTCTGAGTTTTTCCAACTTCTTATAGATAGTATTTGATGAATCAGAGTCCACATTTTCCTTTGTTACGGTTTTGTGTAATCCACATTAAATAGCTGTGTGCCACACTGAAAGGAATTAAGAGAGTGGGGAAAAAAATAGGAGAGGTATTGATATCTCTTTGCTAAAATAATGTATTAACTTGCTCAACACAAATAGCTTCAGATTCTAACTTGGTAAGTAGATGATTTCCCTTTACAATCTCTGTAACTATTATCACGAAAGTTACTTTACTTAACATTTTCATTTTGTATGTACTAGGAGGAGATGGTTTATGGAATGGAGAAAGTCTGTTCTGTGCTACCTGAAAAATACCGACAAGAGTGCAAGGACTTCGTGGATGTCTATGGGAAGTCTATAATTGACATGCTTTTGGAAGCAACTGATCCTAAAATGGTGTGTGTGATGTTGAGGTGCTGCTCAGACAATACTTTGCCTGCTGGTAAGAACTTAAGGAAACAAGTACTCTACACTAAGCACTCCTACATGTTTTTAGTTGGCGCCACACGGGTTTTTTTTCTTTTCAGTATTGCATATTTTAGTTAAGTGGCTATAGGAAAAAACTTTGAACATTGGACTCTTCTTGTATTTTCAGAAAAAATTGTTCCAGTGCAGCCGCAGGTTGGGGACATCTGTGATGTCTGCAAGATGATTGTTGCATATGCTGACAAGGAATTGGCAAAAAATGCTACCACTGCTGAAATTGAAGATTTTCTGGAAAGAGTCTGCCGCTACTTGCCGGCGTCTGTCAGTGACCAGGTAAAATAGATAATTAGTATTAGACACACCTGTATTTAAAGCTTAAAACATTATGTGTGACTAGTGAGCAACATTGGCTTCTGCTCTAATCTTCTGGTTGTATGTTGTAACCATGCAAGGCTTGACACATGAGCACAAGACATACTAGGTACTATGATCTATTGTATTTCCCTTGCCTGTTGCATTATTTCTTTCCTCTGTGAGAAGGAGCAGAGCACTAGCCTCCTGGTGACCTGGCAGAATTAATCTTTCTCCTCCAGTGCCTTATTAACTAGTCCTTAACTGGGGTGGGATGCTGATTTGAGTGGCTAGTGGTCTTATTTCTCTCTCCTTCCCCATCCCCTATGAGATGTTTACGTGGAGTTTCACCAGCCTAAACCACAGAAATAACTTACTGTCTGCTTAGCTAGCATATGCAACTGTTTGAGCATTAAGAGCACAGCATATTGTCAGCTGTGCGGGGTGGAGGATCAAAAACACATAAGCAACAGGAATGCTGAAGGATGCACAGAGGAGTGCATCTCAAACAGCCACAAAGAATACAATCACTTCAGTGTTTCACAGTAAGTTGCTGGTACATTGAACTTAGCACATTGTAGACCTGCAGTTAAAGAAAGGAAGAGCAAACATTTCTGCAAATCCCTTGTAAAACAAGACAGGTTGCTGTACCCACAGTTTATTGCAACTGACTAGGAAGGTGTTGTTGCTTGCATTGTGTAAGTGTAGCGCAGTGGCAACCTCTGTCCTATCCGTTCATTGAGTTTTTCTTAGCGAGAGCAGTCATGTGAGGACTCTGAGATCCAAAACAAAACTGGATGTGGACCATGGGTAAAATCATTTACCCCATGATGTATTACATTAAAAGTCATTTGCCACGTTTGCTTTTCATGCCAGCAACAAACATGCTTATCTGCATTTAAATGTAAAGGGGCACATGTGAAACACAGGGATGCATGCTCTTACTTGTATCGGTTAACCCCTTGAGCTGTTGAAATGAGTAGGACACTTGTCCCTTCCCAGAGGTGATGTGTTGGCTCCCATTCAGCATTGACTTTATCAGGGACAGAATCCGTGGACAACTTTATAGTGGGCATGAGTAGAATGATCCATTATTCCCCAGATTATTCTGTTCATAGCAGCCTGGGTTAATATTGTTAATAAATTCACAGTGAAGGTGCATATTTTGGCAATTAAATTACCACCTGGCAAATTGATTTAATGTTTGTACTAAAAACCTGTCAGTAACACATTCATAGTTAACATTCAGATAGTGCATACAAACCATGGGATGCGGTGGAGGGACATGCTTCAGTGCACTTTTCTATGGGAATAGTAGATCTAGAATGGAAAAAGAGGTGTCCACAATAGTTGATATACTGGTGCTACCAGCGTTGTGTAAATCACCTCTAATGTCTCATTCTTTGGTAATGCTAACAGTGTAAGTCCCAGTCACCAAATGACTTGAATGGTATATTGCAAGTCCATCTGAATTTACAAGCTATGTGTGTTGTGTATGCCCTGCTTTGGGAGCCTGTGGCCAAAAGCAGCATGGACAAATAAATGTATAATGTGTGTACAATAGTAAAAAACACAGTAGGTAGTATTCAAAGCCTTTGTTCTATTTGCACAAGGACTTTTGACACTGCACTGGGATATCCTCTCCCTGTGTGTTCGCATGCCCCGTATAGCTGTTCTGTGGCTTATCCCAGACCTCTTGTGTAGATTTGGGGAGGGGGAGAGTTCACTGCACAAACAGAAGTCATTGCATTCAGTGAAAGAGTAAACTGGATACCTCCCAATAGGTAGTATTCAGCCAAGTTAATAATTTACATTCAGATCATTTCAGGAGAATCTAGTGCAGGGGTCTGCAAGGTTTACCTCGCCTGGGCCAGTTCACTCCAGCAGAGATCCCTCCATGGGCCGGATCATGTACTTTCCGGCACCTGCGTAGATGCAATTACCGTTGCCGCAGAAGCGAGTCCCCGCGCGCTGTGCTAAACTGACACAGTGCGGCGCAGGGACTCGCCAACTTGGCGGCTCGATTTGGGGGTGGCTCGTGGGCCGGTTAAACGACCCCTGATCTAGTGCATACTAAAATCTTCCACTGAAACTACTGAGTTTTGCATATACAGTGGTACCCCGCAAGACAAATGCCTCGCTAAACGAAAAACGCGCAAGACGAAAGGGTTTTCTGATTTTTTAGCCACTTCGCAAGACAAATTTTCCTATGGGCCTTTCTCGCAAAACGAATTTTTTTTTGAGTTTTTCCCCACAGGCTCCCTCTAAACTTCAGCGGAGCGGGGCGGGCTGGGAGGGAATCCCTTGGACCCCCGCCGGACTTCCCGAAGCTCTTTTGAAGTCCGGCGGGGGTCCAAGGGATTCCCTCCCAGCCGCCCGCCTTTAAAAGCACTCCGGGGAAAGCAGCAAAGCGCCGTTCTCCCCCCGCCTGCCTACAGAAGAGGTTCGAGGAAAGAGGCGAAGGAGCGCTGCCCCTTCACCTCTGTCCCCGGAGCTTGCCGTTCTCCCCCGGCCTGCCTTCAGAAGAGGTCCAGGGACAGACTGTCCCCGGACCTGGTCTGAAGGCGGTCTCCATAGGAACGCATTAATTGATTTTCACTGCATTCCTATGGGAAACCGTGCTTCGCAAGATAAAAAACTCGCAAGAAGAAAAAACTCGTGGAACGAATTAATTTCGTCTTGCGGGGCACCACTGTATTAACTTCAATTGAGTTGCATTCAGTGCAAAGAAGTGGCTTTAGTTCCTTACTGTTTTTTAAAATCATATCCTTGATTAATTAGCAGGGGCTCGGGTCACGTAATCTTTACTTTTCCTTTGTTTATCAACAGTGTGTTCAGTTTGTGGAGCAGTATGAGCCAATGGTTGTGCAGCTATTGGCAGAAATGATGGATCCCACTTTTGTGTGTAGTGTAAGTACCACAGCTAGTATGGCTGTTCATATGTAAAGCTGATTGATACATTAATCCATGGGATGATACCCAGCTAGGACATTGTCTGAGAACAATCTTTGAAAGTCCTTTGATTTTAATGGGTCTGCTTGGTCCTAGTGAAACTTGACACTTTTATCTTGGGAAGTTATATGTGGCTTGTAAGAACTACTGGGAAGGACTAATCTATGTTTTTATCAAAATGGAAATTGGAGCTGCAATTAATTGTCCATCTTGCAGAAACTTGGAGTTTGTGTGACATCATCACATTCCATTTTGGGATCAGACGTATGTGTCCGGGGACCTGGTTATTGGTGTAAGAACATGGAAACTGCAGCCCAGTGCAATGTGAGTAAATGAGATTTTGGCATACTTTTATATTCCTGTGGGTTTCCCAATATTTCTGGCATCAGCTATGCTAGAATAATGACCTAATGAAATTTTTTAGCCATGTTGTTAATATTGTGGGAATTGAGTTCACTCTGACCTTGCCTTGAACCTCTCTTTCTCTCCTAGGCTGTTGAACACTGCAAACGTCACGTGTGGAACTAGAAGAGGCGCACTGGCTTTGGCCAAAACTTTCGTTCTTGAAGAAAATGAGGCGAGCATTAGGCTGGCAAGAATGAAACCTTGGTATCCTGATCTCTCCTCCTCTCCTCTTGACCCCCACCTCCATTGAAGTTCCTTTTTATGAATTTTCTGGTAGCCGTGCTACTACCCTGGAAGAATCCACAACGTTGACTTAATTGGAGTTTTAGTTGTTTATGATCTGTAAGAATAAACGGTAAATCATCAATGTTGATCAATTGGCCTGAGTGCCTTTGAGAAGGAGTGCTTACAGTATGTAAGTAAACGAAGGACACCACTGCTATATCTGGATATTAAACATAGCGACTAATTTTTAAAGGCGCTCTTTTTGGTGACTGGCTTGCTAGAATATGTGTCTTTAATGCTGTTCATTAAAACACCTGTTGAAACTATATCCACTTGCTTTACAGTTGATTGGTTGAGGAATTCCTTAAATTCTTTGGGCTGGGGCACAGCTGCATAACCCACACAGGAATACATTTCCTTCCACAGAAATAGTCCAAAGATGGAATGTGAATATGCCCATGGCTTTTGTGCAGCTATGGCTCTTAAGTCTTGAGACCATCATGGAATTCATTAGTGTGTTGCCAGAGTTGTGTTCTCATTAAGTAGATGGCTGATAGCCCATGTAGTTAATACGGAGTGTTGAATTCAGAGCCTATGGAGCAGGCAATACCAGTTGCTACTATGTGTACCCCAGCTTTACTCACCAGGTGTTCAGGATAGGTGCAACACATTTTTAAAATAAATAAAACTACTTTGGCTGCTTTGGGATGGGGGGGAATATAAAACTAAAAAGTTGCCACAAGACTGGAAGATCAAGCTGTGTACCTAGTGTGCTTTGACTGACAATTGCAATGCATGAAACTAGTTCCCTAGATGAGGACAGACTTGCCACTCTGTTTTTTGTAGGAAGAGTGTCTGAATGTAAAATTCAGAGGAACCTTGGCAAAGTGGTATTGATAGTGTGGTTTGGAAAAAAGTCGTATTTTTTCATTTGGGTTTTGGAAAAGCAGATCATTTTTTTAGTGTTTCCATCTATAATTCTGCAGTGCTGCTGCTATCTTGCACACTGCTGCTATTTGCATGACTAGACATTCTCCTAGATAGTGATAGCGCTAAGTTCAGAATATTTAGCCACAAAATGTCATGTGATAATAGTATGCATAATGACATTTGGTTGAGGACACCTAGTATGTGTGGACAGAGATGGCTCATGAAGCCAGTGATGGTAATCCAAGGCCTAGATTGTGGATGGTGCCATTTTTTAGTTTGTTTGTAGCTTCAATATATTTTTCCAAGTTTCATCCAAGCTGGTCAGCTTGAAAGCTGAAGAACAGTACTTGGTGGAGGGGTGAGAACTATCCATTACACATAGGCCCCATAACTCTTGAATGCATAGTTTTCTAAACAATTTATTCAAGGTAGAGGATGGTAAATGGAAATTTTAAAAGTCAAATCTCTTCAGGGTTTTTTAGTTTTAGCATGTTAAATTTAGGCACACAAGATCTTTGAAACTGTTTAGTAAAACAATTGGTTTGGAATGGAGAGCAAACTAATTTTAATGGCAGGAAACTAATTGTTCAAAGTAAGCTGTTGATTGTTTTCATGCAGCTTTATTTTATACATCCTAGATGTATTGAGGGCATTGTCTTGATTTTTATCCAACAGATGTTTATGTCTGCTCTTTGGCTCCAAGTTCTTGCTACTTGAAAATGAATATACAATTCAAAACAGCTGTTGTGTTTTTTTAAATCTTACTGCAGATGTTGATGCTGGCATTTGCTTAATGATCTCATGCACTGATATAGGGTGAATATTTGCTGCCTCTTAGTAAAAGATCTTGAGTGAGATGGGCGCACAACCCCAGAGTCTGTCAAGACTGGCCCGTACGGGCAGGGGTACCTTTACCTTTTACCTTTTAGTAATGACCTTTCTTCCTTGGAGGTTGTCAGATTTTAATGCAGGGCTGCGTAATGCAGTTGGAAGTAGACACAATTTTTTTTTTTTTGCTTGAATTTCTAAAATGTGTGGATCTCATAGAAGGTGATTCTGTAATGGACAAGAAGTCTCTCAGAACTGGGATCTTTCATCTTTTTGTGTGTTCTAACATACTACATGTTTTCGTTCTAGTGGCATAAACCTTTCTACCTTCTAGGTATAAACTGGGAGAAAACAAGAAAATGCTTTAATAAACCACTTTTTCCATTAAAGCTTCTGTAATTCAAAATAAAAGTCTTAACTAAATAAATCAGCTTTGTGTCTTTTTAAAGAAATGTAACTTTGAAGTTGGTGAGGCCTTGAATGAGGTCCTGATTGAAGGTAACTTAGTAGTGTGCTCCTAAGTGTACTGTAGTAAACTTTGGAAAGTTCTAGGGTTGCTAAATAAATAAATGTATAATTTTTTTAAAAAGATTTCACAATTCATTGATAAAAGAAACTATTCTAAACATAAAATTGTAATTAAAAAAAGAGAAAAAAGAAAGAGAAAAATACAAAGTCCCCTCACCAATATATCCTGTCTTGTATCCCGTACAGAGAATAATGTACCCTCCCAGCTCTCAATTGGGAGCATGCTGGTAGACTGTGTAATGGCAATATAGAAGCCTTTCCTCCTGCTTCCAAAGGAACTTTAATCCATTTTTGCCTATATTGTGGCTTGGGGGGGTGGGGAGTGTTTGCTATGGAGCCAAAATGAGTTTAGGAGCAAAAAGCAAGCCCATCTGGCTGCTACCCTCTTTTCCCATATCAGTCTATAGGGACATATGGAGCCATTGGATCCTATGAAGACGAAGAATATAGTTGGGGCCCAATGGGGTGGGGTAAGACCAGAGCCTTGTCTTCCATGGGGGTTAGGCCTCTTTTTCCAACTCCTTTATTTTGCCCCTGTAGGGTTTGTCCCCCTCTCCATGTAAACTGATGTAATGAAGGAGTGGGGAGAAGAAGAAATGAGGCAGGGTTTCCTTTCCTTAGTGCTTTGATTTGGATTTTGAGTGCTTGGGAAAATGCAGTTTGGAAGTTGGGAAAAGGTCATAGCTGGGTTGGACTCTTGCCTTCCAGGCTACCTGATTTGAATCTGGCAAGTTTAAATGACCTCTCACCACCCCTAATTTACATTACCATAGTAATAGGTATATTAAGGTGATTCTGGGAAGAAGAAAAAAAGACTTCTCTATCCTTAGACTCTCTTGTAGCAATGTATTTTGATTGTAAAGAGATCTGTTGGCAGACTCACAACATTGCACAGCTTAGGTGCTTGGGACATAGATTCATAAAAGCACACAGCCTCCTGGCCTTGCAACTTTTACCTACAGAGGAAGCCACATCTTGTCAGCTGGCAGAGATTAAGCTATTACACAGAAACTGGAGGAGCCTCTCATCTGGGAGTGCTCTGGCTCTTACAGATCATGTGCATTAATTGCATTAACCTGAGGCTGGGTGTGGCAAATGGTACTTGTGAAACTTCAAGCGTGTGGGTGTTAATTTCTCTCCATCCTGCTGCCTTTCCCAAGATTGCTCATTGCAGACAGGAGGCATTGTCTCTCTTCACCAGAAGGATCCAGTAACACTGAAGAACATGGAGGGCTTATGGAAAGGGTGGGTGCTGCTGATAACACTCTATTTGGCTGCCTACCAAGGTAAGGACAACATTTTCTGTTTAGTGGGGAGACAAGCAGGGCATAGTTTGTATATCCAAACACAAGAGGGGGAGAGAGTGGCACCAAACTTATGCTGATGTATAAATTAAAAAAGGTAATGGAAAAAGAAAGGAGTAGAGTTGGAAGAGGACCCTAAGGGCAGCCTAGTCCCCAACTCCCAGAGTGCTGTAAGTTTTCCTTCCTCGGAGAAACAATTTATTTGACCATTTGAGTGGAGAAGGCTTTGTAGAACGTATGTATATTGCTCAAAATGTGTCTCTGGCCAAGAGTGCTGGATAACTGATACTTCTATCTCTCTAAACTTGTGCTTTGCTTGCTTAGATGGTTATACCTTAGCAGAAGGTTCTGAGACAACTGTACTATAGAATTCCCTTGGTTTTCTCTTTAAAGATCTGATGGATGTATGAAAGGGGTGATTACGTTCCATAGTGTGCAGTGCCCTAGATTGAGCTAGTATACCAAGCTGAGGCTTTTAATATCCTATGAAAGGAACAATCGGTACCAATCGGCTTGATGTATGAAAACCCACAAATATCTACGTATTGTGCTATTGCATGTGTAGATGATCTGTAACTTTCCTCAGAACAACCTTATTTCAATTCTCATTGTGAAGCTGCATTTGTCTTATTTCTGTTGTTTTTCACAGCCCCTTTGCTGTTTTGCAGCAGACCACAACTTCCTCCTTTTTGGCAGTTGAAAAAGAGGGATTGCATTATTGCAGCAGAGCAGGTTGCACACACATGACTTTAAGGCAGATAGGTATTTTAATATGGGGAACATATCAGCTTGCTAGCATGTCTGTTCTTGCTAATCCTGATTTCAAAATTGAAAGGTACCTTCATCTGAAGTGCCCGTCACTTGCCTTCACTTGAAGGCAGGACTTGCTTGGGTGAGAGGGCAGTAGAGAGAGTTCATATTGGTTCATATTGCAGGCCCTTACCCAATGAAATCCCACCCATGCAATTTATTTCCAACCTTTTACTCCAGCTGAAAAGGCTCCCAGGGCACCTTACAAAGACCAATAATAAAGCAGCCCTGTGCTTATGTTTGCTATCTAAAAGACACAGCACAAAAGGAAAAATATCAGGAAAGCAGGAAAAAAAACAAACTCTGGCACTTGTTAAAAACCAACTAATCTAGAATGAAAACTGTCCTAGGAGAGGAGGCAAAGGTTGCTGGATTTTCAGCACAGCTGATGGTGGCTTTGCTTTCACTCTCCCCCTCTGCTGTAGCCTGATTGAACAGTGATTACCAGACAACTGTTTTTGTGAGAGATCACCTGGTCCCAGTGGGGATTGTCTATGAATAAAGGCAACTTTATCCCTTGTTGGAAGGCATTTGTCATAAGTACATTGGTATTTGGTAGTTGTTTCCTGCAGCAGACTATGTGAGCTGTCCTCACAGCCATGTAGATTTCTCTGGGAGCCCTGATTAGGCTAAGACTACTCAATGCGCATAAATGTCTGTCCTTGAGAACCTGTCCATCGACACTCCAGTGTTTTGAGAAAATGCAGTCACCATACAAATAGGATGTTGTGAAGGTGTAGGCCGGCCTTGAGCGGGTCCTGTCTGATTAGAAGTGTCTCTTAATAGTAATATCCCGCATAGCAAATCACCCTTGGGACAGCTAACTTTTTTAGCTCTTTTAAAAGAGCAGCTACAACCAGAGTACAGAGACAAACTACCAGACCTACTCCCTCTGAATGCTTGAAAAAGGACCTAGATCCTTTCTAGAATGCAAAGAGAAGATTGGCCAGATGGACTACCCCATAAGTGTAGAACCTGTGGCCCTACAGATGTTGCTGAACTCTAGGTCCCGCCACCAGCATGGCCCAATGGTTGGAGGAGATGTAGATTTGTAGAACAGCAACATTGGTGGAGAGCCACACGTTCCCCATTCCTGGTCTAAACAAACATATTCAATGGTTACCATGCCTTCAGTGGCAGCCAGGTGAGACGGTTCCCTCTCATGACAACATGGTGGTTCAGCTTTAATCTGGCTGTGGAAAAAATCCACATGCAACAGCTGTTAAATCCCTTTTCCCATGCTGCTTCGCTGCTGCCACCCTCTTCTATGCTGCGTAGGCAGAGCATTGTACAGAGTAGTTTTTCGTGCCTGACTTGCTGGAAAAGTGTGTGTAGCACAGTCATTCCTAGGATACTCCAAACTATCCAGGGAACGCCCCAACTCCCATATCATTGCACCATATCCAGCCACATTACTCCCAAGCTGGATGAGACTCATCCCTGCCCCCAGGAGCTTAGCACCAGTCAGTCAAACACAATACCAAACCGAGTGAGATTAAAAGATGAAGGCTGAAACTTATATAATCAAGTGTTCTGAAAGCACTGACAGTACCACTTAAAAGTATGGTGTGTGGAACTTCAATCAGAACACGAAATACTGTGGACACTGATGAAAAGCCAGAGTGTGAAAAGCCCCTTGTTTCAAAAACCGCATGTTTAAGAAGCACTGGTCTATCACTCCACCTCCCCCCAAACTGACCCGAGATATCTCATCTTAAAGTATATTTCGTTTTGGTCCCCATATAATTCTTTGGTTGATAAATGGTTAAGGTTTCAAAGGTAGCACATGCTTTGGAACCGAGGATCCATGTTTTATCTATCACCAGTTTTCAGGTATCAAAGGTTATATGAGACCTACTAGTGGAGAGGTAAAGCTTTGTGAGAGTAGGGGGGCGTTATATTTAGGTCTGTTACACAAGGGGACAGGCCCATTCACAAAGTTTTCTTCTAGAGCTGGGAGTCAAATGCAGCGATGATCATTTTGGAACTCACCTGGCTAAAGCTTTTCTGTCCATAACATCTAGCATCTTTAGGGTTGCATTATATGTTAGGTTTCATGATGCTTTTAAATTTCACAAATGCAAGCAATGCTGTGGGAGGTAAGGAAGATTCCACCTAACAGAAGCCAGATGGGAGGCAGTCCAAACTAGCTGAGGCCTGCGAAGGAATAGAAGAGTTCAAATCCTAAAAGTAGTTAAGCGTAATGCAGGAAAAGTAGCAAGAAAACCCATTAAGAAGCTAACTGTAGGCTGTTCTCTTGCAAATGATTCTTACTACTACAATAGCTTGGCAGCATAAATCATGCTGATGGAGAACTCTGTCATACATAATGCACAGAATTTGCTGTCACAGTATGTAATAATCCCTACTGGCTTAAGATGGAATGAAAGTGGGTTAAGCAAATTCATGGAGTGCAGGTTGTATCCATGGCTACTAGCCATGATGATATTTCCAGGTTCCAAGGCAACATACCACTGAATACGATTTGCTGGGCAGCTATAGTGAGGGCAGGGCTGTGCTAATGGGCTCTTGGTTCTTCTACATTTATAGTGTGGGAATCTCAGGCTAAATCATACTTGTGATGCCCACTCCAGCAAAACTGAGTTCTCTTAAGGCCAAGTTTAATGTGCGTTTTCTGCTGTCTGGCATTGACAGCAATCTTCTACCCTGGCAATGCATAATAATGTAAAATACCTTAAGGTTCAACAATAAGAGGTAAAGCTGATCCTTGACTCAAATTAAGCCCTCTTGTCAGTCTCAGTCAGGCTTCTTCAACATGTTCCCTCCAGATGGCATCGGACTTCAACTTCCATCATATGTGACCATCAGCCATGTGAGTGGTGGCACTGATGGGAATTGGTTGAGGAGGCATTGGGTCTAAGCATTTGGTGCTATTTCAAGGATGCAAAGAAGCTGGCAAACTTGTCTCTAAAGTAGATGCAACTGAACAATCTAAAACTATTTTTGTTGAGTCTTATGTTGCCTGATAACAGTGTGACTCTTGTGGCAACTGGCTGATGTCCTACATGGAGAAATTGCCACATGGCCATGTGGAGCTTCTCCTGCCCAGTGGTGGTTTTGTTCTAATTCTAAATGGAAGTGTAGTAGGGGAGGCATCACTTGGAAAAGACAGCCAAGGAGAGTTCTGTAGCAACATCAGACAACCCAAGGTGGGGGGCATTGCATGCATCTAACCCTGCCTTTGGTTCCTGGAAAACACCATTGATTCTTGACACATACCCAATGTCTTGTATATCAGTGCAGTGAAGTAGGTATCAGTAGATAGTTGATGGTGTCCTGTGTGAAAGAGAAGTAGATGCTGTGCATTGTGCAAGTTATAACATGCAGCATATAACCTATCTGATTTGTGCCATTTAGTTGAGTGGAAAAGTATGGAGGTGTTAGAAATCAAGGGAAGCTGGTGGCAGGCATGAACTCGAAAAGCAGAGACCAGGAGACGAGAAAACAGGGATAAAGTCCTGTCTTTTGATCACTAGCAGATCTTGTTTGTGTCTTGCGTAGCCACACACCTTTAAGTCAGCATCTTTAAGTACTTCCTTAATTGCAATAAATACCCTTAAAAAAAAATCAGATGAAGAGCCCAAATTGCTGGGTGTCTTAATGCTTGTTCTACAATGCATTCACAGATTCAAATGGAAAATGTCCCTCTCTGGACTGTGAAGCTATAGGAATGCTATAGCATAAAATCTCCATGATTTAATGCTTGCTCATTGGCATTGCTTTCTCCAGCTAAAGTAGGCTAGAAGAGCTGTTTAAAGGAATGGAAAATTCCTTCCTCATGGGATGGGTTGCCCAAAGCTGCTCCCTAGGGCTCAATAGCAACCAGATGCTTTCCTCCCTTTAAAAAAATACATATTGAATAGCACCCATTGTATAAGACTGAATATTACATATTACTGAAGGTACTTATTGGTGAGGAATGTTTATTATCTCATTCAGTATAATTTTGGGAGCAATGCAAAGAGGAAGGTAAAGCTTTCTACCTGTTTATCCTCCCATATATTACACTAAGAACGAAGTCACGCATACATGGCAAATGACTAAAATGAGGATGATTGGCTTGCAGTATGCAACAGCCATCAGAGATCAAATGGCATAGATGAAACTTCGTTTTAGGCCGCTGAACTCTTATTTCAGACATAGTGCTTCCTCTGCAGCTGTTCCTTGGGTGGGATAGATCTATGTCACAATGTAAACCAGTTTGAAATAGCTTTAGCTGTCATATTTGGTTCTCTTCCTTTCCTCCCATGCACTTCACTGAGCAGGTAAAACTATTTTTGTACAGGTGTGGGGTATTCGTGAGTTGGAGACCAGTCTTTTACCATTTGACTCCCATGGTTCTTTAGTTAGGAGCTCTGGGCCCAAACCACGCTTGATGTTTTATCCTGATACTGGCCTTTGTGTTTAAGCTTTTTCTTCCACAAATTGGCAGGCCTGGGGGGCTGGGGAATATCTGGACTGCAGAAGGGATGGAAAGAGTTTGCAGCTCCACTACTCCCATGCCTATTTTGGTTGGGACAGTAACAATTTATGAAGGAAAAAGCTTGCGGTCAATGTCAAACAACATGAAACATCTATAACTGACAGTGGGATGTAATGGTTTTCAATGTATACTGGAAGCAAGAGAGCTGAGACTCTTGTTATAGTAGTATGGCAATCATTCTGTGGATGAAGGAGAGCAAAGAAATGTAAGTGCCGGGCTTTTGTTGTCCAATGACATTTGCTTCTGTTGCAGTTCCTATCTTCCTAGTTTCTCTGTGTTTATAACTCCTTTGAAAAGCCAGCTCCATACCTAGCTAAGAGTGCCAACATATCCCTCTGCAGCTGTAGGCCCTGTCTCATAATTGGGTGTGTGTTGATATGCTGTCCCAATAGGAGCTGACATCTGATCTGTATAATTTATGCACAGCCTTCCTTGGTCTTCTATGATTTACTCTTCTGTTGTGGGGGGCATGCACCAAGGTATGTACATGTGGGAACCCTCTATTGAGACCCTCCTCTCACTTTAGCTTGCCTTCACAGCTGTAACAACTGCCATTATTATCATTTTCTTTAACACAAAAATTAAAGTTACAGAAAGGTAGCCGTGTTGGTCTGCCATAGTCAAAACAAAAAAATTTTTTGGTCTTTAGTTGGTCTTTAGTTGGTCTTTAAGGTGCTACTGGAAGGAATTTTTTTTTTTTTGTTTTGACAAAAATTAAAGTGGGTACTCTTTTGATGCTGGGTTTTATGGGCAACATCTGATCCTGATGCTTGCCAAGGGTTGTGGACCACACAACGGTTCATCTAACATTATTGTGACTTTGCTAGATAGCTGTCGTTACCCTGGAAGAAGTTAAGCCTTGCTAAGCTCCGATGAGTAGATACTTGTGGCTAGACTCCCTGTTCCGCACAGATTCAAGCCATTCTGTAAATGATGTTTTGCTGGATCGAAATAAATGGGGGGAAAGTTGTACCAAAGGGTTCTGCCATGTTCTAGAGCACCCTGGTCTTAAAAAAAACTAAAAATAAAAACCCCACCCACCACCACTACAATGCTGCTGTGACTGTTTTGTTGTGGTTGTGGCCTTTTGGAACAAGACATTGACCAACAGTTAACTATAAACACTAACCCATAACGGCAGGGTTCCATGTATGTTGCTGCTACATGGAATGAAGGGGTGCACCTGTAGGCAATGACTTGGCCCAGTGAACGGAAAACATCAACCAATGCCGAAAAAGAACCAACAATTATTACAACTATTATTCATGTCTCCAAGATCTAGCTATCTCATATTTACAGTGCGTGTAGTAGTATTTGTAAACTGCTCTCAGGTTTTATTACAATCAAGTGGCTATATATATACTGAGAAATAAACAGTTCAGTCTTCCAAGGAATAGTTGGATAGGACTACTACTCCAATTTGCATAGTTCTTTGAACTTTTCTCTTCTTACTGTTGCACTGCTGGGGGTGGGGGAAGTGTATATCCAGATAACCAATATGCTTCTGACCTTTTCATTCGCTGACAATTTTGCTGCTTAGAATAAATCTGTAAAATGGACCACTGTGTTTCACTTTTACATGCAGTTCTGCTGTGACTGAGCACTGCCTTTTGACTCATGATTAGTAATGCAATTGAGCTAAGGCTGGGAAATGTGTTTGTGAGTCCATTCAGCTAGATGAGTGTTGCAGTTTCAAAGGTGTTGGCTGCGACTTGTGGGTGGGTTATAGGGCAATCCTAAACATTTCTACTCAGAAGTTCCATTGCGTTCAATGGTGCCTACTCACCTCCTCCTGTAAGTAAAGGTAAAAAGGTACTCTCCTCTACGTAGGTAAAGGAGAGCACCTAGTCCTATAATTTTTCCTCCACTTGTCTGTCCTCCGCAGGTTGACTTTGAAAATGCTCTTCCCTCCCACTCCAGTGCTCTTTCCCAGTCTTTGCTTAATTTTCATACTGATAAGATCAGAAGTGCCTTTAGGCAGGAAGCTTATTCTGTGGCTCAACAGCTGAGAAAGCCAGGTGCTGATGACTTGTCAGGTGGGAGACTGGCTTGCTTGTGGGTTATCTGACTCATTCGCACTTGAAATTTACGTATATGTATGCTGATTGCTGAAATTGCAGCATTAGCCACTTGAACTTGCTGTGAAGTCATTTTGATCATTAAGGCTGAAAACGTTCAGATGTATGAATTCTGAATTTCTACAGCTGTGTTTTCAGTGAGCTCAATGTCCATTTGTAGGCTGTAAACCCACCTCGCACTGTTAACAATATGGCACTTTGCTCCAGCTCAATGATCTCCCCAAATGTCTCCCATCTAACCTCTCGGTGAGGAGTCTAGATAGGTACCAAAAGATCTCTGGGAGTGAGATGTTGTGCATTAAAAAAACAAAACAGTGTAATTTTTAATATAGCCACAGCTAGTGCTAAAAGTTCAGTAGTGATATTTTTCTTTTGCATCCAAGATTCAAAGGTATGTTAGGGAGGACAGCATTTCAGTCGCTACCTTTATTAAAGGCCATCATTAGGGGAAGGGAGCTCAGAACACTGAACATCTTCAGGTCTTTTAGTCCCATCTGAGGGGCTTCCAAGCTGTCCCTTCCTAAAACAAAGAGGGCTGCAGTTCAGCTAACTTGAAGCAAGAGAACATGACCCCACCTATGTAATTAACACATAGGGTGGTGTAGCCTTTAGAGTGCTGGACTAGGATGTGGTTGAAGTCAGGTTCAGATCCCTGCAAAGCCAACTGTCTCCATCTCACAGGGTGCCTGCAAGTATGAAAGGAGAACCCTCCATCTGTCTTTGGGCAGAAGCCAGGATATAAATATGATGGGTAGCACATTATGCGGTAGCTTGAGCAGGATAGGACCCTAGATGCCAACAACTGTTCTATCTTCTTCCTACTCCTAAATTGCAGGTGCATGTAAAGTCCTATGTGGCAAGTACTCCTACCTTTCGCAGTGACAAATCAGACCCACAGGAATATGTTGAAGGACTCGAAAATAACTTCCCATTGCAGTCAAGCAAATATCTCAACATGTGCATTATATCTTTCAGTAACAAAATACTGGCTTTTATACTCTATGAATTCCTCTGACTTTCTCAGAAGAATCTTGCAGATAGCTGTTTAGGGAAAGTGTTTGCCTCTAAAGAGATGGAAATCTCCAGATATTGGCAGGGGCAGGGCACGAGAACATCCCAGCTGAAAATACAGAGGCAGCTATCAGTACTGTACAGCTTGAACAACAAGAAAAGCTGGATACTGGCAGCTACATATTGAAAGCAAATCCTCCATCAGCTGTGTTGAAAACCGAGCCGCTTACACAGTGCTGGATCTGTGCAGAAAGTCATCAGACATGATAGCACAGGTTCAAGAGCATTTTGCCATGCATGGTTTTCTAAATATTTTCATTGATTAGAATATTCTGTTGTTTTGAAAGGACCTGTGTCCTGGCAATGTTGAATTTTATTTCCCCAGCCCAGTAGTATGAGGGGTACAGGGCACATACATTACCAAAGCTTACACCAAGGTGCACAGGCAGTCTTCATCTACTGCTCTCATCCCGTGGGCTTGATATCACCGTATATAATCTGTTCAGTCTAAGAGCTAGCCCACACTTCCGCTTGTCCACACCTAGAAAGCACAGACTCGAGAGGTGTTCCACTTGTCCTGTGCTTTTAGGTGTGGGTCCGAGCAGTTTTCTGTTTGCCTCACTGCTTTCTCCCAGGAAACCCCACTTTTACTTCTGAATCTGAGCAAACGTTGATCCACGGAAAACTTAATTGACATTTGTGTCGATTTAGCAGTAAAGAGTGGGTTTCTTCAGGGGGCACAATTAAAGCCATAATAAATTTTTTCTGTGGGAGCATCCAAAGATGGCATCTAATGTACAGTATAACAATGTTATATGAAACAACAGTAATTTAAAAACACAAGAGTATCCGTGTGCCTGGAGAAAAAGTACTCAAGCATTGACTTGCAACTCAAGACATTAGCAGGATCAAGCAATAGAAAGACCAGACGACTTTTGTAGCAGCTATCGTGTATGTTGTAGACATTGACTTTTGTCATTTGTGTTATAATCGTATGCAAATATTATTTGATGCTAGAGCCAGTCACCCAAGTGCTGCAATCTGTGAAGTAGTCTATGTGCTGCCATTTCCATTCCATATAACAGTGGGATGGAAATAAGGGGATAACACAGGGAACCTAGTGGTGAGACCTTTAGTATGATAAAGGGAAAGTCCACAGTCTACCATTGTTTCCCATTGCTTCTCTTCAGTATCGTGTAATGGTGCTGAAAAGACTGAAAATGGTAAAGTCAACAGTGCCTAGTCAGAAGTCACAGACGTTCCTCACCCTTTGGAAATATTTATGCAAACGACCCCCATGTGCTCAGCATGGGTCAATCCAGAGCTCCCCCAACTCCCACTGGACACTTTGACAGGTCAAATGAGGATCCCAGACCAGCATAACTTGACCTGTGGGCTGCCAGATCCCCACGGCTGCTGTGGAGAATTTTTATTGGCATTTTCTTCCCTTCCTCTGGTTCTTACCTGCGAGGCAGGTCAGGCAGAGAGCTGCCGACTAACCCTACGTCCCCTGTGAGCAGGGCTTTTTTTCAGCTGGAACTCAGTTCCGGCACCTCTCAGGTGTGTGCTATTATCATTTTAAGAGAACAAGGGAGGTCTTCATGGCGAGTTCGGCACTACTTTTCCTAGAAAAATAGCCCTGCCTGTGATCTTCGTGCCTGAGAGTGGGCCTTGTAGCTTCTAATCTTCTAACCATCTCCACATTAGTTCACTCTTACCTCTGCTGTAATACCATGGCTGGAGAGAGTAGCATCAAACAAGGAGGACACCTGAAATGATTTATAATATTAACTAAGTGCAAACAGAATAAACTCGAGTGCATTTCAACCATGTTTTTAACTTGGGAAGAAGAAAACATATTCTTTAGTCGACTACTCCCACCCTGAAGAAGAATGTTTTAAAATGCATTGAAACTTATATAATGAGAACGCTAATTGGAACCTCCTCCTTTTATGTAGATAAGCTTTAAAAGCCTTTTTGCATAGAAAGGAAGGTGTGGCTGAGTCCAGGCTAGGAGGATTTTTATCTTGTCTTGAATAGAGTTCGTACAGTTCCACCAGCTCTGGCATCTCTACAAAGAGAAATATAATACATACAAATCACATGGCAGTACCATGAAGGAAGAAAGAAAGAATTTGGCAGGCAGTGGCACAGGAGGTCCCACAGTTTAAAATCTCTGAAAGAAAAATACTAGCATGTGTAATGGCGATTGGCAATTGGCCCCAGCAATTGGGGGGGGTGTCTTGTTTGGGGTGTGTGTGACCCCCCCCCGCTCACAATGGTATTTTAAACACACAGCTGGGCAGTATTTAAAAATGAGAAAGGGTGTGTGGAGCAGGGTAGTTGCCTTTTAATCTAGCAAATTATGGATTCTCCAAACATACACTATGCGGGGGTAAATGAATGCCGATGCTATAGTCTAATTGACCTGACTTTAGTTCTTAAATGCGGAGCTGGAAAACAGGTCACTCATGCCTGTGGGTAAGTTAAAAACCCTTCTGTTATCACACACACAACAATCTTAGTTTTCAGCGTGTCTGTGAAAAACAAAGTGACATGTTACACTTGCATTCCTTCAAATACAGCTTTCCTGTATTTGTATTTGGTTTTTTTAAACCTTCCATGTTGCTGCTTCAAGGAGTCTTCCCTCCCTCTTCAGAGACAGGTGTGTCACTTTGCTATGCAGAGCATAAATTAAAAAGCTAACCCAGCAAAAGACGAAATGATCCAGTTGGGAGTGGGTGTGACTGACTCCCAAGTGCTGAGGCAAGGGGAACGGGGCACAGGAACAACTCTGCAATGGACAATGGCCTCCTGCCGGGATCTAGTCACTCCCAGTTCCGACGAGTCCAAGCCTAGTTGTATCAATCGTAAAAAGTTTATCCTGTTGATAGGACCTGATTTTCATGTGTGGCGCTGATCCATCTCTCCCTTAGCCCGGCCTTTAATCTGCTTCACTGTGTAGAGTTTACAGAAAACTGAAGGTTCAAAGAGTAGCTCTGGGCTGCTTGTAAACCGGCTTTCAAACTGGTGTGCACTGCAAAACAGAGCAGGATTTCGCTCCTGCTCAGCCCTGCTGCTCCAGCTGCATGTGTCATTTCCCGGCAGGAGAACTGGCATGCAGCCAACACAGAATGGAGCCCTGCTTCCTCGCCGCCCCAGCAGAGCGATGCCAGCTGATTGGCAAGTGGGCATGGTTTTATAATAAATGGCCTTGCATGCCAAATTGTCCCATGGGCCAGAGGTTCCCAGCTCCTCCTGTAAACTGCCCCTCATTTCTTTCTATACTTATGCAGAGCCACTGTGGTGCAGTGGTTTAGAGTGTTAACACTAGGACCTGGGATAACAAGGCTTAAATCCCCACATACCCAAGAAGCTCACTGGGTTACTTTGGGCCCATCATTGGATCTGATGATGTGGGTTTTGGTGTATACAAGCCAATGCTATATAAGAGGTATATTTTAAAGACTCTGATGGTTTTTAATGAGTGTAGCTACCCCTCTGGGATTGTGTAATGTTGCATGACTTAAAAAACTTGACATCAGCACAATACTATTTATGTGAAAAAGGCGTTCTCGTTAAATCGGGGCCAGGGGAGAGGCTGATTTTCACCTTATCACCATCTGCCTGACAACCTTTATCCTTCTATGTTGATAGTATGGTATGATCTGGTCCTGCCCACACTTTTCCCTGAGTATGAGATGGGAGATGATCAGTACTGCGAGGAATCTCATATCTGAATCATTTATTCAAGTTGCTAGGATGTTCCGAAGCAGGGAATATTTGGTGGGGAGGGATCCGTATGAGCAGCTCTAGTAGGTTAGCAAATGCTCTGGGTGTAGACATGAATCTAGGACAGCAAACAAAGGTTTTGTTGCTAAACCTGTTTGTCTTTTGTAATAGCTTCTGCCTGGCACATTTCAGTGCTCTGGGCTTACACAAGTGCGTCTCATAGAGGCCATTAACTCTCTGCTCATCCCTGCCCTCCTGTCATAGGTTCTGCGGGAGTTCTTCCCGTATCGCCACATCTGATATGTAGATTGCACCAGCTACATAGACCTGCCAGCACCTGTTCTTCCTGCAATCACTAAATGATGACAAATTCTGCATCCAACTTACGGAATATTGTTAAAGAAGGCAAGCAGGACCAGCAACAAAATGTTGCAGTGTGGTGTGATCCTGTTCAAGATTCCCATTAGCCCTTTTTCAGGACATGCTATTCTGTTCCCCCTCTAGCTCAGTCCTCACTGGGCTAACTGGAATCTCCACCACCACTCCCACTATCCCCCAGCCCTAGTTTTGTGTGTGCTGAAAATCCTGGGCTTTCCAGAAACTTGCTGATAGCTCTCTAGTATGCTGTTTTGGCTGCATGTTGACCATAGTTCATAGAATGAATTTGCTTTTAGCATATAGCAGTGATTCTCAAACTTTTTTCTCTGGGCCACACTTGCAGAATAAAAATTTGCTTGTGCCACACCAATTTTTTTTATTGATAAGAAATACATTGGAAAACAAAAAGCAAACTCCTAACAGTGCTTGATTTTTAACATAGAACCTGCCATGTGCTTGATTACAGGGGAGCCCTAAGCAAAGCCTCTTGAGGAATTGAGGTGCCTTGTGTCCTCAAATTATTTACCTTATGGAACAAAAGCAAAACTTGGGACTGCACTGGAAAACATCATTCAGCCTGGACACTGAGATCCAGCTCTGAGGGCCTTCTGGTGGTTCCCTCACTGTGAGAAGTGAAGTTACAGGGAGCCAGGCAGAGGGCCTTCTTGGTAGTGGCACCCACCCTGTGGAATACCCTCCTATCAGAATTAAATGAAATAAACATCTATCTGACTTTTAGAAGACATCTGCAGGCAGCTCTGTAAAGGGAGGTTTTTAATGTTTTAAATATTTTGTTGAATGCCACCCAGAGTGGCTGGGGCAACCCAGTTGGATAGGCCGCATATAAATATTAAAACTATTATTAAAAGTTATTATAACATATAATTGGAGTGTCATAATAAAGTCTACTTCCTCTGGCTAAAACCTGGTAAAAACTTTCCATGGCTTATGGTTTCCTTTTATAAATGTGACAAAGGATCAGACTTAAGATATTGATCTTTATTATATTCATTTTATATGGAATGACCAGCTGAGATAATTTCCCTTCTGTTTTCATGATGCAGCTCCCTTTGCTGTTCCCTTTTTCTTCTCTAATTTATATTTTGGTTTCATAATTTCCAGAAGTGAATAGCTCAAGCTAATAAATGGCTGTGGAAACTTTGTGTATTACATTCTATAGTTGTAGTATTTATTATTCTTGGTTTTGAGATCCTCTCTGTATAAGTCTGCTCAGAAGGAAGCCCCACCAGGGCTTACTCCCAGGTAAATTGCTGCAACTCAGCAAGACAACTTTTGAGAAGAGAAATTTTCCTCACTGCTATTCCCTCCGGCTAGGTTCGCTTTTAGACTCTGGCCCCAAAGTCCTGCACTGGGTCTCTGCACTGACCCTGCAAGCTCATTTCACCCATCCACAAGTCTAAAACCTCTGCCAGAATAGCTTCAAGTTCTCTTTTCAATTTATTATGTTGGCTTTGCCTCACACACTGGGTTTTCCCACAACTACACCAATATGTCTTCACACCCAGGATAAGGTAATCATTCCCAGATTTACCTTTCCCCTCCCCGTGTATTCATCCCACCACTGCCACCAATTCTGGGGCGTTTGTGCAGAGCCCCCGGTTGTTTCACGGACTATTGACCTGTACACCACTACTTTATTCTTCCGCTGCCACCAATTTTGTGGGGAAAAACCAGGGTTCCCCAGTGAAGTATTGAGTCTCAGTCAGGTAGAGTTAACAATGAAGATTAAAGTTTATTTCAAACACAAACAAGTTTTAAAATATATTCGAAACGCTGTCACTCTATTCTCTCTCAGTCTTGTCCCTGTCTCTAACTCACTCTGACTCCTCTATCTCTCCCCCCCCCCAAAAAAAGAACCAACTGAACTAACTGTCAAAACCTCTGGGCTGAGCCTCAAAATCAGGTAGACTCCTCCTCTGGGCTTTCTTATTGGTCAACCTATTAACCCTTTCTCTCCCCCAATACAAACATATCCCCAAAGAATGGGCAAACGCCACAGTATGCATAAGATTACGCTGTTACTCTCCCTCATAATGCTTATTAATATTTGTATTTTAGGTTAAATTAAATTTCAGTTTTATGTAGCCATGCACTGTATGTTACAGCTTTGTATTTAATACTTTCTAAAAGAAAAGAACAATCTCTCCTCCAGTCAGCCTTACTCTATTTACTTCAGTCAAATGCGCCATCGAATCTAATGCACACTTCAATTTTCAGAGCCTTGAAACAAAAAAGAAGTATTTGCTGGCGAATGTAAATATGCCATCAAATCCAATGCACACCTTAATTTTTGCAACGTAATTTGTCCAAAAAAGGTGAGCATTAGATTTGAGTAAATATGGTATTTGTATGCATATATCTTACCTATGTGGCTGTGCCCTGGGGCACAGGCTGGGATCGAAATAACTGCATAGCTGGTTCAGTGTGCCCAAGGGGACACTGGGCTTATGTTTCTCAGGCAGCAGCCCCTCATCTCCATGCTAGATGGCAAATTGCTTTAGAAATAAAGGAGAATTGCAAATGCCAGTTGCTGAAGTACATGTTGAAGCATGGGAGCCTGTTGTTCAGATGAGGTGGGCAGAGGGCTTTGGGGTTGGAACTCTTTCATTACCCTGGCTTTGTAATTATAAACCATAGTTTACTAAGCTATAGTTCAATAAACCATGGCTCAGTGTTATGTGTGTACCCTGTCCAGTGTCTTAGCTATGGTGTGTTAGCAAAAACAAGCCATGGTTTGTTATTACCTTACTGACCATAACTACGACGTTACACATGAACCTGGGCACTTCCTTGACTATAGTTTGCTTGCTTGCCTACATAAATGCTCTGCCAAGCAACAGAGTTGCATTATTATTCCTTTTTTAAAGAATAAATCTTGCTCTTCCTCCCAAGGGAACCCAAAAATGAAGCTCCTTGCATCATTTTGTGGCTCATGCTGGTACTTCTCCCAAATATGAGATCACTCCTAATTCTGCCTTGCAATTGCTGCCTTGTCCTACCCAGTCATTGTCTTTAATGCTGATGTGCTGCAAAGGAGATGGAAAGGGACCGCTCAGCCCTCTGAATACTCTATCATCCCTAAAAGCATTTTTAATGCTTAAGACTATTTCCTTGTATGCAAAACAACCAAAAACCCCGCCACCCTTTTGCGTAGGTTGTGCATGCCTCTGCCTATTTGCTAACTAGCATCTATTATTGTTCAAGGTTCCGGAAAGCAATTCTTGCAGTCTGTTGTCGACACAACAGTCATGTCACAATCCCTGCAGTGAATTACATTCACCCCTCCTAATCTCTGCCAATTTCTCCCTTGTTGTCTTATCCCCTTCCATCCTCACCCCGAGTTTAGACCCCCGCCCCCGATGATCCTAACCTTGCTGTTTGTGTCTACATTCTCCCTGAGCTACAGTTGAGGCATGATCAAGTCTTGGCAAGGGCGTGTGTTTCTATGTGCAGCTTAGTGGAGAATGGGGGTAGGTTCTGGTGTGTCCACATTACCGTTCACTGTGGCTCCACTGCTGTTTTCCCCCCAAGCCCATTTACACACAACATTGGCAGCGATCCATTTCTATCCTGTGGTTTCTTTAGAAATGATGCTGTTTGATGCATCTTCCCTCGAACCAGCTTCCATCCAATTAGAAAATGTTAAGTCACACTCGCTTCTTGGTCAGGCTGAGGCATGAACATTTAAGACAGCTGTTGCACATGCTCAGATGGCAGCTTCGTGATTGGGAGTTGGACGGTTGCAGGTGCATGGTAGCGAAACAGGTAGAACACATCAGGTGGAGACAAGACATGGAAATACAACCTAAAACACAGCGGGACAGAACGACTTCACTGTGTTTCAGCCATTAATATTGTTACAGCAGTTGGGTGCCACCCCCACTCTCTCCCGAGCCATAGCAAGATTCCAGGGGGGTTCGAGGCATTCGCCCAGGCTCTGTGCACCTTTGGAGAATTGAAGATGCAGTAGAGCAGGCATAGGCAAACTCAGCCCTCCAGATGTTTCGAGACTACAGTTCCCATCATCCCTGACCACTGGTCCTGTTAGCTAGGGATGATGGGAGTTGTAGTCCCAAACCATCTGGAGGGCCAAGTTTGCCTATGCCTGCGGTAGAGATTGTCATAGCTTTAAGAAATAAGGTTTATTTACACTTTTACACCTTCAGTCTGCGTGGAGGGTGTGTGTGTGTGTCCAGATCTTACAGAAAGGTCATTTCAATAGGGGCTTGTTCCCCACTGGAGTCAGAGTGAAGGATGCATAGATTGTTGTAAAATACATAATGATTTGCGCGTGAAAGGCATGTTTTGTCACCTCCAAAGCTGGGAGAGACCGTGAACCAGAAGCTCAAAATGTTTGCTCTTGATCTCCTTTTGTGCTCCACCCGTGACTTCCTCTGTGGTCATCGGGGTCTGCTCTGCTCCTCCTCTGTCTATCCGCTTCCCTCCATCCATCCCTCCCTTGCTGCTTTCCCTCCTAGCCACTCTGAGCCAGAGTGAAGAGGTGCAATATTTTTGTTCCCCTGGCCTGCACCCTTGGCAGGGTGGGCAACCCCTAAGTACACCCTGCATACTAGAAAAAGTGAAATAGTGCAAGACAGATATAGGCTAACAGCATACTCTTCTGCCTGAGAAGGTGAATGATGAAAGAAGTGTGCAAAACAACACAGGAGGGACAGCACCAGGCTGTGGTTTTTACATGCAAGGTTGTCAGTGCCATCTGAGGACAAACAGTAATAGGGTGGGAGAGCACAAGTATAGTTGTGTGTGTTGGAAACAGAAGCAAAACCGTTTGATGCACTCGTGCAAACACCAGGGGAAGTGTGCATGTTCAAACTGGCAAAGAACATGAGAAAAGTGTGCAAGGGGGAGAGAGGAATATTTGCATATGAGGGAAGCATGCATGTGAGCGCTTTCCTTAACGTAATTGGAGATCCAAGACAGATTAACATTAAAAAGGGGCGGAGGGGGAAAAATAAAGCAGATTAAATTTCCGGAAGCCGGGTGGCAGAAAGAAAGTGTTAATGGGCTACTGACTCACTGTAAAGAATGTTGAAATCCACAGAAGAATTCTGAACAGGTTTCTCTACACCCCTCTCTTGCATCTGGACAAATGCAAGGAGGACATCCCATCATCCCTGACCCATATAGCAATGCTGACTGGAATTAATGCGAGTCCAATAATATATTGTGAGCCACGGGTTCCTCATTCCCACCCTAAACGGCTATGGGATTGCTGTGTGTTCGCCGATCTTTGCATCTCCATTTAATCTGCCTGGTCCAAATGATGTTTCCCTCAAACAACGCCATCTCAATGCCCTCTCCCACTTGTAAATTCAGGTTTACCCGATATGGGAATAATTTGATAAATTGAGGAAAACAAGGCTCCAAGTTGCTCCACTCAGGGTAGGAAGTAATTGGTTTTGCTGTTCTGCATGGTGGGTGGATCAGTCACCCCTTTCTGCTACTTCCCTTTCCATGCTGACAACTTCCTCCTCTCCCTGCTGTGGTTGTAACTATTTCTGGTGTCTTCCTGAGCACAGGACCACCCCTCCACCTTCGGATCCCTCAGATTTGCAAGAACCAGAACATTGCACAAGAAAACCATGTTAAAATTTCTATACCAAATATATTGGGTAGCATCCAAAAAGTGTGCTCTCATAATTTACAATTGCTTTCATCTCTTTTTCAGTCTCCCAGAAGCTGCTCAAAATTCACAGTTGCCTGAATATGTGCTTTTGTACATTTGTAGAGCTGAGATTTTTTAAAAAATAAAATAAAAAATATAAACAAGGGAGTGTGAGCGTATGCAGCTATCTGTGCTTCTCAGTTGGCACTTAATTGGCATAAATGAATCAGCAAATTAGAAGGCAGGGATAAACACAAAAGGGAACACTCACTGGTATGAGCAGGAAAGACCAAAATCGCTGCTTACATAAAAATTCTAATGTGTGCAGGTGTGGATTACTCTGCTTAATTCGAGTGGGGAAAATGTGGATTAACAGCTAAATAATGCCCAAATGTGGACAAGCTGTATCTTTGAGCTATGATCAACACAGGCAGATGAAAACTATGATGTGGATAAATAATTTACTACCGTAGTAGTAGGTGTAGATTTTTTTAAAATTTTTTTTGTGAGATGTAGCATCCAGAATATAGATAGATGTTAACTGTCCAGGGAGGAAAAAATTTAGGAGCAACTTGATTTGTAGAAACCAGTAGCATGGAGATAAAAAAGTAGCCCTATTCAGATTATCAATGTTTAGAGTGGTGGTGCGGACAGTGGGGAAGCTGAGGTTATGACCTTGTCTGTCCTTGCATTTGACTTCTAGATGCTCATCTGATTTTCTGTACAGAACTGCTGCATGAACAGCACATCAGATCTGTGCAATGTGCAGATCTGGTCGTCAGGGCAATGCAAACAGATCCTCTCTATGTGCATTTGTTGGTCATCTAAATGGGAAGAATAATACCAAGCTAACGCAAGCACATCCAAGTTGCTATTAAAGGCTCAGCTGCAAGAACCACCCGAAAAGCTATCCACCCTACATCTAAAGCATACCCACAGCATAAGGAGAAGTAATCCCATGAACCTCTTTGAAGATGTGAAATTACTGGGTTAAAAGTCTCGGCCTCATTCATTGTACGAAGCAGCACACAGAAGCTAATAAATAGCAAACAGTGATTCCCATTCCTCCCAACACCAAACAGAATAATGTGACTATGGTGGTAATTGTGGGGTTTGATATGAGCAGGAATAGTAGGAAGGAAAACTCATTTGAGGGGTCAAAGGAAGAACCTTAACAAGATTTTAAATTTTAAGCTCTTAAGGCAGCCTGAGCCTTTGCAATTTGCTTCCCTCCAACTATTCTGATCTCCAACTTCCATCAGTCCCAGGCAATCCCCACCTCATGGGAATTGTAGATCAAAACAGCTGGAGGACACCACGGGGTTAGGGAAGGCTGAGTTAAGGGGATATTCTGCACATGGTAAAACACAAAAGCTTTGGGTGAAATACTGACTGTTACAACATCTCAGAACTTTAGATCACAGTAGAAAAGAACTAGGCTGATAAAAAGTTTGGGAGGGTGCTTATTTAAAGACTACAACAACAAGGACAAAACCTACATGACAGTTTCAGGCCCTACTGGTCACATACTAAGATGCTAACAGTAATGGCCTACCATTGCGATCATGAAGAGAACAAAATAATTTCCTAGATGTAGCTGAGACGTTGCAGCAGTTTGTGAATTATGTTTCCTAAACCTGGTTGCCAACTAACCACAAAGACCCGCTTCTGTGCCTTTAACCCTGGCCTGATTTGCAGAAATCAGTGGCGGTTGAAGCTTTTCACAACCGTGGAGCTAAACATTAGTTCCTTTATATTTGCAAAATCTCCATACTGCACTTCATTGCTCATGGTGATCTCGGGGCAGTTTCCAACACCGGAAATTATGTTCAACCTAGAAGAACAATAGAGTGAAATACCTGGACTAATGGTTAACAAAATGCAGTCAAAATGCAGGGGGCAGGGGAACCTTAAAAATACTGGAGAGTATGAAGTAATTTCCCTCAAGGGGGAAGGCATTTTTGGTGGCTAACAGAAACCCATCTGAGTTGCTGCCATCTGTGTCTCCAGGGGCTCCACTACAAGGGAGGGGGGCTTCTCCTGGGTCACTGTTCAGTGGGCCAAAGAGCTCTCCCCCCGCCCACCCTGAGGGTCCAAGATGGCTGGTATGGGAGCAGGTGTTCTGAAAAATATGCATTAGCACTTGCTAATGTCTGCAGAGCAAACCTCTGTTGCAGGGATAGCTAGAATATTTCTGCTTTCGGTTCTGCAATGTAATGCAAATACTATATAAATAGAGATGTAGACATCTGGGCTCACCAGAGTTTCTGTTTAAAGTACACTCTCTGTGTTGGTCCAGTTTCAGTTCCCCAGGGCTGGCTTAGGTCGAATTACTTGGGGTGGGCAGAATAGTCCTGGTTCCCCTCTCTTTTGTGATCACCAACTTGGCTATACTGCATTTAGAACTGGCGTAGGCAACATTGTGGTCTCCAGATTCCCATCCTGCAAATTGAGCCCTGATCATTGGGTCAGGCTGTAGTAAGTGTCGTCTCATAATAAGGCGATAGCTATGCACAGACATGTCCCAAGTGATTTGAAGTGATTGCAACAAGATGGCCACATTTACCACAGTGTGAACAATCCTAATTCTGGTGTCAGCTATGAGGAGGATATGACATTCATTAGAAGATAAGTCTATCAACGGCTGCTAGTCTTTAGCTTGTTGGCTGTTTTCTATCTCCACACTTGGAGGCAGCAGTGCTTCTGAATACTGTTTTCCGGAAACTGAAGGAGGACAGAGGCCTCTTGTGCTCTGGTTCTGCTGGTAGCCTTCCCATAGGCGTCTGGCTGGCCTCCGTGAGAACATGATGCTGGGCTAGGCCTGACCCAACAGGCTGCTCTTAACATGGTTTTCATGTGCTACAATTATGCATTAAATATTGAAATTGTTTATTCCTGGCACGTAGAGGATACGATGGCTTCAACGGCAGGACTGTCCATTTTTGTTAAACTGGCCTTGCTCCAGCAGTGATAAGAAAAGCATGGTTTTCTATGAAAAGGAAATACAGTATTTCCAATGCAAAAGCTGAGATGAAAGCATGAAAATAAACTTGTGGACTTAGGGCCAAAACAGTGAAAAATCCAAAATATATTATTTGTGTGTGTGGTTTTAACGATCATAAGGTTATATAGATAACCGTGTTTACAGAACTTCTGTGCTTTTCTGACTTTATCATGCTTGATGCCACATATCACTGTTGTTCCCATTTTACAGATGGGCATTTGTGGTGGCAGTATTTCTCCAAGGCTGCTTCCTCTGAGTGGCCGAGCTAGTGGGCAAGTCCTCAGCTCAGCTTACTTATCTTTCAAAATCAAATTGAGATAGCTTAAATAGAAGGTAGAATCCGTCAAAGAGCATTTTTCGCTGTGTAGCTAACCTTTCTGTTCTTCTTTTGGGCAGCTGCTGCAGGCCCCCTGTCTTGGGAGAAAGAGTGTGCAGAGGGTCCGGAAACATGGTGTCGGGACTTCCCCACGGCACTGAAGTGCGGGACTTTGGACCACTGTCATGGGATTTTGGCGATCAACACCCCTGTGGTGAGTCCATGTGATGGCAGAGTATGCACTCCCTGCCCACCTACAACATTCATGTCCTTCAATGCAAGGGTTAATCTGAACAGGGGATCACAGGATTCATCCAAGAAACATGCAGTGTGAACAAATAACAAAAATGAGGTGCTCTGAACAAGCACAGAGAACGTTTTACCTGCCACTGAGTAATGAGGTTGCCCCCTGACCAGAAAGCACGACAGTGGTGACAAAAGTTGTTTTAGATGAATAAGCTTTTTTGCAGGCTTCTGTCCTCAGACATGTTCAAAACCACTTGCCTCCACTCCTGTGGCCTCCAGCCCAGCTCCAACACACGTTCCTGTATTATGGGCTACAAACTTGCTTCTCTTCTAAATGAAAGGTGACATTCTTAGGGTTTCAGATGCTGCATTGCATTGTGATTGTAGAATACCAGCCAGCTAGCCCCTTAAACACAGTGTCTAAAAACAAAACAAAACTGAAATGGGTATGAAAACCATATTAGGTTTCCCCCCTTACTTTCTTTTTTGAGTGGATATGGAAAGGCCAGTTTAACGGAGGATTTCTAGATGGCACCGACTGCTCAGTCAGCTGGCCTTGCTCCACTTCCTTTTTTTCACCAGGAGAACTGAGGCCAGAACTGCATGTTACATTAAAGACATTTCCACCGCCATAAACAGCAACCACCCTGCTCTTAACATACATGCCAACTTACCCAATTACCTGTGTCCTGGATTGTATATTTCTACCCTGCCCTTTTTGCCTGCACCAGCCGCTGCATAATGTAGGGCACAGACAAATGTGCAATGCCTTTGTGTCAGGACAGGGGCAAGCTGTACAAGTGCAAACTGGAGAAGTGTTTGGTGGGGCTTCAACCAGGGCCACACTTTAAAGTGTGGTTCTGTCCTCGGAGTGCCAGCTTGGCCCCGTGACTGTGGGTGTCCGGGGCCATGGGTGCCATGAAGTGTGCATGTCCCTGGCAGTGAAATTTGTGGGTGTCCGACCTCTTCATGGGGAATTTTGTGGGTGCTCGGGTACCCAGGGCCCCAGGGAATTGGCACATATGCTTCAAACCCTTATTTATCTGCACCATACAGCTCAGGGGGAAAGTGCATGTGTTGCTTCTATAAGTGTCTAGGTACATTCCCTTGCATGCACCTTTGGGTCAGTGGCCACATGGCTGCTATCAGACAGAGCAGGCTGGGCAAGGTAAAGCAATGGTCTGCCTTGATTTAGATCCTGAACCAGCCGTATAGAAAGAGGTCATCTCAAATTGAAGTCCCGCTGATTTCAGTGGGAATGAAGTGCAACTGACCTAGTTGTGTACACACCATACACGCAAAACACACAAACACCTGAAACCTGGGAATTATAGTTGGTTCGGGGACGGGGGTGGCACTGTGGTCTAAACCACTGAGCCTCTCAGGCTTGCTGATTGGAAGGTCAGCGGTTCGAATCCCCGCGACAGGGTGAGCTCCTGTTGCTCGGTCCCAGCTCCTGCCCACCTAGCAGTTTGAAAGCACATCAAAGTGCAAGTAGATGTTCCGGCGGGAAGGTAAACGGTGTTTCCGTGCACTGCTCTGGTTCGCCAGAAGCGACTTAGTCATGCTGGCCACATGACCTGGAAGCTGTACGCTGGCTCCCTCGGCCTATAGAGTGAGATGAGCGTGCAACCCCGAGTCGTCCGTGACTAGACCTAACGGTCAGGGGTACCTTTACCTTTTTATAGTTGGTTCAGAGTGCTGGGAATTGTAGCTATGTAAGGACTAAACTAGTCTTATGGGTTTCATGTCCTTCAAATATATGGCAAGGAATTCAAATTCAGTGTTGTGCTCTTCCGATGGTTTCCGTGGGACAATCCCTCCCCACTGCGGGCAACTCTGGGGTTCTCCTGACCCCCTAGAGCTGATTCGGGGCAGGACGGGGGAAGCCTCATGCTGCACTAGTTGGTGTTCTTGAGCTGGATTCTGCCAATGGAATTGGGATACATAATAATAATAATAATATTTTTTACTATTTCCTTCTTCTCTTTCTCAGAAAAGTCTCAAGTGTGGTATGTGCAAGCTCGTTACAGTAATGATGGCGAAGATCATGCAAGACAATTCCACGGATGTAAGTATTCCGGAGAGGATTCTAGGATTTCCATCCTTCATTTGGTGAACAACTGAGAACACAGAATTACCGTATCTCTCCCCCCCCCCCCCCGCTCTGCCACAAATAGCCTGGTCTGTTATGCCTTTGACTAATTCTCAAAAATCAGTAGGTGTGGAGAGACACATTATTGTCTATCATTGCCTTCCAATAATAAACCCTGGTGGTGGGGGATGGCTCTGATGTTGGTAACCCTAGGCATAAACTGAAAGTATTTTAGATGTGTTGCAATTTCTGTTTGACTGTATGAGCCCATAATGTCATAACGTATCATTATTATATTCTTCTTGTTGTTTTTGTTACTATTAATTGTTAGTTGCTTGTTACCCAGAGCTCTCCAAGCAGTTTACAGCATTGTTAAAAACAAAAAAATATATATTACACCATAAAACAAAAGCAACCCACATACGATCACAGGAAGCGTTGGCAGCTAATAACAAAACAATATCAGCTCAGTCTATTGAAATCCAAGGTGGAAAAGTAAGTCTGCATCTGCCACCAAAGATGTGTCAACAAAGGTTGACATGTGTCTCTCGCAGGGGAGCACATTCCACAGAATGGGGGCCACCACTGAAAAGACCTTTCTCTTGTCACCACCCTCCAAGCTTTACTCAGAGGGGGGACTTGAAGAAGGGCCTCAGGCAAAGATCTAAGGGTCCAGGTAGGTTCATACCAGAAGCAGTATTTTGGAAAGATATTGGAGCCCTGAAGAGCTTTATAGGTCCAAACCAGCATTTTGAATTAAGCTCAGAAACATACAGGCAGGGCACATAGCTGAAACAAAATTTGCGTCTTATTATCTGTTGCTCTCAAACCTGTCAACAACTGTGCAGCCGCATTCTGCACTAATTGAAGTTTCTGAACCATTTTCAAAGGCAGTCCCACATAAAGAGCATTGCAATAGTTCACATGGGGAAATAGCATTAAGCGAGGGAAGGCTTACCTTTTGAATTGCCCTGAAATGCCCTTTGAAATCTGAAAGTCAAACATTTTTAATTCTGAAAGTCAAACTAGCCACGATAGCTCTGCTCTGCTTTTGCAGTCAGAGGCAATAATGCTTCTGCATACCATTTGCTTGAAATAAATTGTGTTGTTGTGCTCTGGTCCTGCTTGTGGATTTTCCCACAGGCATCTGCGTAGCCTCTGTGAGAACACAATGCTGGATAATGCGGGCCATTGGCCTTGTTCAGTAGGCTCTCCTTATATTCTAAAATGCTCTCAGCTAAAATGGCACTTTCTCTTGGCTACAGGACTTGTGGAGACTTCATTCAAAGTGTGACTCCCCACCCCTTTCCATAAATTTCTACAGCCCTTCCAGAAAATATTGCAACTTGGTACAAAACCATCTCATAATGCTCCTCTTCTTTCTTTCTTTCTTTCTTTCTTTCTTTCTTTCTTTCTTTCTTTCTTTCATTTATTTTCCTCAGGAAAGAATCAGTCAATTTTTGGAGAAAGGTTGCCAGTATCTCCCTTTCCAGGACTGGTCAATCCAATGCAAGAAGATGGTGGACACAGGAGTTATCATTCTGGTACAACTTGGAAAACAAGTGCAGGTAAATAGACTGAGATATTGTCGGTACTGACACTCTCAACCATGACTTACACGGACCAGATCCAAGCCAGTCACACTGTGTGGGATCCTCTCTGAGGATGCATCTGTGCTATGAATAATGTTGGCTTTATTTATATTAGTTTTCATAGGCTAGCTTTTTAGTTTCATTCTTGTTTAACTCAAAACATAGTGATTTATTTTTTTACACTGGTTCTGAAAATACTTTTATACCAGACTCATTTATTTCTTTTCTTCTTCTTCTGCGAGTCAACCATTTTGAACAGAAAGAATTCTTAATTAAAAACTAAGACTTGTTGAATTGTAAATATTTTCCACCACCCACTCAATATAATAGGAAGTTATTATAGAGTTCAATATTGTCTCCAATTATTATGGGTTGGAGCCAAGACTCCACCCTTTAGCTTGTTTTTGTGTTTAGTTTCATAAGAACATAAGTTTACAATCTCAGCAGATTTATTTTCAATTCCTTTCCTAATGAACCCCAGTGTGGAATTTGCCTTTTTCATGGGTCAACAGATGACACTGGGTCAACAGATACATTGAGCAATCTATTATTGACCCCAAGTTCTTGTTGCTGGTCTGCCATTGCCAGTTCAGACCCCCTGAGTGTATATGTGAAATTCAGATAGTTTTGCTCCAAAGTGCATCATTTTACACATATTTACATTGAATTGCATTTGCCATTTTACTGCCTATTCACTCAGTTTGCAGAGGTCCTTTTGTAATCCTTTTGCTTTAATAAGCCTGAACAATTTGGTATCACCAGCAAACTAGGCCACCTCACTGCTTGCTCCTAATTAAAGATTGTTTATCAACAAGTTTGTTTTCCTAAATTGTTGCGTGTTAGCTGGTTCATCAATAAACAGCCTCTTGTTGTAGCCCTAACAAGGTGAGGGACTCTGTAGTATATTAAACCAGTGCATTTTGGGGGTAAAAAAATAGGTGCCAATATATTATTACTATTACTATTAAAAATTGTATGCTACCCTATGCCCGCAGGTCTCTTGAGTGGTTCACAACATAAAATCACAATATAAAAACCACACAATAATTATAATTATACAGCCAAACATATATTGATAAAAGTGCTATGGGTGCCAAAGCCAAAATGGCTGCCATAGGCAGAAAAAAGTGTTGGTATGTCATATATGTGAGTGCTGTCACAAAAAAGGCCCTGTATTAAATAAATAAGAAGCTAACAAGTACAAACTTTCCTATGAGTGACTCTGTACATTTGTAATTCTGCAAGACAGACCTAAGGGAACAGACAAACACACGAATGTTTTCAAGTGTTTTTATTTCTTTTCCTCCACTTTAAGGGCTGACAGCGTTCTCTCTCTCTCTGTTGCTCTTTCTAGGATAGGCCTGAAATAGTATGTGGTGCCTTCAGGCTATGCAGTCATCTGATACCCTTGGAAGGAGCCCTGAAGTTCCAGAAGCCATTCAGTTCTAATGGAATGCCTGATATGACGGATTTCCCCGAAATGTTGGCTCCCTTTATAGCTAACGTGCCCCTTCTCCTCTATCCTCAGGATGAGCCCCAAACTGAGTTTCTGGTAAGGAATTCAGCTTGGATGGAGTTGTCTCCCTTTGCTCCAACAGCCACACACATGAAAGACAGGAACAATTTCTCTCCAGAGACCATGAGACACCCTGCCAACTTCAGCTAGAGTGAGCTGGATGCTGTTTTGATTCACAGAGCTTGCTTCTTGCGTTGGCTGTGTACACATGTTATCTTCAAAGCACATTCTTCCCCTCAAAACATTCTGGGCGGTGTAGTTTACTCATCACAGGATTACAATTCCCAGCAACCTGTAATAAACCACAGGGCCCAGAATTCTCTGAGGGGGAGAATTTGTTTTTTGAGAGTCCTTCAGGCTTGGACACATCTCCACTGCCAAATGTGTAACCTTCAAAGGGCTTGCAATGTGCGTAGGCCTCACTTGCACCATCTATTTATCCATTTTTACAGTGAGAGGACAAGTGGCTTGAAGGAAGCCTGTTTACATTGGCACATTATTTTATTGATTTGACTGAGTTTTTATATGGCATCCATCAACATAGGTCCTCTGGGCAGCTCACAGAACCAAAGGGAAAAATACTGTTTCATAGCTTGGGTGCCACTACAGAGAAGCCTTGGCTCCCATGAAAGGTGCTGTGGTAGGAAAAACATAGAAAAACCCCAGGCTGTCTTCTGCGTCCTTCCCACGAAGCCTTGATAATTAAATTGTTTTGCTTAATTGTTGTTTGTTTAATGACATCTCCCTCAGTCATCCATCCACTGCCTTGTTTTCTGTTTACGTACTGGGTTTGTGTTTTAAGACATTTGTCCTCAGCAGCACACAGTAGTTGAGGAAAAAAGCCGGAATAGACTGACAGTGTGACTGCAGCTTATCAGTAGAGCTTTCTCTAAGAAGCAAAATAATGCTAATGTTTATTTCTCATGGAGGAAGGAGTGGATGCAAAACACAGAAGGGATGAGCTGAGTCTGTAATTTTAGCTTTTAAAAGGGCAGTGAGTAATCTCATGCCCTACCCAACACATTCCTCCCCCTCCATCCTTTCAGATCTTTGCTTTTGGCTCATTTTGTCCAGCCCAGCTCAGCCACTTCTGTTTTTTGTTTTTTTGTAGCAGGCTGGGAGAAAAATGCCTGAAGTGATGGGCTGCAGGGGAGCTAAAATAGGGAAGGAAAAAAGCTCTTAGCCTTTGCCCTGCTTCTGATGTGAAAAAAAGATGTACACACACATCCTGTTTTGTATACAAATCAGGGCAGATGTGTGAGCACCAAACATGGCTGCCACCATTAGGCCTAGTTTGGCTATAAGCTACACACCAGCCTATCTGTGAACTGGAATTTCACGTCTACCACAGGGGAAGGCAATTGCATTTTGGAAAGAGGTTAAACCAGGGGTCAGCAAATGTTTTCAGCAGGGGGCCAGTCCACTGTCCCTCAGACCTTGTGGGGGGCCAGACTATATTTTGAAGGAGAAAAAATGAATGAATTCCTATGCCCCACAAATAACCCAGAGATGCATTTTAAATAAAATGACACATTCTACTCAAGTAAAAACACTCTGATTCCCAGACCGTCCGCGGGCTGAATTGAGAAGGTGATTGGGCTGGATCTGGCCCCCAGGCCTTAGTTTGCCTGCCCATGGGTTAAACTGTAGCTGGCTCCTACTTCATAGAGGATTTTGGCTTGGCCTATAGGTGAGACTCAGTCCCATCTTACAGGAAGACTAGGGAATTGCCCACCAGTTCAAGGAGTTATCTTCCATGCCAGAAGCAGGGCATAAGTCAGGGATGTCACACTGCTTCTGGGATAGACAACCCTTTTGTGCAGACTGTAGAATGCACTCCAAGGAGTTTTGCAATCATGCACAGGATTTTGAGGCATGCTCAGAGGGCCATATTGGATGTAGCATGAGTTGCATTAATGACTTGCATGTAAATGGAATTCCCTGGGCTTTTAGATCTTAGTTTGAACAACAACTACCAGGTATTTGTGGCCTCTTTTAATGAGGTGAGATCTGTAAGAAAAACCTGTTTTTTTTAATCTGTTCAGGTGTGTTTGGGGATTAGGGTTGCCATATTTCAAAAAGTGAAAATCTGGACGTAAGAGTTGAGCTTTTCTGGGCCAAAGGTGTTGAGTTTTTCAGCTATTTTAATGAAAAAAATGACACTGCCAACATGGGTTGCCATATATCTGGATTTTCCTGGACATTTGTGATTTCTGCCCAGACACTGCTTCCAACTGCAGTATTCTGGCTATGTCCGGGAAATTCCAGATGTATGGCAACCCTATTGGTTGCGTTTGTTATAATTGATTTTAGTGTTTATACTGTTTTTGTAGGTCACTTTGGGTCGCTTTTGTGAGGAAAATAATAATAATAGTAATAATAGTAATAATAATACATTGGTAAGCCAGAGCAGCCTCTGAAAGCTTACCCATGTGTTTGTGGGGGTGTGCTAGGGGCGATTGGGGAAGCGGAGTGGAATTTTAACTTTTTCCCTCCCTGCCACAGTCTTAACAATCCTTCATTTCTCCCCCTCCAACATTTTTTCTGAGTACGTTTCCGAGCACAATTCAAAGTGTCGGTGCTGACCTTTAAAGCCCTAAACAGCCTCGGTTCAGTATACCTGAAGGAACATCTCCACCCTCATCGTTCTGCCTGGACACTGAGGTCTAGTGCCGAGGGCCTTCTGGAGGTTCCCTCGCTGCGAGAAGCCAAGTTACAGGGAACCAGGCTGAGGGGCTTCTTGGTAATGGCACCCGCCCTGTGGAACGCCCTCCCACCAGATGTCAAAGAGAACAACAACCACCAGACTTTTAGAAGACATCTGAAGGCAGCCGTGTTTAGGGAAGCTTTTAATGTTTAACAGACTATTGTATTTTGGTATTTTGTTGGAAGCCGCCTAGAGTGGCTGGGGAATAAATAATAAATTATTATTAATAATAATTATTAATTATTATTATTATTATTCCCTAGCAGAAGGAAGAAAATCCTTGCAGAGACTGTCAACAAGTAATTGCTGAAATGAAGGAAGGTTTCAAGAGCAGCTCTTTCCTTGTCCAGTCCTTTGCTTCTTATGCTGAACAATACTGTGAACGCCTGGGGTCTGACTTGGTAAATGAGGTAACTGGATTTTATTGCTTCACACTAATGATGAGGAGATATCCATTGTGCCAATAAAGACACATGGAATATGTTTGGCAACAACGAGGAGCTTCCCTACCTGGAGATTTTCACTGACAGCACCACAAAGGGAAGAGGACGTATTTTTGAACAGCAGTGCCAGTTTTGTTTAAATGAGTTTTTCTTTAGAGAAAAAAAAATCAGTGGATAGGCTTCTGAAAAACAGACATTATATATATATATATTCAGGACTGGTGTCTGTCATCTGGTAATCAAAGGATGGATCTATACAACTATATTTCTTATGTCTTGTTTCACATGTTGTCCCTCAGCCTGTGGTCACACATTTAAGTTTTCCAAGTACTGTAACAGATTAACTGGGGAAAGAAGTGACCTTCCTTGCATATATATATCTGAAGTCGCAGAGGAATAATTACATAATAATTTGGCTCTCCAATTCAGGTTAAATTAGAACACCATTTGAAATCAAACCATCCTCATACACTTGGAGTGGCTAACTTGCTGCTGGACTAAACTCTCCACATCTTTGACCACTGAGACCATGCTGCCTAGGGGCTAATGGGTGTCCGACAACACTTGGAGGGCTACAGGTTCCCCATTTCAGCTGTCAGTGGTTCACTTCGTTCCACCCAAACTGTGATTTAAAAGTGATGTGGAGTTTGTGGAAGAACAGTTTACCCATCAGGGCTTAGAAATACCTGATATCTCATTAAATCAGGTTGCTGGTTCCTGTGTGAAGGCAGCATTGTATGCATAGGAACTGCAGCCCAATTTAAGTGTGACACGAGCCGCAAGTCGTTTCATATGAATAAGTTTTCCTTGGTGTGACCAGCAGTAGTTTGAAATAAGTCCTCAGTCACAAGAACGAAAGAAGTCCAAGCAGAAAATGCCCTGCTGAGCTCTGTGTCACTAAGTAAGGCAAGGTGCTGGGTCTTAGGCAACAACTGGTCCTGGCAGTTCCTCTGTTGTACTGTATATCTTTGATCAAGTTTGAAAGGGTTGCTCCTATGAGCATTTTGAAACAAAAAGGGGCGTGAGAATTTTGCATGCTCCGGAGATAGCATGGAGTTCTTCAAGTTGGGTGTGGGTGAAATTAATGGATTGATCTGGTTAGTAATTATTGAAGCTGTTTCTCTCCCCGCCCCCTTCCCTCCACAGTGCAAGAAATATGCCTTTGAGTATTCACATGTTTTTGTCCGATTGCTGACACATCTATTGGTAAGTTGATTGAGGCAGACATTTACACTCTAGCCTTTTCCAGGCAGAGAAGCATCATCACTTCAGGGCCAATTTTACGACAGCAAAAGCATTGTAATATCTGAATTCAGGCTTGTAAGATATTCTAGACATGTGATTGATCATTTTTTGTATAAGGCATTACATACTGACATAGGAAAGCAAGTATCAGGAGATCTGGGTACAATTAACATGCATAGTGGGAACAAGGTTTGAAGTCCAGAGCTTAGTTTGTCAAATGCTGTCCAGGAGTGGGGAGATTAATATGACAGGATGCTCCCCCTTCTGGAGGCCAGATTTGTTCCAGGGGGGTTCCAGTTGCTGACCTTTATCCCAAGGCAGCAGTGTGACTAGACATTATCATTCAGGCAATGAAGCCATATCCAGAATGGCAAATACTTCATTTCACGTCTTAAGTTTGAGAGCAGCTCTGCTTTGACTTCTGGGAGTGGGAGACTTTGCCTTTGTGGAAGAATTGCACCTTCTAATTCATGATAGCATGAATAGGCCCATGAAAAGCACCTGTTACACTAAACAAAGTTGTTGGACAAGGAAAGTTTACACAGCTAGTTTTGCAACATGATGCTATCGGGTGGGCGAGTTTGTGGATTAGCTAGTTCAGGCTGTAGGATTTACTCTCTGAATTATTTTCTCATGATTTTAACTATTGGTTTTCTCCCCCTCCCCACTTCACAATTCGATTGACCTTTTGCTGATCACAGGAGGAGGTACGTGAGAATGTTTTTCATTTCTAGGTCAACTCTTGCTGATAATTTGTGGGTTGGACAATTGAAACCACCTTTGCTTGACAGAAGGGAACTTGGAGGTTGAAAGGGAGGTTGATCACAACGGCAGTTTTTATATATCCTGCTTTTAATGCCAACTGGAGAAGTGAAGCTTATAATAATTTTATTTTAAAAAAATATTATTTATTCCCCACCCATCTGGCTGGGTTTCCCCAGCCACTCTTAAGGCTGCATACACACCTTTTGTTCTAGGATCAATAGAATCCTTGCTTTTTCTACAGAATGCACTCCACATACATTCTAGAACTATTGTAGGGTTGCCATATTTCAAGAAGTAAAAATCCAGACACAAAAAGTTGTTGAGCTTTTTAAAAACCTGGACATTTTGACGATTTACCAAAATCCCCCCCAGATGCTAATTCCATCACTGAAATCCCGGACATGTCCGGGAAAATCTGGACGTATGGCAACCCTAAGCTATTCCATATTTTTTGCTCCTGAAAAGCACCTCTTGTGAAACTGGTTTCATTCTGAAAATAAAAGCTCATTGTAGATTTCCATTTGAAAACAGATCTAGTTGGTCCTGACAAGGGTGTGTGTTTTATCCACACTTGCCCAATGATGTTGTGGGTGGGTGCATACAAATATCACAATCACAGTTTCCTTCTTCATTTACCTGTGGCATGTGAAGGCATAGGTAACCTTAGCAAAGGGAGGGTTTTGTCCAGTATGATGTGGGATCCCTCCCCCGTTCCCCTCAGACAACATCCACAACCTTCCTGTAGCTCCGTGCTAATTTATGGTAGGAAGAGAAAACGAGATTTGTTGTCCAATGGAACTTTTTTCTCCTCTTTCAGCAATCAAAGACTGTCTGTGGCGCCTTCTGTGACTCTGAAAAACCCGAGCCTTTTCATGCATTACTGCCAGCTAAACCCCTTGATGACTTGTCTACAGTATCGGAATCTGTAGAGGTAAGAGCAGAAGAGCCCCCTCCTGCTCTGCCAGGGGGCAGGCAGAGGCTGAGAGCATTGCAAGATGGGCAGAGCAGAGTAGCTGCTGAATTTATTTGTGCCTAAAGTCAAATGCAATGAGGCTCTGGAGACTCCTGCGTGGCAAACATCAGAGGAATATCAAAGGGCGAAAAATGAGTTTCGATATGAATTTTTAGCAGTGTTAACCTGCACATCAACACTAGGGAGACACTGAATTTTGCCAAAAGCAACTTTCATGCAGAATTTTGAAACTCCCCCTGAGGAAAAGCAGGAGAATTGCAATTGTTTTTAATAAGATTTGTGTACCTTTTCCAGGGTCTGCACATCCTTAGCAAAAGAGTTAATGGGTGGCCCCTGTCTGGGAGATTCTTTGCATGGGCATTAAATCATAGAATTGGAAGGGACCACTAGGATCATCTAGTCCAACCCCCTGCAATGCATATTCTCATTTACTTCACTGTGACTCATCTCTCTTTAACTGGCACAATCCAACTTTTAAATTCTATTGATTTCAATAGGAAATATTTAAGCAAAGGCTCCCCAGTGAATTCAGAAAATTTTAGATGAATTGCGCGTATTATTTTTAAAGTGGCTGTTTGAAAAGTCATGCCTTTTCTGGGGATATATCTGGCATTCTTTCTGGGGATATTTCTGCATGTTTTCCACCTTTTTTTGGTACAGCCCCCCCCCCCATTTGCTGCTGCTTTGGCACAATTTGTTTTCCTTCTGTTTACTGTTCCCAAATCACATGGAGAATCCTAGCCAACTAGGGATCACTACGTAAATGGGGTGACATCATGAAATTAGGTAGTCAATCATATGTGACATAATTTCAGTGTAAAAAGAATGCCGGTTGAAAATCTGGACAGTTTGTTCTACATGGCTGATCCCAGACAGATAAGAACATTCCATGAACTGGACAATGTCACTGCCTTATGTAGCCAGTTAGGTTTGGCTTCATGCTGAGGTCACTGAAGGCAAATGAAGTTGATTCAGAATGAAGGCATTGCTTCCTTGAATAGGCAGGGGTTTTTTGCGCACTTTTCCAAAGTGATCACTGAAAAAGGGGGTTTGCTGCATTCCACAGAAAATGTTATTTTGGCTAAGCTTGAGTTAACAATGTTTTAGTATTCTACTGTTGCTTGTCCTTGAAAGCTGTGCTTGATTTCTTCTTGTTGTTGTTCTTTTCTTTAATCTGGCAGAAAACATCAAATGCCCAAAGCCCTGAGTTTGCGTGTGGTTTATGCAAGAAAATAGTAACCATTGCAGAGGGCATGATGGAGGAGAATGTCACAGAAGTAAGGCTGAGGAAACCTATTGTCATCTATCGGGTGATGGCGGAGGGTTCGGGAGGGGGCTCTCTTTGGAGGTTTTTCCCACTTTTGGAGGCCTGCACCACTGCTACTGCGAGGGAAGTTGGGATGTGAGAGCACTGCCTAGTATTGTAGAATCGTAGAGTTGGAAGAGACCCCAAAGATCATCTGGTTCAACCTCCTGCAATGCAGGAATCTAAACTCTTGGTTTCCTCATTATGAGAAGTTGAATGAAGGTCTCATTTCAAACTTATAGGATGCCTTTCATCAGCACTTGATATGGAAACATGGGTTGGGAGGGGACTAGTTGAAACATTAGAGGGCTGCATAGAAGGAGAGGAACAACTGAGGAAACTGCCTGTCTCAGTTTGTCTCTTATTACCAGAAAAGGGAGTTCATGCAGGTGCAGCTTTTCTTACGTCTGCATGGGAAACTGCACCTGTCAACATGACCTCCTTCTACCCAACTCTCAAAAGGACCCCATATCTCCTTTGCTGTGGTCACCTTTGTTCAGTTACTAAGATTGACAGTAACTTCTCCTCCTGCTTTTCATAAAGGTCATGGACTGGTTTGATGCAGAGGAATTTGGGAGGAACCCGCTGGGGAACCCCCTAGGGAAGAAGGCTCAGAGCCTGGGGATTGGTGGTGGGACAACAATGAGAGGTCAGAGGGAGCAAATGGGGGGGGGGAGGAGGAGGTGTCAGAAGCTGAAGAGGTAACAAGGCTGAGTGAGCAGGAAGTACCGTATTTTTCGCTCTGTAAGACGCACCAGACCATAAGACGCACCTAGTTTTTGGAGGGGGAAAACAAGAAAAAAAAGATTCTGAATTTCAGAAGCCAGAACAACAAGAGGGATCACTGCGCAGCGAAAGCAGCAAACCCTCTTGCTGTTCTGGCTTCTGGGATAGCTGCACAGCCTGCATTCGCTCCATAAGACGCACACACATATTTCCCCTTACTTTTTAGGAGGGAAAAAGTGAGTCTTATAGAGCAAAAAATACGGTATTTGTGGCAGAGACGTCCAGAATCAGAGGTAGAAGCTGAAGCAGGAGAGAGGTGTGAGGGAGGCAAAGATGCAGAAGTATGTCAGGCTGGTGAAGAGGCATGGGGGTCTACGCCTCCTGGTGTGACAACCTCCCTTCCCATCTGGTATCCCAGAACCTGGAGAGGTATGAAGAGGGAAGAGAAGTTAGTTTCACAAAGGCATCGTCTCAGATTGCTTGGGGGAAAACACTGGAGAGGAGAGGACTTAGGCAGCTGTGGGAAGGTGGGGACCTTCAGTCCTTGAAACTGCCTCATAGGGGCAAGGCCTACTGAATAAGAGTTGCTGTGCTCATTAGGCCTGGCACTCCTGTGCAGATCCTGTTTTTCTAAGAAAGAGTTAAGTTCACCTGCCCACGGTGATTTACTGTTGGCTGGCTTGCTCCTGCCAGTAATTGACATCTCCTTCCTTGTTAGCACCGACTACAGAATAAGTTCCATCTTCCTCCTTAGCATACCTTTCTGCTTTTATGTTTCAGCAAGAAATAGTCCACCAGATGGGGAAAGTCTGCTATATACTGCCCCATGAAATCCTGGACCAATGCAAAGACCTTGTTGATTCTTATGGAAAGGCTATTCTCTACATGCTCCTGGATGCAACTAAACCTGAAGCTGTGTGCATGAGGATTAGACTTTGCCCCAGAGATATCTCTTTGAGCTTTGGTAGGTAATGGCATTTGCTTGCACTGTCATGTTATGTGGCCTGGGTGTGGGGCGGGGGTTGCAATGACCTTGCAATGACCTGCTCCTATATCAACTTGCCTGGTCTTACAAGATTTCTTGTCAGTCTGACAAGATTTCTAACATTCTGAGGTTAGACCAGAGATGTGGCTGCCTTGGTCATGTTACCCCAATTATGATTGAATGCTCTTCCCAAAGACAAGTGGCTGCCACCTACCTTCAGCCTTTAGGCACCAGACAAAAAACCATCTTGTTCTCCTGAGCATTCAATGGACGATGCGTTTCCATCTGCCTTTGCTAGTTTCTGTTTTTATAGTTGGTTTCTCTTTTGTCCTAATTTATATTGCTTCATTGCTTCTGTGTTTTTAATGGGTGGTTTTAACTTTTGTTAAGAGCTGCATTCAGGAGGCATTCAGTGTAAAAAGAGTAATAACAATTTGCAATAAAAAATAGTATATATAAAAAAGTAATCTTTCCAGGTTGATAACTCCCAAACTTTGTTTCTCCTCAGAGAGGGAAGCTCTGGAAGAAGGATTGAAACCAACCAAACCCAGCGAAAGTGAAGTCTGCCATGTGTGTACACTCATCGTTACATATGTTGATCAAGAGCTGGAAAAGAATCAAACGCAAGAACAGATTGGAAATATGCTTTCTAAGGGTTGCCAGTTGCTGCCAGAAGCTTTGGTGTATCCCGTAAGTATGCCAAATGACTATTGTGAAAGGGAGATCAAAGTGTTCTAAAAGGAGAGAGGAGGTCAAGGAGCTGAAGATCTCCGCCTTGTCTTCCTGCCAAAAGTGGCGGGCATTGTACTGGTTTAGCTACATAGAAGCTTTATCCTGCAAGCCAGAAGAAATATTATCTTCTTTAATTACTTCTAGTTTGAAATGCATCTGAAGCAAATGTTGTGTCCCCCCCTTTTTTAGTGTTGCCACCAAATTTTGCTCATAGTAAAAAATTTGAAGCAGATACAGAAGTTACTTCTTGGGCAGAACTTCCAAATATTTTTTGACATAGTCATAACCAAAGAGAGCTGCCTGTTTAGGAGTTTTGTAGAAATGAAGACGGCTTGGATAAGACTAATGAGGTTCCTTAGGGAGCATTCCACCTGTCCTGAGCCCCTGCAAATTCAGCTTAATCAATTAAATCCAGAAAGCAAAAGATTTAGACCCAGTTGCACTCTTGGGGGGCTGTACATAGGAGAAAGGCTGAGAATCACTTTAACTTGTTTTTTTTTTTATTACAGTGTGATCAACTCGTGGTGCAATATGAGCCAGCTGCTGTCCGCCTCCTGGTGCAGGTCATGGAGCCAACCTTTGTGTGTGCTGTAAGTCATGTTCTAAAGTAATTGCTCATTCTTGAGCGAGATCTCTGGCAAACAGCTTTGTCCGCAATCCAATGGATATGTTTACCTGGGATATTTCTTCTGACATGCATATACAATTGCACTGTTATTTCTTTGCAAAAAACAAAACCACAAAAATCCCATAAATATCCAATAGTCTCACTATTCACAAGGAAACTGAACCTGTAAAACATGGGTGGGTGACCTGTGGATGGACTCCAGCTCCCATCATCCCTGACCATTGGTCCTGATGATTGTTGGACGGGGCTACACATTGCATCCTTGCTGTGAAACAGGGGGCAGAAAAGCCCCTTCCCACCTGTTGGGGGTAATTTGGTGGGTAGGACAACCCCATGTCACGCTCTCTTTCTACCACCCACTTTTTCTCTCTCCCTTCTTGCACAGCAAGCTTCCAGGGGAGGGGCCGATCATCCTTGCCAGAAGTCAAATAGCTGGCAGATGGCCCTTTTGAAAATCAGTCTTTACAGAAAGGGCAGCCCTCTTTTTGAAAAGGGTCCTTTATTTGAACAGCTGCCCAGTCCAAATATATATTTTTTTAAAGAAAACCTAGGAAAGAAGAGCAGCAAGTACCTTGAAGCTGCCCTCCTAGTTAGCACCTGGCTAGCAAGACTGAGCAGGCAACACAGGTCACAATGTTCCCCCACCATGGTGAGACATCTCATAGTTCTTTTTAAATTATAGTGGTTCCTTCTGAACGTCCACATAAATGAGCATCTGCAAACTTTACACATACCCATGTCCCCCCTTTTTGGCTACCCTGCTGAGGGCCACAGGCGGCCCTAGAGCTACCCTGAGTCTTACCGCCTGCTTTGAGAAGTGGGGAGCAATGTCAAGTTGAAGGAGGCTTTGGGGAACTTAAAAAGGAGCGTGGAGCAGTTAAGAAAGGAGGCTGATTCTGCATAGGTGTAATGGTCCCTTTTTGTACTCTTTCTGCCCCACAGAAAATAGGAGCCTGCCCCTCGTCCCACCTTGTGGGCATGGAAGTTTGTGTCCGGGGCCCTAGCTACTGGTGCAAGAACGCAGAGACTGCAGCTCAGTGCCAAGTAAGTAGGGGTGGTGGTGGCAAAAGGGGAATATCAAGCTTTCCAATACAGTGAGATGGAGTTGATAAGAAAAAGTAACTGAACACAGTTAAAAACGGGAGCACTCTTTGCAGCATACAATTCTGGGAATGTGACCCGATGACCGAAATAGGAGCAGGTGAAATGACTCTAAGGAAGGCAATTGTCTTTGAAACGAAAATCCTCTGTGCTACAGAAGATCTAGGTGCATATTAGTGATGTGGAATATAGGATTGGGGGAATATGTTTAAAATTTGTGTGCAGTTGTAATAAGTAGTAGACACATACTGTTACACAGCTCCGATAGGTCAGATTAAATTAACTCGTTCTGCTTCCAAGTGCTTATCCACCTGTAGCTGTGTATCTAGCAATCTTGCAGTAGGGATATGCATTCACTCCCTATCAATGGGACTGGATGAACACCATTATGCACATCCAGGTATGTAGCTGTATTGGCATTGTCTCTGTGTTCAGAATCTTATGGCATCTGAAGGGCTTCAGGTTCCTGATCCCTGGTGTGAGCTTAGTTGACAGCAAGATGAATAGGAAATCTTAGATACTCTGAAGTTCCTGTTTTCCCTATATAAGCCCATTTTCTTATGAGTTGTGCTATGAATGGAGAATGGCCTTCCTTGAGTCTTCCTCTCTTTTCCCCATAGGCCACTGAATACTGCAAGCGCCATATATGGAACTAGAGGAAGCCTTGCCAGTGGAAGAATGTTGGCTGTGGTTTTACTGAATGCACCCTGGAATTTGGCCGGGTGGGAAATGGTGAAATGTCTAAACACTGGCAGAACCACACCTTCCTTTCACACTTCTGCAGTGTGGCTGTCCGTTGGGTGGCTATACTGCTGAAAAAGAAAAAAGCAGGGGGAATGTTTCCTTTGCTTGTGATGCTCTGAATTACCATACATTTAGTTTTACTTTTAGATCCATGGTGGGGAAGTGACATGGGTAGGGAAGAAAAAGGCTGTGGTGGGATTTTATTTGAATAGCTGAGAATTTTGGTAAGACTCTTGTTTTAAAATGGGTAAATTGTGTTACGATCATAGCAAAACTGGCTGCTTAAGTTGGCATTTTCAGATTTCCAATACCTTCCTTGTCTAGCTAGCCTTTTAAGGTACAACTATACTATACATTTAAACTGTTTTAATATTTCATTGCTTTTCTTCAAGGGGTGCTGGGAACAGCCAATCAGACTGTTGGGCCACTTAGTCCACTGTCTACTCTGGCAGCAGCACTGCTTCAAACAAATATATTTTCCCAGTCTTGTTATTTGAGATTCTTTTTACCTGGAGATGCTTAGAATTTTCTTTAAGACAGGTCAACTGGCACAATAATTTTAATTATATGGAGGGATTTCAGGTCTCTTAAATTTCTGGTGTAGACAGAAACAAAGTCGCGAAGAAAAGGGGCTACCCATTTGCTCATGTTAAGCACAGGCAGTTATTGGGTACTTTTACCTATAGAACTTAAACTTGGTGTCAGTTCATCCTTTCCTATTTGGGAGACACACATGTACCTAACCCTGTTCTTTCTGAATGCAGCAGCTAGGGTCCTCAAAGGGATATGTATCATAATCGGCATGAAAGGCTGATTAAATGGTTAAATAGGTGCAGGACACAAAACAATTTGCATGATCAGTGGTTTGCTTACTCCCTTGCTGGATTGGTGTAGTTAGGTAGACTGAATTTTAGACTAATTAGCACATAAATCCATGGCTGTTACTTACCAATGGGTGGGTTGAGTGCTGACCTACGAACTAAGGAACAAGTAATTTTAATTGTGGTTTCGCTGTACTTCTGGAGTAGCGGCAAGTGCTCAGGATAATATAGAACAGGCAGCATTAAGCAATAGCGTCTTTGCTCTACACCTCAATATGACATTTATCAGAAAGTGTCTAAATATCAATTCCAAAGCCATTGACTCTTGTTGCAGCTTGCAATTAGAGCAACATATGAGAGCACTAATGACGCTTGAAAGCCATGCAGATGCCATAGTTGTTGGTAAGCAAAAGATAAAATTTAACAGGTACAGTGATGCAGAGATGAATAATTGTTGTTGTTTTCGCAAGGCACAATTCCCATGTCTACATAGCTGTTCTAAGTAATGAAGCTCCTGTGTTTCATACTTACCTGTGTGTGAACCTGTTCAATATACATGCTGAGAAATTATCCAGTTATTCCAAAAGAACATTATAATGAGCATTTTACCAATGCTTCTGTAGTTAAGAAACATTAAACAATTCTTACATATTTGACACTGACTCTTGGTTTTTGTTAAGCAAACATAGTGACCTGTTGTAAACCTGAATAATAAAAAGCAGAATGATGTTAAAGGTTAGCTTAATGGGCACAGTTTATTCAAACTGCAGACCTTTCACTGTGTGTGTATTGCATCGTATACACACTTCTGAATAAGAAACACTTAGCATTTCCCTTCTTGATAGTTTTATGGAGAGAGAATGTACATGCTGGTATATAGATGAGCACAATGACCACGCTGATTCCTCAGCCCCTACAGCAGTGTGTACTTAACCCAAACAAGCACCGAACCCTGTGCCCAAGCTGGGAGGGAAAGATCAAACACAGATTAACTAAATTCATGGATTATGTATTTCTGGTTCCTTTGACAGACCATTCCAAAAATGCTCAACACTTTACTGTTTGAAAACAAAAGAAGAAGAAAAAAAGGAGTACACACAAAACACTCTACGTTCAGAACCTCAATTAATATCACTCTTGTTTCTTTTGATGCTGCAGTGTTTTGGTAGGCCAGCAAAATGAAGAAATGGCTTCAGTTTCTCCCCACCCCCTGCTTTCTGGAAAGGTGAAAACACAGATAAATGCCAAACAGATTTATGGAGCTTCCTGAAGGTTATCACACAATTTGCTCTGTGCGAGTTGATGGTCATAGCATCTTAGCTGCAGCTGGTTAGCAGCCGTCTTCTCCCATCATCACAATCCCCACCACCACCACTAGCCTGATGGTGGAAGAATGTAATTGGTGCAACCCAGGACCTGTTGGGAGAGCCTGGTCATCTCCACCGATGGGGCATCATGGCACACCGTGGTTATTGCAATTCTAGCCTTAAGTCTGTGCCTCAGGGCCTCCCCATTGCTCTTTTTAACACTTTATATTTTAAAAATAAAATTTAAAAAGTTATGAGTTTAATGATATGAGTGCCTGGTAGAAGCAAACAGTCCTGAGAACCTTCACCCTGGGGGTTAGGCTCCCCAAGGCTGCCCTAACAGCTGTCTTGGTCAGGTTTCTTCTGGAACAGGTGGTGGCCAGGCACAAGTGACCGAGGCCTCTGGATTTTCTTCTGCCCCTCTTGTCCCTTGGTCAGTGCTCTCCTCTGGCGGCGGCGGCAGTCTACGTGGGGCCAGGCTTCCTCGGAGCGCTACACCAGCGATGCCACTTCTAGTCATAACTCTGTGATTTCCAGTGGGCTCTCCATGATCACTTCCCTCATTTTGTGCATAGGGGTGGATTTGGCGGACTCGGTGCGGGCGTTCTTGTCACAGAACGCCCCACCGTCGGCAGTCAGTGTCTCCAAGGAGCGGCCCAGCACCTTCTGGTCATCCTCGGGAAGACTGTTGAGGTCAGAGGTTAGCAGAGTACCTGTACTCCCGTGGACCACGTGGATTCCATCAGGTCCCTTGAGCTCAATGGGCTGCTTATGTCGGAAGCGGAGGCTCCCTTGGCTTGGACTCCTTTGCTCGTCGTCGTCGTCCAAATCGTTCTGGATCAGCTGGAACAAAACCCAAGTTGAAATCAACACCCCGTAGTGCTCCCCGTTGCTTAGGCAGTGCTGTTTTCAGCTGCAGTTACATTCCCTTCCTGAGCTAATCTGGGAACAGGATAAAGGTCCCTCTCAACCTAAAGACCCTGATTATATCTAGAGTTTGATTACCCCACTCAAAATTCCTATGTTTATAACACTCAAGCAGTTGGGTGACCTAGCTGATTCCAGTGGAAGTAACTGACATGCACCGAAATGCACATGGAACCTCATTCTCCATTGAAATGACTGGAGAAGCTGTTTCAGGCTAGGGAATTCTCCGCATATACTGGAGCTCTCACTCCTCATAAGAGTCCACTGGTTTAGGGCTTTAAGTCTTCATTGCTGGGGAGTGCACGACTCTTGCCAAGCCCTTACTCTTTGCACTGGGGGAGGAACCAGATGTTGACTTGGGAAATTCATTTTCCTGTCTTGTTTGATATATAGGTCTCTTTAGATCAGGCTTCCTCAAACTCGGCCCTCCAGATGTTTTGAGACTACAGTTCCCATCATCCCTGACCACTGGTTCTGCTAGTTAGGGATCATGGGAGTTGTAGTCCAAAAACATCTGGAGGGCCGAGTTTGAGGAAGCCTGCTTAAGATCTTTCCTACAAAGAGCTTAATATTGGCCCTGAATAAAATGCATTCATTATATACAACTTGAGACATATTTTTGGATTAGTTCTTGCACAGTCACGTCTTAAAATCCTAATAAGGCAAAGACGGCAGTTTCTGCACAGTGAGATGTCACAGAGTAGATTGAAAGGCTGAACTATCATTCTGTCTCCAAAGGGAAGTGCCTTCAGGCTTGGCTGCTACTTAGATGGGAGCCAGCCTGAGACACCATACATCCCATAAAATCAACAAACCACAAAGAGCAGATATTTAATATTGTGCTTCTGTATAATGTTGTGCATTATATGTTTCTGATTGTAATAAGGTGGGCACAGAGCTTTGAGGAGGGTCTAACCAATGGGAGAGCAGGAAGAAAGAGGATGCTAAGAAGCCTGAGCCAGCTGGAGAGTATTAAGAACTCCAGGTTCAGGTAGAATAGAAGCAAAGGCAGAAGGAAACCGGATTAGACAAAGATTGCAATCAAGCACAAAGCATTAACCGGTTCACCACTTCTGTGCACTTGGCTCAACCTACTGGGCATAATAAAGCAAACAGAGAGATTACAGAAGAGAAACAAAGTGCTCCCTGAAAGTCCTTCACTCTCTGGCTACAATCCAGCAAAGTAAACTTTTCCAATATGCTTAAACATGTAGTTTCTCCCCAGTGTATTGCTATCTGTTTCACTATAGCCTTCATAAACTGATGTGCAAGGAATGTCCTGTTACTATCCCCCCACCCCAATTCTTCCACAAAAATCCTTGCAGCTACAGTTCTTGATGTTTAAAGACCATGTCCTCCTATTTTTCATCTCTCTGTCTCATGCCTTCTTCCTTTAGAACTTTTTTATTGCACTGTCTTCATCCCTCATTGCTGTGAGTCTACGAGCTCCCCTACAAAGTTCTCATTTATTAGAGAATTGCAACTTTCCTTTTGTGAATAACTGTCCTAGGGTTTTCTTCTCTTATTTATATATGCCCCTTTTGGAAGTTTGATTACTTCACAGTGGTTAGCAAAGGACTCTAATGCCTAAAGCAGAGGTTTTCAACCTTTTTGAGTCCACGGCTCCCTTGACCAACTACATTCTTTCTGTGGCACCCCGTGGGGTCAGGGGCCCAGTTATGTCACCCCTTGCCTGCGGAGATAGCAGTCTCTCACCCTTTTTTGAACACCCTCTCTTGTGGAGTGTTCCTTAAGCCTCCTCTCATCTCCCGAGTCCTCTGGGCAGCAGCTGCTGCCATCCCTGTTCTCTGAGCTGACACCGCCACCCCTTCGCCCCAGAGAGAGGTGCCTCCCAGAGGCACCATTCGCCTGTGGAACTTATAGCCACAGCCGCTGCAATAAACAGCTGTACAAGCCTTTGGGACACAAGAGGGCATCAGAGGAGAGAACAGGTCTGGGCACCCTGTGGCCCTGCAGAGTTGGCCTGCAACACATCCTTCTTGACCGTAAGCTATGCTGGCGGCTGCTGATGGGAGCAACACCTAGTGAGACACAGGTTGCACAGTCCTGTGGTGGAGAGGGGCTCCTTCTGCCTGTTTCATTGAACTCCTGCACTCTTGTGCTACAGAGGGAAATAGCTATGAGAACCACACAATCAATACCGAAGGGTACAGTTCTGAAAAGCAAACACTACATCCCAAAGGGCACAACAAGCATTTTCAAGAACTCCCATGCACAAGCAGATTCTACCTCAGAGACTGAGGACTGGTCCCCATGACTGGTGGTGGCTTTATGCACCATCCGCTGAGCAAGCAGTCTCTTCAGTCGCATGTAATCATCCAAGACTACCTTTAAGAGAGAGCCCTGGAAGGAGGGAGGGAATGGGCAACAGGAGAAATTACACTCGGGCCCTTTGCCACGTTTTGCCGAAACTTACTCTGTGTAGGGAATCCCCGTGAGAAGCTACTCTAAATCCAGATATCCTCTCCATTAAAAATAATAGTAATAATGGCTGAAACATTTATCCTTAAACCTTCTAATAAATCCTCTTGAATCACACCTCGTATAATAATCCTCATTAAAAAGGGATTCTTGCCACATAGGGCATTCTGCGTGACTATCCAAAACAACTGCATTCCAAGATTGGATTGCAGACTAAACATGGTGCTGAGAGTTCTGTCCTCTGGCCAAGAAGTGCCACACACTTGAACATTTTACTGAACTGAGACTGAGAATAATAGAACATACCTTGATGGGCCCTTCTCGCATGATCTGGCCTAGCTTGGCAATGTTGTCGTATTCCTGAATGGCTGCTCTCAGATAGCGATCTTCTTCGGGTTTGGCAGCCGAAGGCTCTCGGCCAAATGTTCCCTAAAAAGAAGAGGTTTTTAAAATAGCTTCTCTCTCTCTGTGTCTTTCCAGACCTGAAGGAAAATCCATCTGGGAATCTTTTCCAGGAACACTGCTTACTTCCCTAATGCCCTTTGCTAACATTTGTCTACAACATGCCCACCTCCCGTTGCAAAATTTAATTACCAAGCAGGGCATGCACCATGTTGAACTAAATGTCATTAACAATGAACAACAAATACATGCTACATGACTGACTCTAATTTTCCATGAGGTGCATCATTGCAACTAATCTTAGATTACGAAGCTCTAAAGTTAATGTAGCAGCTACATTGCTGTTGATATGCCATTGCTGCGGCCTCTTCCTACTGGGCAACCAAGGTGCAGCTGGATTACTAGGCCTGGACGAGAAAGGAGTTAAGAATAGATAAATTAGATATTCTAGCACAAGGGGATGGTGATTATTGACAAATAGTGCCAATTCTAATTTATGCACACAGTCAAAACGTGTTCTGCTGCTTCACATGAATTTGAAAGTTGAATTTTATGCTGGCACAGGCTACAGGCAAAAATTAGGACGTTGGCTATACTGTGGCTTCAACCACAGTATAGTAAGCAAGCAGATGCTCTCTCACGTGAGTCCTGGCTGGGCTGTTCCACAGGTCTGTTATTTCACTGAGGTTCTCAGGCAGGTCATCCTCATGCTCAGCTTGTGCTGCTAGCTCCAGGTTTCTGCAGAAAGGGTCCAGCCACACAGGGTTGGCTCTAGAAAGGATACAGGATGCCTACAATAAACAACTGCAATGGGAAACCATCCAAGAAAAATCCACCAGTTTGGCCCACATACTTGTCAATATACTATCTCAGATAACTTTAAGCACTCCTTTTCTTTAAGCTCATGTTTTCAAAGATTGCGCTATATACAAAGATTGTGCTGTTAACAGCCACCTTCAAAAGTAAGAATCATAGGTGCCAGAGGCCAAGATTGTCTTTAATTAAGCATGGTCAGCATTCGGATAGCCTCTTTTAGCTAGCGTTAAACCTTTCAGAAATTGTTGACAACTCACCCATCAAAGGAATATTTATTTGTGTTTGGCATATCCATGATGTCCATGAAACCTCGGTTACCTGAAGAAAGCAATGTGTCAAATTTACTGAGAATCATTCACATCTGTTGAGTTTAGAGTTTGACTTATAAAATACCGTTTTTTGTTGCCCCTGTGCTTCTACCAGCAACTAGACACACAGAAACTTATCAGCTAAAGTTTTCCTCACTACTTATAATCACATCAAATAAAGTTTCACAGTTTAGCCTTTGTTAGTTTGCTTCCACACAAGCAGTTTAGTCTAGAATTTACATCCTTTATTTATTTACTTTTTAATGGAGTAGTTATTGGAGTGCAACAGGCTGGCAACACAACATCAATTGTTTTTCAGACTTAATTAATTTCACTTCCAGTTGACTGGAAAAGCAACACTTCACCAGCACCAAAGAGTCAAGGACTGGAAGCAACCCAGGCCAAGCTGATGGTCTTATTATTCACCGTATGGTATTATGAGTGATGGCTATCTCATCATATTCTTCAATGTCTATTTCCTTCACAATGGGCCAGGAAAAAAATGGATCTTCCAAGATCTCTTACCTGTGGAACCGGCCACAATTGCTTTCAGTTTTCTTTTGTGCCTGCAAGACACAAAATAACTAAGGGGAAAGAGCACAAGAATTGTATTGTGAAGTCTGTTCATCATACGTGTAATGTGATTGGCCCTTTAACATCCTCTCACATACTGTTCTGAACCAGTAGAAGACTATTGGTTGAGAACCTTTGCTACTGAGTTCTTTTGCTGAAACTGGGTTTCCTCCCTTGTTTCCTCCCCCCAAATCTTGAAGTAATTCTCTATAAATCTAAACATCTTTAAAAATATTAGAGAGGCTATGTTTTAATCCAGTTCAGTTGTGCTCCTTGAGATATACGAATATACCTAATATTTTAAAATAAACAAAATACTGTTCTATCTCTCAAAGGAAGATTGACACCAGAAAACAGATTTCTCTCCCACTGAACATGCAAAGACCTGTTGCATGTTTCCTCATGCAACCCAGCTTACGGCCCTAATGCAGAAATATTTGAGTAAAGCAGCCAAATCCCTTATCATGAACTTGGAAGATGAATCCACTTTTGGCAGCAGACAGAGTGTGCAATTCAAAGGTGCCAGACAGCCATAAATCACTAAAGAGGGAAATTCCCTCTCTGCAACCTGGAAGCAGGGCTGACAAACTTATTACACGCACTTCATCCCCTTCACCGTCCCACAAGGCTATGTTCTGTGGTGGAAATCTACAGCCATTACTCCTTTCGGAAATCCCTGAATCAGAGCTTCCTCCTCTGCAGTATGCAAGGGTTTGATGTCAGCTCCAAAAATTCTTTTTTATTATTATTGTGGCATCTGAAATACTCTGCCCTACAAAGGTGCTGGAGGCTACTCACGCTGTTCTGTAGTACCAGTTCATGAGGATGAACAACATGGCTGCCAGGAAGAGGAGAATAGCCAGAATAATTATTGCCATCTAGAAATGGTAAGAAACAAAACAAAAACAAAACTGTTACAGCAGGATAGGATGTCTAGGAAATGGCTTGGCTACTGACCCAGTGTAAATTGGGGTACGGGTCTAATGATGTCTGCCAGATCTTCCCCATTTGGCCTGCTAGGCCATTCAGCCCAAGCTGCCCATCACCTGATGTCATATATGATTACGAAGAGGCTGGACCAAAAAATTGGCTTCTGAAGCACCAGCTGTTCGATGGGACTTCAAAGCACAGCACAGAGCTCCCTGTGTGGTGCGCTCTGAAGCCCTGACGCCATTGTGAATTCAAGTGATTGACAGGCCCTCACTACCTGATATTTGACCTAATGACAAGATATTGATATCTGACTCAGTGATTCCAAACTGCATTCATGTCCAGGTCACAGGGAGAGAATACAAAAGGAAATGAATGGTGAATCCACCATTTAATGGTCACTCTAATAAAATGATGACAAAACCCAACATCTCTTTGATACCTACCACTACAGATTCCTGTCATGAAAGCTCCTTTCAATATGGCTTTAGGACTCGTACCTGCACCCTTTTCACAAAACAGTTAATATAAGGTTGCCAGCTGCTTTCCAAATAAGTCATTTTTGTGTGCTCTTAATAGGAAGAAATTCAACAGGTGCATTTGTATAATCTTGGCAGCTGCATGCTTTTTAAAGAATCATGAACCTTGTTGCAGCAAACCTAAGGAAACAGTTTATGAAGGGGCAGTTCCTTTCAATGCAGCCAATTCCAAAGAATGTGGGGGACCTTCCCCCAAAAAGCATGAGAGCTGAAAGCAAAGTAAGCTTGAGGGAGGGAAGGACCCCCACCTGCATCTTACCTGCAGCGCCGACATGTCGTCTGGAGCCCTGGCAGTGATTGCTGGCTGCACATCCAAGACATTGTAATTCCGGAAGAGATTCCGCAGCTGCTCCTTATTCTCATCAATCATCTGTATTACTCTAGGAAGAGGGTTAAACCTTTATTTATGGATTCATCTTCCTAGTGTTGAAAATACACTTTTAAAAAGTGTTTATGGCAAGAATGATCAACCCTCACCTCCCAGCTATAATTTCCAACTCAAGAGATTCTGGAAGCAGGAACTCATTCCATTAAATTGCATCAGAAGCGTCATGAAGCCCATCATTCAAATTCTTTTTTTAAACATAGTTGGGAGACCTGTCGCCTCCAGGTGTTGATTGACTCCAGCTCCCATCAGCCCCAGCCAGCATGGCCAAGTATGATAGGAATTGTAGTCCAGTATCACCTGGAGGGCTGCAGGTTCCCCATCCCTGATCTTAAATCAGGTGTGAGACTCACAAAGGAATGGTACTGCTAGATTAGCAAGAAAAGGCTTTGCACAAATCTCTGCCATAAGGCAACAACAACAAAAACCCTTTCATGGTGAAGTAATCATTATGTGAACCTGAAGGGCTGTTTCAATTCAATATTTATTTTTAGTTATGATCAGCAGAGGTTGCCGGGGTTGGCTATCACTGCTTGAGGGTCTTTCTATCTAATATAAATACTAGTATCAGATGCCAGCTGACTAAAACATTGCCAAAACACTAGGACCTGGGTCTAAGACTCCTCATGCTTGTGACAGGAGAGGTTGTTATATCCAATGACATTATGCAGCCTGCCTCAATGTGACACAGTGCAAAGCATGGTTAGACCCATGTTTTATATTAGCAGCAGAACTGAACAAATCTTTAGCTGTCTATCCAACAAAAAAGTCTCTTCCTAACTGCTGAGGCAAAGGCAACTAACTGCAAAGGCAACTCTGTAGAGGAAGAGCCATTATGGTGCAATATGGCTAAGAAGTTTCGTGGGAAAGTCCTCAGCTCAAATCTCACCTAAGCCACCAACTCATTGCTGTGCTTCTTTCTGTGTTCAAATCTAAACCTACTTAGAGGAGACACATGGAATCTTTACCGTTCTACATCCAGAATCCGGTTGGTTTCCCGGTTCACCACGTGGATCAGCAATTCTGTTTGGGCAAAGTTCACACGGCCTTTTTTGTCAACGTGGAACTATGGGAGACAAGAGAAAAAAAGGTGTCCCTTCTCCTATCCCATTCTTACATTTCCCTGTGACTAGATGGCTCCAGGGCACACACCCTCAAACGCTGGTTTTGCCAGGAAATTGGCCAGTTCCCCCCCTCTATTTCTTTGACTGAGAAAGAAAGATCAACTGCTTGTTAAGGAAATGAATGTGTTGCCCCAAAGCAGCAGTTACCTGAACGTCATCCGTATTGACAATGGCCCCCGTGATGTTTGACAATAGGCTGATGAACTCTTCCTCAAATTGCCGTACTTTATCTGGGATCTCATTGATTATAATCTTCACCCGTTGGTCATCCCGCAGGATATAGACCCCCACAACCGCAGTGTCATTATGACCAGCCAGGTCTGAGGCCATGACATCCACCACAAAGTAGCCAGGGTTGTAAGCAGTGAAGAGGTCAAAGGTTCGAAGAATCCCGTCTAGGTTACCTTTGAGAAGAACCAACAAGTGACCCTGCATGGTCAGAATCATCACATGATGCAGCCATGTTGAGATTGTGCCATTTGAGGCTGCGTGTGGGAGACAGCATGCTTCTCCATGTAAAAACCTTCCTGAACATAAAAGCAGCACAGCAGGTTACAAGGTTTAAGCCTAACCACCTCTCTGAAGTGCTAGTTTTCTAAATGCTTGTGATATTTTTTAAAGAAGAGGGAGCATTCAGTCATTGCAGCCTGAAATGGTATATACCAAACAGGACTGTACCACCTGATTGCTCTGAATACATGTGGATTAACCTTTAGTTTAACTCACTTCCAAGACCAATTAAAGAGTGGCTCCCTTGTATTTGCAGCAACCAAGACCTACTTAAAGAGGAATGAAGCAGGCAGAGATTTTAAGTATAACAGAAAGACTTGTTTTGTTCTGTGACACTGTTATACTCAAAAACTTGCCACAGTATAGTGCAAAGTTTCCTCAGCCTGGGTCTCCAGCTGTTTTTGGACTACAGTTCCCATCATCCCTGACCATTGGTCCTGCTAGCTAGGGATGACAGGAGTTGTAGTCCAAAAACAGCTGGAGACCCAAGTTTGGGAAACCTTGCTATAGTGTACTCTCCAGCAAAGAGATGCTGAAGATAATATAAAGCAGTCTTTGTTGTATGGCAGCATCCCTGTCAGCAACTTTTCTCAAGCATGACTGAATAGCAACCTTATGGATTATATGACCATGGCTCTATTAGCACACAACGTTTTGCCTTTATGAGGGCCGGCCCAGCAATGAGGCAAGGTAAGGCCTTAGGCAGCAGAGTCCACAGGGACAGCAGATCCCAATGTCAATCTTTTCTTCCCCCCTTTGCTCCTGATGTTGATCTTCCCTCACCCATTCTTCCCTGACAGGGAAGTGGGCACCATTTTGGGGTCCGCCTCAGGTGCCAAAATATGTTGGTCTGTCCCTGGCCTTCACTATGTAAACTTAGCAGGGCTAACCCAATGCAGCACAAACAAGCGAGACAGTTCACTCGGCACGGGTCCCTCCCCATGCATGCCGTTGCCTCTCTTACCAATGCTGAAAATGTTGGCCACCTCCTCAGAGTCGTTGGAATGTTGCTTGATGTAACGGATACCCAGAATGCTGTACAAGACCAGGCTATTGTTTCCCACGTCGGCATCCAATGCAACAAGCTTGATCAGTTCGGAACCCACTTTTGCATCTGTTGCTACCCCTTTCGGAAAGGGAGCAGGGTGGGGTGAGGCAGAGAAGTAACAAAGGAAAAGTCCCAGAGGGAGAAAATAACAGAAGTAGAAGTCATTTCTTGGGAAATAATACCTACATCAAGGGTGGCCAACCTGTGGCCCTCTGGCTGTTGTTGGACTACAACTCCCATCAGCCCTGGCTAGCATGGCCAATGATCCGAGATCATGGGAGCTGTAGTCCAAGCCAGGTCAGCCGCCCCTGGCTTAAAGATCCCATTGTACATTGTGGTAAAGAGAGGTCACTAGTCTCCTATTCTGAATGCGCTTATGCACAAATCACATACAGTTTTGCCACTTCACAAAACAGTAGTAAAGATTTTTACATCAGTCCTCAAATTTTACTTATTATTTTTCCTTTTGCAAATTGGCTTTGCCCAATTTGCCTGATTATACTAAAATAAATCCAGGCTGTAAAACAAATGATAATTCCCACCCCCCCCCCAAAGTGCAGTAATTCAATTAGAATGGGCATTGCTCAAGTGGAACCATCCCTACCTGCCGTGTATTCTGATTTGGTGAACCGGGGAGGTTGGTCATTAATGTCATCCAAAAAGATCCGTACTTCTTGCAGAGTAGCATCAGTGCTGAGATCCATGGCTTGGATCCTGGTTGCCCGGCGACCCTGGGGAGGTGACCAGTTCCTATTGCTAGAGGCTTTGACAATGATAGAGTAGAAAGCTTCTTTCTCTCGGTCCAAGTCCCGCAACACCTGCAATTTTCCTTCCCGACTCAGCTGGAAATTATTCTCTCTGTTACCAGCTGGGAAAAAGAGAGAACTAGTCAGTTCTGTTTTAAATTTGTTCCTGTCTAAAATGAGATTTCTGTTGTATTAGTGTGGGTGGGTGGGTGGGTGGGGAGGAGATAGACACAGAAATTCCAATTAGGTTTCCTCCAAATTTTTTCACCCTTCAATCCCATTATCTTCACGGGCTAGTCCTACCAGGTGGGCACTCAGCAGTGCAGCTGTGGAGGTGAAAGGTAAAGGACCCCTGGACGGTTAAGCCCAGTCAAAGGTAACTGTGGGGTGCAGTGCTCATCTCGCTTCAGGCCAAGGGAACTGGTCTTTGTCCACAGACAGCTTTCCATGTCATGTGGCCAGCATGACTAAACCGCTTCTGGTGCAACAGAACTCCGTGATGGAAGCCAGAGCGCATGGAAACTCCGTTTACCTTCCTGCAGCAGTGGTACCTATATATCTACTTGTACTGGCATGCATTTGAACTGCTAGGCTGGACGGAGCTGGGACAGAGCAATGGCAGCTCACCCCATCACAGGGATTCGAACTGTTGATCTTCTGATTAGCAAGCCCAAGAGGCTCAGTGGTTTAGACCACAGCACCACCTGCTCCTGCAGCTGTGGAATTGAGCTTCTAACCACATATACATGAATACACACATACAGGCAACTCCCCATTTGCGCACAATCGGCATGCACACGACTGCTGCTGCACGTGCCATTCTTGGCATCGCAAGGGGGTGGCAGTGGAATGGGGTAAATGGGGAGTTGCCCCTCTCTCTCTCTCTCTCTAAAACACTGGATGGTTTGATGCAAGCATAAGGCAGTGTGAAAACCATCAAAGAACAGTCTCGAAAAAGAAATGAAGTCTACCTGCAATGAAGTAATAGACGATAGCATTGGAGCCCTCGTCAGCATCTACTGCTCCAGTGACATTGCCCACCACTGTACCAGGACATGAGTGTTCAGGCACAGAAAGAACCTGATAAGGGGGAGACCCTTTCTGCAGGAGATGTTGGGAGAGATGGGGAGATAGAGAGGGGAAAAAACCATATGTTAAAAGGTAGCAAAAATAGACAAGCATAAAGTCACAAATGGTAAACAATGTGCAATATTATCAACAACTGACTGAATGAATTGCATCTGGGGGTGGGGGACTGCAAGCAAAATATTTTTTTGAACCTCAAATAAAATTTGAGGTGCGACCAATAATACAAGATATATAAAGGCAGCTAAAAGAAGCAACCTAACTTTCCCCCTTGCTCTTCCTTTCTTTCCATTTCAAGAGCTTTTTAAAAAAAATCCCCCCACCTTTACTAATTTTTTAAGGAGTTAAATTGTCATCCAAGTACAGTGGTACCTCGGTTTCCAAATGTCTCCGTAGTCAAACGTTTTTGTTTTTGAATGCCAGAAACCCGGAAGTAAGTGCCTCAGTTTTTGAACGTGCCTTGGAAGTTGAACAGGAAACACGGCTTCCATTTTGAGTTTTCCGTACTGAGGCTTCCGGTTTGAGGCTTCTGGAACAGATTACGTTTGAAAAATGAGGTACCACTGTATCTATATGAACACTACTCATAAGATTAAAAAACTGCAGATGAAAAAAGCCTTGAGAGCAGGGTGAACAGTGCATAGCTTGATGCAACGGCGTTGTGAACTCCTAATATCATAGGATAACCTTTTCGCTGAAAACCTCCCTGACATTATGCCAAAAACTACGCTACCATCCTTTCCCAAATGTCTCCCACGCATAGATCTCAGGCAATGGGTATTTCCTATTTGTCTGCTGCTGTAGCAGAAATGAAGCGAGAAGAAACTTTCCCCTATGGATAACTGAACATTTCTCTAAGATCAAAGAATTCCCAGAATTTCCAGGGACTCCAATAAACTATTACGCAGAACGCATTCTGCAAACTGCATCCTGCGAGGTGGAGGTAAGAACAACCGTTCCCTGTATCGCTCCCAAAGGAACCCGATTGTTATTTTGGGACCTGGTATTCCACAGCTGCAATGAAGTCCAAAAGGGGAAGGGATAGACCTGCTTACAGGCGGCCTCAGGAAGACGGGCTCGTTGTCATCTATATCATCCAGAGCCACCTGGAGGGGCTGCATGGTCTCGTAAGGTGGTTGGCCTTGGTCACACGCCACAATGATCAGCTGCAGGAGGAACACACACACATACAAAAAACAACAACACCTGGTCTGTAAAAGGGAAGCTCAAAAGTTCCGGAAGGAAACCAACATTTATTTCCCCCTTTCCTCCCCATGTCAAAGGGAAGACTCTACTCCCTAGCCAGTCCTTTGAGTCAGAAAGGGGAAATAGGCAACAGGGGCACTTCTTAATTTAGGATATAAAATGAAGAACAGAAAGCTGGTTCAGTGTCTCAGTTCTGTGTCTGATGGCATTACATGGGATTAGAACTAATAAGTAGCTTAATTTCTTCCTCATTTTAATAGCCTGACTGGCTACCATCAGGGGTGGTGTGGTGTAGGGGAGCCTTTTTGACCCAGTGGCTCTGATCCTGATCAGTTCCTACCCTCACAGGCCAAATTGGACAGATGGGCTGCTGTATTACGATGTAAGGCGACTGGCAGGTGGCGCCTTGGTGCTGCACTTCCTAAGCCGTCGGCAGCTGGGTGCTTGGGAACTGTAGTGCTAGGGTGCTTTGCCTTGCTTGTAAATGCTAAGCAGCGGGTGGCCAACCTACTTTCTGAGGGGGCCAGATGTACAGTGGTACCTCAGGTTACATACACTTCAGGTTACAGAATCTGCTAACCCAGAAATATTACCTCGGGTTAAGAACTTTGCTTCAGGATGAGAACAGAAATCCCGCGGCAGCGCCGCGGCAGCAGCAGGAGGACCCATTAGTTAAAGTGGTACCTCAGGTTAAGAACAGTTTCAGGTTAAGAATGGACCTCCGGAACGAATTACGGTAAGTTCTTAACAGTCTTAACTTAACAGTCTTAACAGTCAAGTACCGTGTTGGTTGTGCAGTCAATCCAACAGACTTGAACCCACTGACCATCAGCAGATGGACTGTGACTCCAAACCCACTTTCTGCAGTGATTGGCTGTGTGACCGAGTTCCCTATGGAATCCAGCTGTGTTTCTGTCAGCTTCACACCTGAGCTCACATTGGATGTCAGGTATGGGACAGATGGGCATGGTTTGGGGAAAATGGCTTTGTGGTCCAAATTGGGATCAATCTGGCTCCATGGGATGGAGGCTCGCCCCCCCCCCCGGCCCACATTAACAGGTTGAACCTGTGATAGCATTGCAGTAGACCCCTATAAGTGGCTTGTGGAGCTGTCCATGGATTAAAGAAGAAATAGAAGCCACAGAAAGAAACAGAGAGAGTTAGGAAAGGAACTGAGCAGGAAGGAGCTGGCTTCACACTTCCAGATCACATCTACAACATCTCTGCACCTGGGAGGGGGGAGCAGCGCTCCTAATCTTTCAGACCTGCCTGTGGTCTGTGCTGACATAGCTTGAGTGGGGAATTGACTGAGCACCTGGAAGGCTGCACTAGCATGCTGGTTCTAGGCCTGGTTTAAGCACACATCTTTACTGCAGCTTCACTACATCCCCAATCATGTTCCCATGTTTGTTACGCTTGTCTGAGTTCTCCACCTGCCCCTGGGCACCATCGCAGCACTGGGACACATCTTTGGCAGGCTGGACTTGGCAGCCTTCTGAGCAATGAGGGCCACAACTGTAGACAAAGAACCACATGGGCTACTCCTGTGAATGTCCCAGCATTCCTGACCAGGGGACTTACGCTGTACACAGCTTGTTTCTCTCGGTCCAGCCTCATTGCTGTCTGGATGAGCCCGCTGTTTGGGTCGATGGTGAAGTATTCCCAGTCTTTGTTCCCTGCGCCAGTTTTGAGGAAGGTGTACTGCACAGCTCCATTGAGACCCTCGTCCTTATCTGTGGCGTAGACTTCATACACGTTGGATCGGAGAGGGATTTCCTGTTTGCAGACACAAATATTGTATCGCCTGGGGAAGCTTTTAAGGATACAAGTCTAGAAGCGTCTATTGGGGAACAGTATGTCCTATGAACTATAAATCCCTACACACACACACACACACACACACACACACACACACACACACTTCCCTTCATTAAAGGTTCATCAAAACAGATTGGGATGCGGGTAGTGCTGTGGGTTAAACGACAGAGCCTAGGACTTGCCGATCAGAAGGTTGGCGGTTTGAATCCGTGACGGGGTGAGCTCCCATTGCTCGGTCTCTGCTCCTGCCAACCTAGCAGTTCAAAAGCACGTCAAAGTGCAAGTAGATAAGTAGGTACCGCTCCGGCGGGAAGGTAAACAGCGTTTCCGTGCGCTGCTCTGGTTCACCAGAAGTGGCTTAGTCATGCTGGCCACATGACCTGGAAGTTGTACGCCGGCTCCCTCGGCCAATAAAGCGAGATGAGCGCCGCAACCCCAGAGTTGGTCATGACTGGACCTAATGGTCAGGGGTACCTTTACCTTTACGTCCTATGAACCGTAAATCCCTACACACACACACACACACACACACACACACACACACACACACACTTCCCTTCATTAAAGGTTCATCAAAGCAGAATGGCCTGCCAAACTTGTACTTAGAGCTCTTGCAGCCAATATCTTTAAACTTCTGAACTTAGAAGCCTATAAGCTTCTAAGCAGAGCCTCTGATGTGCAGAAGCACCATCATGTTCTCAGGACAGCTCACACATTACTTTAAGATCAGGTTCGTCAGTACTCGCAAGTTGTATAATACAGAGAGCAGGTGAAAGTAAGATGTCATCCTCCTCCTGTTCTAGCCCAGTCTGAGGTGTCATGTTAGCTCAAGCTGAGCAATACACATCACTTTTATATTCGTACTCAGGCACCTTTCTCATCTGTTTGCATTGCTGCCACCTGATGGACAGATGCATCATTTCAGTTCTAGTCATTGCTTTGTTCATAAAGAAAAGCAGAATTTTTATTTCCCCCCTCAATAGCGCAGCCAGAGCGACTGTGTGAATCCTAATAATATCCAATTACTTATTACTGTACCTAAGATTGAGAATGATCAAATATGCTTCTGTCCAGGAAAGCAGGTGAGAGACGAAGCACGGATCAAAGCAGATATACTTTCTGCTGTGGGAATCTACACCATTAAATCAGCTGGCTGCATAAAGCTACAGAAGGCCAACCTTGGACTACTGTATCGTTTATCAGAAGCATGAGAAATTCTAAATAGGGATTTACCTCTTTAATGTGCAAGATAGTTCCATTGGGGGGGCGGATAAATAACGGACGGTTATCGTTGATGTCAATAACATCTACTTGGAGCATAGTTGTTCCCCAGAGAGGTGGTCTCCCTTTGTCAGTGGCCAGAACTGTGAGGTTGAACCTCTCATAAGACTGTAGGCGCCTGCGAGTTGTTATGAGCCCTGAGTCCTTGTGAATTCTGAAGGCCTCTACAGGCAGAAGAGTGGTACAGATACTGCATTAATTATTGCACTACGGAAACAAACCTTTGCAAGTTTACTTCAATAAACTTATTCAACAAATAGCAAAATGGAGAAAAAGGAATGTGTGTGAACCAACAATAAATCCATTCATCTTCAATTTATTTACTCTCTAATGATACATCAGACTAAATAATCGAATCCAGACAGTAATAAGTTTAGTAGCAACAGCACATATCTAGCTCACGCAGCAAGTTTCATAGTTTTAGGGCTGCCTATAAAAAATTCTCGGAAGTGCTGACGTTCCTGTGGAAACTCAGAAATCACTGCTACTTTTTAAAAAAGCAGATAAAAGGCTGAACAGCACCGAAAAGGTTAAAACTGTTATTTTTAGTTCTCTCCTTAAACAAGTGGGAATGAGGATACAAGTTTCAGAAGAAAGGTGATTTCCCTTTGCCTCAAATAGCGTAGTGGTTAAACGAAAACCTTGGAGACCAGGCTTCAAATACCCACTCAGCCATGAAGCAGAGAAGGAGCTTTCAATATTTCCAGACCTGGGATCTACCTTTAACCCAAACAAGCATTTGGAGACCTCTTTCTTTCTTTCTTTCTTTCTTTCTTTCTTTCTTTCTTTCTTTCTTTTCATATGATGGTGCTGCTGCTATTGCAAGCTGTTGGTGGGTTTTGACCCACCAGTTGAAGACCAACACTCTAGAGCAGGCTTTTCCAAACCTGGGTCGCCAGCTGTTGCCAGACTACAACTCCCATCATCCCTAGCTAACAAGGTCAGTGGTCAGGCATGATGGGAACTGAAGTCCCAAAATAGCTGGAAGCCCAAGTTTGGGAAACCCAGCTCTAGAGGAATTTTCCTGTTGAGTTACTATGGGCAGACCCACCACTGGAGGGAGTGTAATGAATATTCAAGCCAAGCAAGTCTGATCATGAGGTGCAGTATGGTGCATTCCTGCTTCACAAGAGAAAGGCAAAGGGCTTTGCAGCTGATATTGTGCACCTCTGGGGACACCCTAGCAGTTGTCAAGGCAGCAGGTTTAGTGGCACTGACACCAGTTCTTCTGTGACTGCTCCTTACAGGCCTGGTAATAATACTTCCTTGCTTTTCTCATTTTTTCCTTTCCCTGCTAGACCCATTGCTCAAAGGAGAAGAAAATCTGTAGAGAGTGGACGTTAAGCAGAAGAAAAAGCAGAACAAAGAGGAAGACGTGTACAGTGAGAAGAAAGGACAAAATCTAAGAGGGGAGAAAATTGAGAAGACTGCCAAAAAACTGGTGAGAATGGAAAGCTTTTCTGAACCTGGGTGATGCAGGGGAGGGTAGTGTCTCCCCAGTCAGCCTATGTCTTCAAATCTATGTTACCTGACCCTGCCTATCCTGGACAGTAGGAGGAATTGACCCATATCCGGATGCCTTCTTCCCACTTGACAGAAGAGAGATGAAGCAAGAGAGAAAGAAAAAGCCAACATGGTCTCCTGGAGAGATCTGGATTCAAGATCTACCTCTGCACTGACACTTCAAGTAATTAAATGGGAGCAGTAACCCATCCCGCAGGATTATTGTGAAGGTAAAGACATTACAAATCATTTTGCCCATTGCAACTCCTATGTGAAACTGGTAATAATTAACACCAATAACCAAGAACATCATACAAAGCAATATGGTACATATTGTCTACATCTACACAGTGATCAATTGCCTGCTCGCTCCCTCTTCTGTAAAACGGAAAGAAAGTGAGCCTTTTTGTGCTTTTGATAATTTCTGGGATTTTAACCCGTCTCGCTCTCTTTCTTCCCACCTCTCTACAAACCTCCTCCGTTCATGAAGCTACATACCTACTCCAGGTCCTTCAATATTGTAGGTCACCATTCCGTTGTCTCCCTCGTCAAGGTCAGTAGCAGTCATCGTGATCACAGAAGTCCCTCCTGGCTCATTTTCATACACACTGGTGCTATACTGTTTTTTGGCAAACTGGGGTCGGCAGTCATTGATATCCAAAACTGTAATCACCACCTGAAATCAAAGCAAACCAATAATGTAGTTGTGGGGGGGGGGGAGAAGCCCCTTAGAAGACTGAAGCACATGAACAACACGATCCTCCCATCACAATGGTGCACACACCGTGGATACGAAAAAACCTCACTTAGCTGGCTCATTTTTTTAACGGGTATTTTTCTATGAATCAGCCCCTACAGCTTTATCTTCCAATCTGATCAGAAGAAGTGCTCTAGTCCGCTATACAGAGTGCAATCTCTAAAGAGCAGAGTACTTTATTTCCTGATTGGGAGATAAAATTCCTTTGCCCAATCTTTAGGGCTCCTATTGCCAGTGCTGACTGTGAAGCATCACAGTGTTAAGATCACAGATAAAGACCTCTCCCTGCTCTTTAAGGCAGCATTGCAACCATTCCAGAGCATGTGCAGTTCGTGTGATGTGTCTGTGGTCTGCAGGCATCTAGGCTGTGTACAGATACATACACACATATACTTTGGCCATACCTACTGCTGGTGATGTGGCCCCCGGAGGGGTGGCTGACCACCAATGCAGGCCTTGGGCTGAAAATATTTAGCCAATCCTGATGCAGATGGGGATCCTTGCATAATGGGAGTGGCATTTGTTGTCCTTTCCCACATGGCACTGAAAACATTGAAGAGTCCATGTAAATTGGAAATGTCTCAGTAATCCTCCCCTCTGCAGTTCAGCATCTGATGCTGGTATGGTTTTCCTTACCTGATCCTGCCTGTGCCACGTGGTTCCTACGTAAAGCTTAGGGAGCAGCGATTGTGATGATTCCCATATGCATTTCTCCCTCTTCCCATAACATCTACAGTCATATCTCAGGTTACAGCCACTTCAAGTTGTGTTTTTTCCTGTTGCAGACCGCCGAAACCCAGAAGTACCGGAATGGGTTACTTCCAGGTTTCGGTGGTTGTGCATGTGCAGAAGTGCTAAATCGCACTTTGCACATGCACAGAAGCACCAATTCGCAACCCGCGCGTGCGCAGACGTGGGTTGCAAACTCTGCAGGTTGCGAGCATGCATCCCGCACGGATCACATTCGCAACCCAAGCGTCTACCGTATTTCTCTTTCTCCATGCTTTCTTTGTTTTGTTTCTGACACAGTCTATGACTTTGTTTTTGTTTTTATTAAATCTCCCCTCCTGCCTTGGTCTTCCATGCAGTCACAACCTTATGCACATTTGCTGTTACTGCACTTAACTTTTCTTCTTTTCTGTACTCTTAGTAAAGTTTGGAATGGAAATACTGGGTGTTACTATAATTGAGCAAAGCAGATATGGTGATACTTTGCCTCTTCCACAGAGGTACATTTTCCAAAACATGCAGTGAAGCCTCTATGTCACTCAATTACCTGCACAGAGTTCTCTCGGCGGTCACTAGAAATGGCTCCTGGATTGTCTCTGGCTACAGCAGTCAACATATAATGATCTTTCTTTTCTCGGTCCAGGGTTGACATAATGTAGATATCTCCCTGGAACACACAAAGACCTTCAGAAAGTTATTGGATGCATTCAGGCACCTTTATGGAAGCGGTGCATTTGCTAGACGGAGCACATTGCTTTTCCTACTTGGGCATCAGCAGGGATTCAGTTGGACAGTAAGTTATTTTCCTATATAAAATGACATTTGCAGTCAACTGAAGGTACATCTGCACTGGGACCCCAATGTTGCAGTTTTGGGGGTTGGTCTCTTTGGGTGTTTGTAAGGTATAGCATGTGTCAAGGATATGCGACACAGTTGTGACAAAGGTAAAGTCTGTTGGGAGTGTTGCGGGTATCAAGGAGTTAACACTGTGCTAGGGGGAAATGCTGACTCAGTATCACGTGATGAGTCAGCATCATGAGACATGGGACGTTGCCTACTTGGTCTATAGCAAGCTAGTATAAAGAGGTTTGGTTGACTTCCCCATGCTGACTTCTCCCCTGTATGTAATCCCTCCCACGTATACTGATTCCCGGATGTAAGAAGACTGCTTTATGACAACCCAAGACTGCAACTGCCTTACTTAAAATGCAGCTTGACTCCTGAGCGCTGCATGTGGGGCATTTGTACGTTCCAACTCAGTTTACTATTGGTTTAACTATAATTCGAATCGTGTGGTGGCTGTTCTGGAGCTTTTCTAAAAGGAAACTTCTTTTATAAAAGGAGAGAGGGCAGTGCTGTAGTCCTTGGACTGGCTCATAAAGGGACCCTCTGGACTGTGGGTTTTAAACTGGGCCCATGATCTGAAGCGAGTCATGAGAGCCAGTGTGGTTGGAGTGTTGAACTAGGACAGGGGAGACCAGGGTTCAAATCCCCACTTGGCCGTGGAACTCACTGGGTGACCTTGGGGCCAGTCACTGCCTTTCAGCCTAGCCTTCCTGACAAGGTGGCTGTAGGGATTAAATGAGGAATCATGTATGCTTTGGAGAAAAGGTGGAGGGTCTAAATGAAATAAATAATAAAACAGAATAAACATCTGCCTGGACTGAATCACGTGAGTCCACTTTTGAATCCAGGCTCTGTCGAGTCCATCCCTAGCTGTGGGTATTTGCACCCAACTCTGCTACTCGCTTCCTGGCAGCATATGAGTTCTTTATACATGCACTTCTCTTTTCCCACCACCTGCCCTCTGATAGTCAGCGGATCTCAGGCAAATGTGGGAGTGGCTCTGCTATCCACTAAATTGTTAGTAGTTGTTCAGTAGACCTGAATACAAGCAAGGTAGAGACGAAACTCAACAGAGGCTTGGTTAGTCAAAGACTTGCAGGCTGGCTTGGTTTATTACCGTGTTGGGGTTGATCCCAAACTTGCCCTCCCCATCTCCCAGGCTGTACTCAATCTGGGCAAAGCGTCCCGAATCGGCATCTGTGGCACGGACCCTCAGAATGACAGTGCCTAGTGGGACATCCTCAAAGACAGGTTTCTGTAATAAAGACAAGAGAAAATGATGATGGCAGACATTTTGACTGGTATCAGACCCAATTCTAAAGGCCACGAACTGAGTGGTGGAGCTGCCTGTCTATCACCGATGACAAAGCCTAATCTGTACAACAAATAATCAGCTTCAGGATGTGTTGATGGTAATTAGGTTACATTCCTGGAAAAAACATAAGACTGATTCACAGAAGATAGGTCTATTAATGGCTACTAGCCGATATGGTTAAACAGAGTGCTCCTTTTCAAAAAGGCAGTAGGACTCTGAGGACCTGGTGGAGCAGACACTCAACAAGGAAATGCTTCGCCATCATGTCCTTGCTAGTGAACTTCTCAGAGATATTTGTCTGGTCAGAGGTAGATTTCAGACTGGATGGATAGAACATAAGCCCCATCTAACCTTGCACCCACCTCACTCCCCACAATATATTGTGAACCAGGGGCCACTGACCTCTTCGCACCCGTGAGCTTCTTTGGATTCAATCTCTTCCTAAATTACAGGCAGTTATATGGTTAATTTTAATGTGATTCTTATCACGGAATCTCACACCACAGGTGGTATGCTGTCCTGAATGTTACGCTCCATAGAGCTGTTTCAGACACTTAATAATATTTCATAGTAGAGGAAATTGTTTCATCTGATCCTGCTTCCCAAGTCCCCGTCCCCCACCTAGACATCATGTTTCAATTCACCTGGTAGGATGGCTGGCTGAAGATGGGGTTGTTGTCATTGATATCCACAATTTCTAGGTGCACTGGTATCTCGGCTGATCTCCGGGGAGATCCATTGTCTGAAGCCCGAACAGTGAAGTTCAGCCATTGAACTTCTTCATAGTCCACCGTCCTGTTGGAAATTACTTTTCCTAAAAGAGAAGATTATGACTGCCATTTTGACTGATGCTAATTTTTCTCCCACCTCTCTGCAGCCTTCAAATAAACTATCCTGAATGGGCATTAAAAATAAAATAAAAAGGACATGCCCGCAGACGGCTGGTTCTACTATTGGAATGGCAGACAGTTAAGACTCTCTTGCGGCCCTTGGGACAAATTTCGAAATGCTTATCCAGAAACATATGTCCAGGGCCATTGCTAATGAAAATCTTAAGGGTCTGGTGGTCATTTCATGCTAAGAATGAAGCTCCACTTGGCTGGAGGAAAAACAACGCTTTTGATAAACATTATTTATTTTATTATCTACTACTTAATTACAGCTGTCTCTAAGTAGGATACAACAGAAATAAAAATTGGTTAAAACTGTAAAATCAGAATTCAGTTAAAATGCTTGCTGGAATAAGTAAGTACAATTGTACCTTGGTTCTTGAACGGAATCTGTTCTGGAAGTCCGTTTGACTTCCAAAACATTCAGAAACCAAAGTGTGGCTTCTGATTGGCTGCAGGAAGCTCCTGCAGCCAATAGGAAGCTGTGGAAGCCCTGTCAGACATTTGGGTTCCAAAGAATCTTCACAAACTGGAACACTCACTTTCGAGTTTGTGGCATTCGGGAGCCAAAACGTCCGACTACCAAGGCGTTTGGGATCCAAGGTACAACTGTATTTCATGGGTACTGGAAATGCAACATCAAGGGCGCCTGTCTGACCTCCACTAGGGGGCCCAGAACAATGAACTCCAACCTCCTGTTGGGTACAAGCCATGCATGTGAACCAAAGGGGACCACAAATATTGATTCTGCGGAGAGCTTGCTGAACCTCTGGTGTCCATTGATTCCTGCATTACAAGCAAAGAACACGCTAGTACAGTCTTTCAGAGATCCCAGACTGGCTGTTTACAACACAGAACAATTTATTGAACACTCCTCCAGATAGTGCCATACAGAAGTTATACGACACTGCCAGCTAACAGTTTCTTACTGGACTTTTTTGCAGTTAGAAAAGTGATGGGATCATTGCACTAGAAAGTGAAGGATAACAACAAAATTTTGTGCCAATAACTAGCCCACCTGAAAGCACCTTTTGTACTGCCCGTCTCCCAAAAAAGTTAGGTCCAAAAGCCTAAATTTAGTTTGTAATCTCCTTGGGGGCAAGGACACGTTTGTTGGGTTTTTTGTTTTTGTTTTTGGCTTATGCTACATAGTAAAGCACCATGTACAGTGATGGCGCTATGTTAAATAGGTCTTCATAATTAAACAATTTCTACAAATTACGAAGGAAACAAATGATGCAGGAACATACAGGAGGTATGTTTAGTTCTTGGCCAAATGAACTTGGCTATTGAGGTCAGCCCTAACAGAGACCTGAGTGAAGTAGAAAAGGTTTCATATGAACTTTATTTTCATAAGACTGCCCAAACAATGAAACTTCCTGTGCCATTGGGAAAACGATGGGAAATAAAATGGTACATTTCCCCTCCCCCATACGGAGAACCTTCCTTAGGGATCCCTTAGGGATATCCTGGTAAGAATGGAGGAGTGGGGGTCCCATGTGTCCCACCTACCTGCTGAGCTGTCTTCCAGCTGGACATATCCCTCAGGTGAAAGGTCAAGTAGCTCATAAGTGATCTGACCATTAGCACCTTTGTCTGGATCTACAGCTGACACGGATATCAAGGTGGTCCCTGGAGTGGCCCCTTCCAGGATCCTTTCCTTGAAAAACAGTGCCCCGAAAGGGCGGAACCGGGGAGTATTATCGTTGACATCCAATATGTTTACTGTCAGCTTTGCTGTGAGAGGCAGAGAGGGGAGGGGAGAACAGGAAAGAGTAAGGATAAAACACCTGAACGTTTACCAGACTGATACCCTCTCCTTTTCTGATCTCAACACCATCGCGTGACTCATTTTAATGTGAAAATTACAGGAATTGCCGTACCGTTTGGCACACTAACTGAGCGGTCCACCACGTCGCTGGCATTGTCGTAGACAGAGATGGTGACCTCGTAAGTGGCTACCAGCTCCCTATTTAGAGTGGACTTAACTTTCACAGCACCTGAAAGTAAGAAAAAGAAGGGGGCAAATTCAAACTAAATAGCATACTCAAACCATGGGAGCAAGAGCTTTCACAGGCCAAAGAAGTATATTCATCTAATGAATGTTTACAAGCTTCTTAGTCTCTTTTCACCTATATTTTCCCTAGCCAGAAAACACATCTATAAACACACAGCACATCCAGATTCCTTTGGTTCAATCCAACCCAATTCTGTACCATACATTATTTAATATTTTTGGGTTTGTTTTTTTTACATTTCTTTTGTATCCCACATACTTTTATATTATGAACAAGACTTGTATTTATTCAACGAACCTGGATACTGAGAGGCAGTGTATTTTGTGAGAATGACGACTCACCCTAAGTTAAATGAGTTCAGATATTGACCAGAATATATGCTTTCAGTTCTATGCAGAATGTGTATCAAGGCATACTTGCTGTGAAAGGGTATCCAAATAATCTGAACAAGACTTCAGTCTTGAACACTAATGCTAGGAAGTAGACCCTATTAAACACAATGGGATTTCCTTCTGAGTAAAAATGTACAGGATCCTGTACCCTGCCCTATCCACCAAAGAACAGGACGGAAGTTCACTTACCCTAAAAAATCCTTGCCCCTCCCACTCCCTAGCAGCTAGGTGCTTCCGAGGAGCTTTCAGCATTCAGTCTGTGAAGGCTGTGACACAATGCATGGAAGGCACGTTTTGGCTGCTCTTTGCCAGCAAGACACAAACCGGCACTGAACCAGGGATGGTGAGGATGAGAATGGAGGAGGTGTTGACTGAGATGGAAAGAAGACACTGAGCACACGCATAGAAACAGAAAAACCAAACCTGCAGATCTGAGAGCCGTAAGGGAAATAAGAAGATTATAGTTACTTATAGTTGAAGTGAAGCAAGTAGCCATTCAAAAGTGTACAGAGAAAGCAAAGGGAGAGTCAGAAAGGGCAAGGCAGACATAGGAAAAAAGGGGAAAGAGCAGGACGTGAAAAGGAAAGAGAAGCAGAGGTGGGAAGAAAGTAGAAAAGGTGGGAGAGGATCTTCCTCACTGTATTCTGTTCTTAGATTAATGGCTGCTGTGGTCAGGAGAGTCTTGCCCAGCTTTGGCAGTTGTGTCCACTGCACCCCTTCCTAGAAATGGCGGGTCTGCCTACAGACACAGTGATACAGACCTCAGTCACCTTCCAGTTTAGATTACTGTAATGCACTCCCTGCGGAGGAATCCTTGAAAAGTGTTCAGACACTGCAGCTGGTGCAAAACAGCCCAACCACTTGTGGCACACACCTTTTTAGACCACATCATACATGTTTTATGTCAATGGGCAGGCTTCTGATTCATTTCTGGGCTGAATTCAAGGTGCTGGTGCTTACGTATAAAGCCGTGAATGGCTATGGGCCAGGATAGCTGGAAGATCTTGCTCTCTCATACGAACCTGACTGTGTGTTGAGAACATCACCACTGTGAAATTCCCTCCCAAAGGAGGTGAGACCAATCCCATCTCTGATGGCATTGAGATAGGCAATGAAAACATTCTTAGTCAGCAGTGCAACTTATAATGGTTTTAAATATCTGGCTGCAGATTTTAAACTCTGGTTCTTTTGATTGTAAGGTTTAACTTTTGAAACTTGGTGGTGCTGAGTTTTACATCAGCCACAATGGGGAGCTTTTTCTTAGGGCTGGAAAGTGGGATAAAGTGTTCACACAAATAACTAAATAAATTGTTGACTTTAGGAACTCTTCAATATACAGAAGGTCTGACAAAGCGACATTTGATAAAACTGCTACTATAAATGATGTTTTGGGCCGATAATGTTCCTTTTTAATGTTAAAATGGTATAGAGTATTCATTTTTCCTGCCTTCCGTTGATTTTGGCCATTTTCCTTAGAAACTGTGTTACACTCCCATGTTTGGAGCAGTATTTCAGCCTCCCGACTCATGTACCTGTTCTAAAATCCACTGCAAACGCTCCCTGCTGGTCAGGCACAAGAGCATCATTATCATCTTTGGCGAGGATTTCAATGATGTAGTATTCCAGCCGGGGATTGAGGTCTCTGTCTCTTGCAGTCATCTCAGCAACAACCGTGCCTATTTCAGCCGATTCAGGGACACTGACGGTCTGGATGGGGTTGATGAACTCTGGCTGGGAGTCATTGATGTCGTCAATGAGGATGCTCACAGTGGCAGTGCCAGAGAGAGGCGGAGTCCCTCGATCCACAGCAATCACCGTCAGCCGGTAATTGTCCTTCTCTTCTCTGTCTATGCTGATGTTGGCCACACTGATCACCCCTGTGTTGGTGTTGATCACAAACCTATCTTGAGCTCCACTTTCGATCCGGTAGCTCAGCTGCTGGTTGAGGCCACTATCCATGTCAGTTGCCATTACCTGGAGAACAGAAAAACCTAGGGGGGACACCCAGACTGTGAGAGCTTTTCAGTTACCTGAATCCTTAGAACACAAGAGCTGTCATCTAGGATCAGTCCCACAAACTGTTGTCTCCAGCAGTCTTTCCCTGCTAAAGCCTGCTATAAAGAAAGCTCATTAAGATATAGACGTGTGACGATACTATGATATGAAATACCTCCTTCCTACAATTTGTAAAGAACATATGGGGAACAGATAGGGCCAAAAGAGCTAAATGAATTCCATCAGATTGTAGAATTCTCGCTTGTGGAATGTTCTCCTCAGGGAAGCTCGCCTGGCGCCTTCGTTATATATCTTGAGGTGCCAGGCAAAAACATAGGCCTTTGGCTAATTAAATAATGGATGGCCTTTTAAGCTGTGTGTGTGTGTGGAGGGGTGGTGGTTTGTTTGTTACTATGGCGTGTATTCTTGTGTTTTTATATTGTAATCTGCCCTGTAATGAAGGACAGTATAGCAAAATAATAATAATAATAATAATAATAATAATAATAATAATAATAATACCGTGGGAGCAGGGCCGGGGCGGGAGAGTGCGAAACGAAAGAAGTGCCATGGTCAGATCACTTCCTGGTGCAACTGGACTTCTCTGCAACCCATCCCCTCTGCAGGGAGGTGGGACCAATTCGGATGGTCCGCCCCCGCCACTTAATGGATCCAAATGGTTTCCAGAGAGTGGTAGGGGATGCTTTATCCCATGTTGATGGCCTTTCAGCTGATTCCCTGGTGGCCCGCTGGAATGTGGAGTTAACCAGGGCTATTGACTGTTTGGCTCCGAAGCGCCCTCTCCGATTGCATGGAGCCCGGACAGCCCCGTGGTTTTCCACGGATCTGAGGGCAATGAAACAATCGTTGAGACGGCTAGAGCGCTGGTGGCGGATAACTCATTCCGAATCTGACCGGACACAGGTTAGAGCTCAACGTCGAGCCTACCAAGTGGCGATAGCGACGGCGAAGAAGAATTTCTTCACCGCCTCTATTGCATCTGCAGAAAACAGCAGCAGACGACTTTTTCAGGTGGTTCACAATTTAGCGGAACCACCTGCAACATCGGGGCCCAGTATGGGCCACATGTTCTCCTGCAATGATTTTGCAAAGTTTTTTGCAGATAAAATCGCTCAGATTCGGGAAGAAGTAGACTCCACCGTGGGAGCAGGGCCGGGGCGGGAGAGTGCTAGAGTTCTGTCTAGTCAAATTGAGTGGGATCAATTCCAATCTGTTACCTCCGAGGATGTGGACAGGCTGCTTGGACGAGTGAAACCAACCACCTGTCTCCTGGATCCTTGCCCATCCTGGCTTATAAAAGCTAGCCGGGAAGGACTGGGCGATGGGCTTCGTGGGGTGGTGAATGCTTCCCTCCGTGAGGGAGCCTTCCCAGACCCGCTGAAAGAGGTGGTTATTAAACCGCTTCTTAAAAAAACATCTTTAGATGCGGCCACGATGGCCAACTATCGCCCAGTCTCAAATCTTCCATTCTTGGGCAAGGTGATTGAGCGAGCGGTTGCCGAACAACTCCAGGCACGCCTGGAAGAAGCGGACCATTTGGATCCCTTCCAGTCGGGATTCAGGCCTCATCATGGGACTGAAACTGCCTTGGTCGCACTGGTTGATGATCTCCGGCGGGCTAGAGACAAAGGTGAGAGCTGTTTCCTAGTTCTGCTGGATCTCTCAGCGGCGTTTGATACCATCGACCATAACATCCTTCTGCACCGTCTTGAGGGGCTGGGAGCTGGGGGCACTGTCATACAGTGGTTCCGCTCCTTCCTCCTGGGCCGTGTTCAGAAAGTGGTGGTGGGGGATGAGTGTTCAGACCCCTGGGCTCTCACTTGTGGGGTGCCTCAGGGTTCTGTCCTCTCCCCCATGCTTTTCAACATTTACATGCAGCCGCTGGGAGAGATCATCAGGAGGTTTGGGCTGGGTGTTCATCAGTATGCGGATGATACCCAGCTCTACCTCTCTTTTAACTCAGAACCAGTGAGGGCGGTGAAGGTCCTGTGTGAGTGTCTGGAGGCGGTTGGAGGATGGATGGCGGCTAACAGATTGAGGTTGAATCCTGACAAGACAGAAGTACTGTTTTTGGGGGACAGGAGGCGGGCAGGTGTGGAGGATTCCCTGGTCCTGAATGGGGTAACTGTGCCCCTGAAGGACCAGGTGCGCAGCCTGGGAGTCATTTTGGACTCACAGCTGTCCATGGAGGCACAGGTCAAATCTGTGTCCAGGGCAGCTGTTTACCAGCTCCATCTGGTACGTAGGCTGAGACCCTATCTGCCTGCGGACTGTCTCGCCAGAGTGGTGCATGCTCTGGTTATCTCCCGCTTGGATTACTGCAATGCGCTCTACGTGGGGCTACCTTTGAAGGTGACTCGGAAACTACAACTAATCCAGAATGCAGCAGCTAGACTGGTGACTGGGGGCGGCCGCCGAGACCATATAACACCGGTCTTGAAAGACCTACATTGGCTCCCAGTACGTTTCCGAGCACAATTCAAAGTGTTGGTGCTGACCTCTAAAGCCCTAAACTGCCTCGGTCCAGTATACCTGAAGGAGCGTCTCCACCCCCATCATTCTGCCCGGACGCTGAGGTCCAGCGCCGAGGGCCTTCTGGTGGTTCCCTCATTGCGAGAAGCAAAGCTACAGGGAACCAGGCAGAGGGCCTTCTCGGTAGTGGCGCCCGCCCTGTGGAATGCCCTCCCATCAGATGTCAAAGAGATAAACAACTACCTGACATTCAGAAGACATCTTAAGGCAGCCCTGTTCAGGGAAGTTTTTAACGTGTGATATTTTACTGTATTTTTGGTTTTTATGGAAGCCGCCCAGAGTGGCTGGGGAGGCCCAGCCAGATGGGCGGGGTATAAATAATAAATTATTATTATTATTATTATAATGGGCTGCATAAAGGACAATATGGATGTTCATGGTGAACTGAAGGTAGGCCATATAGGTGACCTGAACAAGATGTGAACTCTAGCATTAAAACATTAAAGAGTGACGAACACTTTGTACATTCCTCAGTGGGCAAAACTATGTAGTGACTGCCAGCTAAACACATATACACAAAACCAAATAATTGTCTCTTCCTTATTTGCTAATTTATGGGAACAGAGCAAAAAAAGAAAAAGAAAAATGTGATCCTTTGTTAACTGGAATTTTGCTCCAGTGGTCTGTCTGTGTCCAGAATACAAGTGTGTTTATCAGCATGGTAAGAAAAACATAATCAGCCGGATCCAGACTTCACACTGGACCTACTCTAAGCATGACTAAATGGGGATCCAACCTAATATCCGTATTGCCCATAAATGGCCTAAGAGTGATGTAGAATATTGCAAATTTATCTCTTGATTTCCTGGATTGCATACTTCATTTTCAATTATCACTGCATGGTTGTTGTTTTTAAGAAATCCCAGTTCCTAGCCTCATCTCAGTCTCACTAGCTTATTTGTACTTTGCCTTCATTCTGACCTGGAGGGCTGTTTTCCAGCAGGTGAGCAGTCAACAGTGCCGGGTGAAAAGTTGGCCTATTGTCATTATCATCCAGAATGGTCACAGTGAGCCTAGCGGTGCTGTTCAGCTTTCCAATATCCATTGCAACCAGCAGAAATTCCAAGACCGGATTCAAGAAGGCTTCTCTGTCTATCACTTGGCCTGGCCTCACCAAAACAACCCCTGGAAATTATGAATAAAGATTCCATTAGGAAAGATAGGAACTAACTATAGGCATGTGCAGCCAAATTTCTACCATGCTCCACAGAGTGCAAATCTCATTTTGCCAAAATAAAATCTGCAGCAAACTCTACAATTCTACGATTCTATGAAATTGGCGTACCAGCACTTGGAAGTTGTAACAAATGGCAAAGGAAAAGGGAAGCCTGGAGAGCTCCTTACTTGCAGACCATATCGTGTCACCTCCCAACAATTCCCCCCAGTGAAGCCCATTACCCACACCACCATGTGACATCTACATGTGACATGTAGAGCTTGCCACTAAAATCGTGTGTCGGTAGGGTAGCAGACTGTTTTGTCAAAAGGTTCTGCCTACTGTTGTACAGGACTCAAGGACAAAAGTAGGCCATGGTATAAAAGTGGCCCCTCCAGTTTGGCCTCCCATTTACTCATTCATTGTTTGGGTAAACGAAAGCTGACACCACTGATGAGTTTGTTTATGCAAGTCTTTTCAATAGCTCGCCCCCAGCGATAAGCCAAACAGACGAGTTGCAAGGCTGTACCTGCTTCACATTGCAGGTGAGGTGGAACGTGGAATGCTCCTCACAGAAAATACTCCCTACACACAAAAACCCAGATCTTCTCCACGTGCTTTAAAAAAGCCCAAGGTTCATTTCTGGCCTGCTCTCCTATTGGTCAGGGCAAATATTCCATTACCTCCTCACCCCAGACCAGGGCATTGCACTAGATAGGCTGCCTGCCTGCTAAGCGGGTATGTCTTTCTTACCTGTTCTGTTGTTGATGCTGAAAAGGTCTGTCGCTGCCCCAAGGAGCTGGTATGTCACCACAGCATTGATGCCCTGGTCGTTGTCCAAAGCTAGAATTGGCCCATTAAGGACTGTGATGCGAGTTCCTGAATTGAACATGGGAGGCCATTCAATCAGAGAGATAACATCAATAGACTGCCTCCTCCCCCCCCCCAATGATTAACAGTGAATAATGAATGGGTGAAACAGGGTGAGGTCCTATGAAGCATGAGACAAAAAAGAAGTGCCTGGTGAGACCTTGGCAGACTGAATCAAGAAGCCCCCTGGGAGACGCCTTACAGCCCTGCTAAAACAAAACAAAAAACACACACACAATTCATCAGGAATATTGAAATGAAAAGGACATTTAGTGGGAGTTTTGCCTCCTCTTGTTTCTGAACTCACATACTATCAGGGAGTGTGGCAGGCAAGGACATTGGTTTATTGAAGTATAAATATTTTGACAGGAACCTAAAAGCACTTAAAGGTCTGGAGAATCAGGAATGATCTTCCAAGCCTTCTCCAACCCATGTCTGGAAGATAAGAAATACAAATACAGCCAATGTCTTCCAGGGAAAACTTGCTAACATGAATTCTGATATGTACGCTTCTTTGGCCTCAGCAAATGGGACCACACTAATTCACAGTCAGTTTCTTATATGCTATTATTATTTAAGAAGGGGAGTTAGAGAAGGTCTTAAAACTTATTCATAAGCTTGTTCATAAAAATCCCAAACTACTGGTTTCAAGAAACAAATAAAAGTATTTTGCCATTTCACAACAGAGAAAAGAACTATGGGTATTTTAGTAGCCACAGAAAACGGATAGCATCTGTAGAAAACAAAAGTGATCATAGTAGAAAGCATCCAACTGTTAAAAAAAATTCTGTCATTTCCAACAAATCCACTTTTACCAGGTTTAATTTGATTTATGTTTTCCAGCTTTTCTCAAACACGGCTCCCTAACTTTGTTAAGCACATCTTCTGATACAACAGCTGCTCTAGGTTCTTGGCGACTAATGCAAAACAATTTATTTGACCTCCACTATATGTGACATATGGGACGTGGGTGGCGCTGTGGGTTAAACCACAGAGCCTAGGACTTGCTGATCAGAAGGTCGGCGGTTTGAATCCCCGCGACGGGGTGAGCTCCTGCCTGCTCCTGCCAACCTAGCAGTTCAAAAGCACGTCGAAATGCAAGTAGATACTGCTCTGGTGGGAAGGTAAACGGCGTTTCCGTGCGCTGCTCTGATTCACCAGAAGCAGTTTAGTCATGCTGGCCACATGACCTGGAAGCTGTACACTGGCTCCCTTGGCCAATAAAGCAAGATGAGCGCCGCAACCCCAGAGTGGGCCACGACTGGACCTAATGGTCAGGGGTCCCTTTATCTTTACCTGTGACATATTGAGAGTCCTAAGTCTGCTACCTGCTTTTTCCAGGTCAAGGATGGTTCTGCTCATTTACCATTAACATCAGATGAATTTTTCCTCACTTGATTTGCATCTGGGTGGGGTTTTTTTTGGGGGGGGGGAGCAGTTCCTCTATTTCTGAAAAAGTGGTTGGAGAAGATTGTAAAGAGGCAAGTGTATGCCAAGTGATGTTGTGGAAGAACAGATAACAGTGTTCAGAAACTGAGATGTCCTAAACAGCTTTTCCTTCTTAAGTCAGCACATTACTTGTTGCAACAGTTTTAACACAATATTGTTCAAAAGTAAAAAATAAAATATAATCCCATTAACAACAGAAGACCTGGGCTGAACAAATGGACCTCCTGTAAGCTGTGAGATTCGAATATGTTAAGAGGAAGCACATACCTGGAGGGGAGTTCTCCAGGATCTCAGCCTGGTAGGAACTCTGAGTGAAGAGGGGGTGATTATCATTTTCATCTGCTACTGAAATCACCAGCAAGTCGAAATCCTAAAGTGGTGTGAACGAAAAGGACAAAATGACTACAAAAGAAGCTGCAGTTGCCTTTAGGAGGGGCTCCTTTGCACAATCATCACGACTGCTAAAGAATACAGACTGGTCTTTTCGGGGGTTTTAAGGTTTTGTTTAGATTTACAGGCTGCTCAAGAGCTTCACTATGCTTTTTTGACTTAAGCCTGAATCCTAGAGGCTAATTCAAACAGGTAGGTCATATACAATGCTCGCAAAGGGGTTCAGGCTTGGACATTTGCCTCTCTTTAGGTATGTGCTGTTTGAACCTGATGCTGTTTAAACCTGATGCACATGTGGTAGTATTACAAGGGTGCTTTTTCCGTTTAAGCCAGTACCCAAAGAGAACGTGGAGCCAGTGCAGACATTCAACAGTGGTGTAATAGATCCTCTACATATATTTCTGGAGATAATGGCTAGATCTACCATGTTATACCAAGTTTAGTACACTTTGCTTCTGAGTTAACATTGAAGAGGCCCCTGGAGACTCAGAAAATACCCCTTTTGTCTTATTTTTTAGGCCTATCTATAGAACAGCATTGTCTCAATTATATAATGTGCAAGCAGATGAGATCAAAACATTGTATGTCCATTCTGTGAGGTACCTTCACTTTTTTTTTTTAGGGGGCTGAGGGGAACTACTGAGTGGTAACTGAAGGACCCACAATGAAAAAGAACATTTGAATGAGCAGCTGTAGAGCTTTTGCAAATATTCTAACCTTGGCTGTGAAAACCTCGGTCTGGATTCTGTGTCTGAGAAGAGTAACTGATGAAGCAAAGTTTCAGGCTTGAGTCTTGTGCCTTTGATTGTTAGCTAGAGCAGCGTTACATGAAATGCTCTCAGTAAACCCAGTGCCAAAGTCAGAAAACTGCGTATAATTACCCGCCTTGCGTTGCGTGCATTTTCTGGGTTGTCCTTCACTGTCACTGTCAAGCTGTACTTGGACACCCGCTCCCTATCCAGCGGGCGGTTTATGTACACGATGCCAGTCTGATGAAGAGACAGGAAAGGGGAAAAAGGGGAAAGAGAGGGGGAATAAATGGAACTGCATTGTTTTGTTTGCGTCTAACTCTGTCAAATGCCAGTGATGTGGAAACATTAAGCAGGGAGCACCAGCACCCATGATTCTGTGCTAACCGCTCAGGCAAGTGAGAATAGGTTATGTTCTGTTCTAACCAAGGTAAAAAAAGAGATTCCATTCTACCAGGCGAATCTGTTATGGAAACTCCTCTTCTTTGGAACACAGGAGTCAGGAAATGAAAAAAAGAAAAGACTACACCCTGAAATCTGGGCCTGAAGATGAGTAGTTAAAACTACTGAGAGGTAGCTTTGCTAAAATGCTTTTCTAAAATGCTGCATGTGAATACACAGGGCTGGACTGATAGCATTTGTTTTAAAAGAGGTTAATGTTACTATTGAGAGGTGCTTGCTGTTGTTTTCAGGTAGGGGTTTGTTATTTGACTCTCTTCTCAGCCCAACCACCAGCATACTATGAAATTAGTAGGAAGGGCTGGAAGGAAGGAGGCCTTGCGCATTGACTCAAGCAGGCACGAGGCAGTCAGAATTGGGCTACGATTTGAGGATCTGTGCAGCGGCAACAAAGGAAAAGAAGTGAAACCAATGATTTCAAAACTGCCCATTGGTTCTGAGTGCAAATGAGAAGTGATTTCCAGACCCAATGACCTCTTCAGACCCATGTAACTTAAAAAAGAAAAAGAAAAGATGTAGGCCCTCCGCAATTTGCAGAACAGAGCTCAGGTATCTAAAGCTAGGTGGAAAGATGACAATGAGTGCATTCTAATTAAAGGACACTTCTGAAATTCAAATCAGTATGAAGTGTGAAGTCATGCTTTTCTTTTCATGCAGGCTGTAGACCTGGAGCAGCAGAGCTGAAAGAAAACACATGCCAGCCTCTTAAAACCACTGAAAGCCTTTACCCATTGCCTCCCAGTGGCAAACACCATGCTGCAAGTTATATACTTTCTTTGCACTGTGGTCTCCAGACATTTCTCAGATGTTGAAGCAAATAAAAGGAGAGAGTGGAACTATGCGCATCATCTATATATGTTGCTAACACCTGCAAGTCTTCCCTGAGCTTTTGGGTAGGATTAAACTCCAAATAATCAAATGAATATAGCCAACGTTTGATGTGCACATCTCTAAGCTCAGGCTGGTATTATGCCAGCTGCACCTTATTGTGGAGGCTGCAGGCTTGGTGAGATATGCCTTAGTGACATCATGTCTGGATTACTGCCATGTGCTCTGCCTAGGACTGCCTTTGAAGAGCACTGGGAAACCACAACTGGTCCCAGATTCTGCAGCCAGGCTCTTAACAGGGGTCACATAAAGGCAGCATGTATATCTGTATTGAGACAGCTAAGCTGGTTTCCAGTTGAGTTTCCCAGGCCCAGTACTAAGTGCTGCTGAGGCCCAATAAAGCTCTTTATGGGTTGGAACCAGGATATCTGAAGGACTACCTTCCACACATAAATAATCCTGTTTACTGAGATCTTCATGGGAGGCTGTGTATCCCAACGTTAAAAAAAGAGAGACTTACAGTGCCATTGATGTAGAAAGCATTGTCTATATTCCCTGCTGTGATGCTGAAGGTTAAAAGTGCATTCCTGCCGCTGTCAGCATCACTGGCAAGGATGCGGGTGACGAAGCTGGAGATGGGAGCATTTTCACTGAGAGTGAGATTCATCGGTAGGTTGAGGAGGACGGGGTCGTTGTCGTTTATGTCCAGAACACGCACTCCCACCAACACCTAAACCAAAAAGAAAGGAGACAGATGAGGAGAAGGGCAAACAGGCCTGAGACTATTAATACAAAGAAGAATTGTCCATATGGTTCTTCCATGGCAATCTAGGTGTGTCCCCCATATTGCTTAATAGAGGCAACACCTCCTTAGGGTTTTCATTAATCAGGTACAGTTCTGTTTTCTAACCCCTGCACAATTCACCTCTCCCTCATGGAGGATTCAGAACCTCATCTTTGCAGTGTGGCCCCTGGACCACAAACACTTACAGTGGAGCTGAGAGGAGGCACCCCTCTGTCCTTGGCAGCAATGGTGAGGTTATAGAAAGCAATGTTTTCTCGGTCAAGCTCAGCATCCTTCCGCACGCGTAGCTCCCCTTCCACAGGAGAGATCACAAATTCTCCTGCAAGACAGATAGACACAAGGATGCTTAAGAGACACAGGAGAAACAAGCAGGGAAGGTTTGCCAGCCTAGAGCACCATGGAAGACTGCACTCAAGAGCACTGCATGCTTTCACAACCTCCTTTTCTGGGGGGGAACATGTTAATGGAGATGGTCAAGAAGGTGCATTGAGAACAGATCAATATCAATGAAGTCCGCCTAATGCACTTCTGTAGATACTAGTCTGAGAGGGGACTGTGTATCTGCTGTATCAGGATGTCACCAGGCCACAAGATCCAGGCAGAAAGAGAGGAATGTTGCTGGTGATCGCCCAGTGTCTATGTTGGTTGTACAGCACTCCCATGCTAGCGACACATCCTAATGCTCCCCAGGTCTTAGGTGATCAATCTGATGTCAAACGATTGATTGACTGATTGATTGAGGTGAAATGATCAATCTAATGACCAGAGAGAAGACAACTGACATCCTTATCAGGATGCCGCACTGGGGAGATAAGTTTAAAGTCCCCCCCTCACTGTCTACTTTATTTGTTTATTTATTTAGCCACCCCCCCAATGGTGGGGTGTTGCAGGGAGAATTTCCTTGGGGGGTGTCTCCTGGGCAGGGCTTAGCCATATCAGGTAAATTACCAGTAAGTTTTGTCTTAAAGGTAAAGGGACCCCTGACCATTAGGTCCAGTCGTTGACGACTCTGGGATTGTGGTGCTCATCTCACTTTATTGGCCGAGGGAGCCGGCGTACAGCACTCATGTGCCCAGCATGACTACGCCGCTTCTGGCGAACCAGAGCAGTGCACGGAAACGCCGTTTACCTTACCGCTGCAGTGGTACCTATTCATCTACTTGTACTTCATGCTTTCAAACTGCTAGGTTGGCAGGAGCAGGGACCGAGCAATGGGAGCTTACCCTGTCGTGGGGATTCAAACCGCCAACCTTCTGATCGGCAAGCACTAGGCTCTGTGGTTTAACCCACAGCGCCACCTGCAGGTTTTGTCTTGAAGATTGTTTAATACACTGGTACGTATTACTATGAAAATGAAATGCTGAACTCTATGCTACTTAAATCTGAGCAGTGGTAGAAAGTATACTCTCTCTCCTTGCACCCTGCACTGACGACTGTATGCAACAAGCCACAATCTGTATAGGAGTGTAGCCTCAGTCTCTCATTAGAATATAAGTACTGCCTTGATGAATCAGTCCACTAAAATTTGCCAACCTTTCGGGGCTTATCAGAAACATTTGCCAGCAGGAGAAACTGTTGTGGACACCACACGCCATAAAATCATGCCCACACTGCAACCACATTCACTCCCCAATGAACGAACCGCATTCATTCAATTAGGCTTGAAAAAAGTGTTCTACAGTGGTGCCTCGCAAGACGAAAAGAATCCGTTCCGCGTCTTGCGGTTTTTTCGTCTTGCGAAGCAAGCCCATTAGCGACTTAGCAGATTAGCGCTATTAGCGGCTTAGCGGATCAGCTGATAAGCGGCTTAGCGGCTTAGCGGATCAGCTGTTAAGCGGCTTAGCGATCAGCTGTTAAGCGGCTTAGCGGATCAGCTGTTAAGCGGCTTAGCGGCTTGGGAAAAAGGGGGGGGGAGGAAAAAAACCCTGCAGGAACTCGCAAGACATTTTCGTCTTGCAAAGCAAGCCCATAGGAAATTCGTTTTGCGAAGCACCTCCAAAACGGAAAACCCTTTCGTCTAGCGGGTTTTCCGTCTTGCGAGGCATTCGTCTTGCGGGGCACCACTGTAACTGTTGCCAATCCTAATGGTGGTATGGGTAGGGGTGATTTTCCTGGAGAGTCAGCTGCAACCTCCAGTAACAGCACACAGACTCCAACTAGGAGCCATTTATTGGCTAGAAAGGTGATATCAGTGGGGGTAGGGATCTGGAGATGTGAGCCTAGGAATACCAGGAAAGACCTCTGTGGGGGCATGCCTACCTGCAGGTGCCACGTTGGCAACCCATGATTTTGTCCATATTTTTCTTTTCACTAGCTTCTGGCAGTTACGAGCAAAGCAAGAAAGTCGTTCTCTATTTAATTCCAGCATCTGATATTCAGAAGTATACTACCTTCTAGCACAGAGGTTTCATTTAGCTAATTTGCTAACAGCTGTTGGTAAGACAATGGATTTATCTAATCCTTTCGAAAGTCACACATTCATTCTTTTGCCTTTCATGGCCTATGATCAAATCACTTTGCTGTCTACCCAGAGTCCCACCACTAAATGAGAGAGAGAGAGAGAGACAAATGTCTCTTTATCCAATGATTTCTTCACACCATTCATCAATTCCAAAATGCCGATCATGCTCCCAGCCACTTTCTCCCCCCCCTAAACTAAAAAGTCACAAATTCTGCTTTTCTTCCACACAGCACTCTGGAGCCAAATCCAGTAGGCCTCTGTGCTCTGGCAGTGAGTGCATGTGGCTGACAGAGTCAGCTTGTTTCTGCATTTGACCAAACAAGAACTGAAAATGAAAGCAGTCTTGAGCATGGTTTGTTTAGATGAAGTCCAAGCCAGTTTTCTCACAATTACTTCCTTTGCCTCGTCCTTTTTATTCTTACTATTCAAAGAATACTTTGAATGGCTTTTCTGTCAAAATATGCACTTGCCACAACAGAGAGGCTACAAATATTTAATCTGGTAATCTTAAAAAAATATATTAAGCCCTATTTGCATATAAATAGAAAGTCTGGGCTTATTTCTGCCAGAGACTTGTCTTTGGGCCAGACAAAATGAAATGTGGGAAATCCATCATCAGATATATCAAATTTTCCCCTTTGGGAAGGGGAAAAAAAGCAGCCACACAGGGGGAGCGGATTGAATTGGGACTATAGCCCTGGGGAAGGGGGTGGGGCTTAACGCTTTCTCTACACTATTTTCCCCAATCTAAATCTTTCCCAACTGCTTTTTGCCCTGCTTGGAGAAAACGTATCACCTCCTGGCAAATAGAAGGGGAAGAAATGAAGGCAGTGAGAGATTTTACTTTCTTGGGCTCCATGACCACTGCAGATGGTGACAGCAGTCACGAAATTAAAAGACGCCTGCTTCTTAGGAGAAAAGCAATGACAAACCTAGACAGCATTTAAAAAACAGAGACATCACTTGCCAACAAAGGCCCGTATAGTTAAAGCCATGGTTTTCCCAGTAGTGATGTATGGAAGTGAGAGCTGGACCATAACAAAGGCTGATCGCCGAAGAATTGATGCTTTTGAATTATGGTGCTGGAGGAGACTCTTGAGAGTCCCATGGACTGCAGGAAGATCAAACCGATCCATTCTTAAGGAAATCAGCCCTGAGTGCTCACTGGAAGAACAGATGCTGAAGCTGAGGCTCCAATACTTTGGCCACCTCATGAGAAGAGAAGACTCCCTGGAAAAGACCCTGATGCTGGGAAAGATGGAGGGCACAAGAAGGGGACGACAGAGGACGAGATGGTTGGACAGTGTTCTTGAAGCTACCAGCATGAGTTTGACCAAACTGCGGGAGGCAGTGGAAGACAGAAGTGCCTGGCGTGCTCTAGTCCATGGGGTCACGAAGATTCGGACACGACTAAACAACAACAAATCCTGTTTTCCCTATGGAGGAAAACATGGGTCGAGGAAGCATCCAGAGCAGAAAAATGGCATGGATGGGAAGGGTTAATGCCTCTCTCCTCCCCACCCCCTCCACCAGCCCTGCAGTTCTGCTCCAATAAAAACCTGGAGATCTGCTCACAGCCTAGTCTTCCATTTAGAAGACCCACAATCAATATGACGTCCCTTAATGTATTTCTCTTTCCTCTTGGTTTGAATGTATCCGTGTGGAGCTTACTGTCTATTTGTTTGGTTTTAAGTTGCCTTGGGTCGCCCTGGCCAAGATAAAGCGGCTGACAAATTGAATAAATGAAAATGAAACAAAACAGAGGGGACACTTACACATGTTTGGTGGACCTGTGAAAAAATCAAAAGCTTCTGGAACACAGTATATGATGAGCTTAAAAAAATGTTTCAGTATAACTTTATGAAAAACACAGAAGCTTTTCTACTAGGGATACCGAACACAGGTATAGCAAGAGAAGATCAGAACATATTCCACTATGCCACAGGAGTGGCAAGGATCTTAATTGCTAAAAACTGGAAAAAAGAAACTGTGCCAACAAAAAAGGAATGGCAAGACCAACTGTTAGAGTATATTGAACAAGAGTTTCAAAAAGCATGGGGAAAATGCAGAGAATACTTTAAAAAACAGTACCCTAAAATACATACCTGGACTTGTTTCGATTAATGCCTGCAGGAGACTTTGTGGATATTTAAGTTATAATTAGAAAAATCTTAATAATTCTTCATAAAGGAAACTGTTTATAAGAAGTAAATAAGGAGGCCAGATACAGGATAAAGGAAGTCTTTTATTTGGTTGTTTGTATTGTTGTATGTTATGCTCACTGCATGTTATGTTCACATTTAATGAGGGTGGATTTGTGTATGACTGTACTGTACAAGAATTTGCTGATATGTTGGTTATGTTGACATACAGTGTATTTATTTAGACCTGATTAATGATGCAATTTTATACATGTGTACATTACTCACAAGTGGGCCATACATAAAACAGTGGGGCTTGCTACCAGGTATAGGGCTGTAATCCTAAACATTCCTATCTGAGGGTGCCTCCCCCATGAAGACAGTGGAGCTTGTTTCCAAGTAAATATGCTGCATGATTAAGAGATCTACATCCAGCTTTTAAACTTAAGAGGTTTCAAGCACACTTCTGTGATTCCGTAGAGCAGACTGCAAAGCGGTATTCAATCCCTTCCTAGGCAAGCTTCATAGTCCTTCTAGCACACTTGGTTGCTTTTTTTGGGGGGGGGGGGTTGTTTGTGGCATGAACTTGCAAAACCTCAAGGATCTTCTAGCCATGCAATTACAACAGGTTTGCAATGTTTCCTCTCATGGCGGATGCTGCCTGTAACAGGATTTCCTGATGTAGACACTCGGCTTCTCAGAAAGAGGCCTCTTGAAGGGATAGTTTTGAAATGTCCCATTAACTATCCTTAGGCGATTCTTTCCACACGCCTTTTCTCCCTTTCTCTTCCACCGAAAAGTTTGTGTACTCTGAAATAATCTGCCTCATATTCAGATTGAGTGTATGACACTGCAGAGATTCCAAAGCGTCTCACACAAAGGCTGTCATTGCCCAACTTTATGCAAAATCTGCTTGGTTTGCAGTAAAAACACACCAACACACAGTATTTCTCAAGGAGCTACAGCGTAGATTGTGGCTGTTATACATGACTTCACAAACCAGTGGTGGAAAGCACACTGCACGGCAAAGTACACAGCAGTGTGTACACAGCCAAGACAGTGACTGCCCCGAGGTCACCCAGTGAACTTCCTGGGGATTTATTTGAACCCTGGTGTCTCTGTTTTTAGTCTATGGGTTGCTGGTCTTTTGAGAATTGTAAGCACACTGGCAAACCAGATAAGCTGCTGTGAACACCACACACAGGTTGTGACAAACACACACACATTCCCCTCTAAAAAAGGTAAAGGTACCCCTGCCCGTACGAGCTCCCCCAGCAATTAGGCTTGGAATAAAGTGCTTTCACTTTCCCTCCCAAACCTAATGGGAGGAGGGATGTGATATTCCTGGAGGGTGCAACTGAGGAAAGCAAGAATTAACCTTCCCTCCCCAGCTGGAATCTCCTCCTAGCAACAAGGAAGATTAAACTAAGGCTTTTATTGGCTTTTTCCAAGTCTAATTTCAGTGGGAGGAGAGTCTGTGGGCAGCAAGGAAGGCCTCTGCAGATGCCAGGTTTGCAACCCGTGCCCCAGCCCAACACTCTGACCACTAAACCACAGTGCCACTGACCACTGTACCAAGGAACCAAATGTGAAAAAGCAGCACTGGAAACATAAGATACTCATAACAATGTTATCGTTGCAGTAATTACTATTACTCATCACCAGGGCTGGCCCAAGACATTTCACCGCCTGAGGCAAAGGACAAGATGAAACCTTTCCCTACCATTGTTCTGCTTACAGAAACCCACAGAGCTGGAAGTGGGATCTTGCTTCAGTGCTGGCAATGGAGCAACATCCTCCATCTGACCTGAGGGCAGCAGGCTAGCTTAGGAAGTGAAGGGCAAGGTGCATGGCATATATAGCTTGAACCCCCAACACCTCTCCCCTGCTATTTCACTGCTCCACCCAGCACCTACTTGTGGCCTGCTCAGCCAAAGGCTGAAGTGGTGCATCCCATGAACAGGGCCACACATGTGCACATTCAGTCAGTAGCTGCACCTGAGAGCTTGCTCTGTCAGGGACCTTTCTCAGCAGTTTTCTCTGCAATATACTGTGATAATGCGGCTGCTGACTAGGCAACACAGCCAGCCCAGGTCAGTGGCAAAGCAAGAATAATTGCTGCTGGCTCAAGAGAACAGGAAGAGTTGGGAGCCTCAGGAGAGGGGAGGGAGGCCAGAAGGGAGGGAGCCAAGGGAGGCCAGAAGGAACAGCTAAGGGGCATCCACTCCTATCCCCCATAAACCTGAGGCAGCTGCCACCATCTGTCTAAGGGTAGGACCCGCTCATCATTTCCAGAGTGTTTCTGATGTGCAATGTGCTTTGTAATTCCTCCACCCAAAACTCTCTGAGATAAGCCACAAGGACACCCACTCTACATATTTTTGTTTCATTGAAGCAGATGGACAGCAACTTGCCTGAGTCTACCCAGTGAATTAGTGGCAGGAATAGAATTAGACCAGAGTTATCCGGGGTTGAAACAGAGAACTCATTCAGTTGGTTCTTTTTAGCTTTTACTTGTGACTAAGACAAGAGGACACTGACCTTATTCCACACATATGGAAACTAAGCCTTAGTAAGAAATGCTATTTGCATAGGGAAGCACTGGCCCAGGCAGAAACAGAATACTGACTCCTTGTCTTGTGCTACTAACCCTGAGATGATTTCTGCACACATGCATGATTTAACTGCATTTTCTGGATGGGCTGAGAACTGCAGACTCAAGAGTTCCTGTTCTCTTTCTTTCTCCACTTACCAAGGGGATCCCCTGCGATGATGCTGTACTCCACTTGTCCATTGGGTCCCGAGTCTCCATCGTGGGCAAGGAAAGTCCACACCCTTGGCCCTGGCTGTCCTTCTGTGATGTCAAAGGGCCCTTCATAGGAATGTGGGAACGTTGGTTGATTATCATTGATATCGTTCAAATTCACTAACACCTTAAGACAAAAAACACAGAGAATAGTTTGCAAACGCAGCCAAAACAACAAGTAAAAGCTATGAAGCCTGTTATCGAGTACCTGCAGCCATCTTGTACACAACCACCAGTATAGTACTGCTAGTTTTATTTATTCATTTCACTTATCTCAATTTCCCCCACTGTATTTCTTTATTTGCAGCAACAAACACAAGCATTCTCAATAACCTTCATACAGAAATTAACGGCATCCAATGACATCCATCTCTGACTTAAAAGGATTTTGCACAGACTGGAAAAACAAATAACATCTGAAAGCCAACATTCCAGTGTAATTGCAAAGCTGTGTTTCTTGACAAGGTAAATTTGTATGAGGATTTGCCAGGTCGAACCCTGATCGGGCCCAGGTCAGATGCAAGCACACCCTGGGAACTCTGTGCAATCGGCTGTTTGGTATTTATTACGCTGCTGCAGCTGTAATCAGTTTATTCTAGGAAGCAACCATGGAGAACAAGGTAGGGCTTAATGTGTGCCTGGAATCAGCTCTGGAAACTGTTCTGGAGGGCAGGCTTCATTCTTAAGCACATGATTAAACTTAAGCGATGAAGAATGGGCAATAGAGCCGTTCAACATGGAATAACCGCACCCATCTCCACACCCTGATTAGAAAGAACGGTGCTTGCAAGTCAGAGGACGTGTTATCCTGATAAGACGTAATTTTCAGTTGCTTTTATGGCAGTTATAAACTAACCAGTGGATCATGGAAGAACCCACATAGTTGCACAGTCCTGTTAAGAAAGCCATTACTAGGTGGTGCACTTAGATTCTAGCCCTCAAGATTTTTGGAAAATACTTGAAAATATAACTGCAGTTGCAGGAACTCTTCAGCGTGGGCAAGCAATTTCCACTCAAACTCCGAAGCTGCCCTTGTGACTTATTAATCTAGTCTATGCAGAGTCCAAGATAAGCCCTGCCTGTCTACACCCACACTGTGAAGTGGCACAGGGTTGTAGAAGCCTGCAATTGTGGAGTTGAACAGCAACTGGCACAACAGTGTCTCCTCCAACGTGATGCCTGCTCTGTTACATCTGCAGCATGGAAGCTCCTTTAATCCATTCCTTGTGACAGCAGTTGCTGCAAGGTGGAGGGGTTGCATGCAATGGTTCACCACGTGTAGGTTTTAGCACACTGCTGCGAAGCTTTCTTTTTGGATGTTTGCTGTGCTACGGTGCACGCACCATGTGGTTTCTCATGCGGGTCACTGCACACTGTGAGCCAGTGTGGTGTAGTGGTTAAGAGCGGTAGACTCGTAATCTGGTGAACTGGGTTCGCTTCCCTGCTCCTCCACATGCAGCTGCTGGGTGACCATGGGCTAGTCACACTTCTCTGAAGTCTCTCAGCCCCACTCACCTCACAGAGTGTTTGTTGTGGGGGAGGAAGGGAAAAGAGAATGTTAGCCACTTTGAGACTCCTTAGGGTAGTGATAAAGTGGGATATCAAATCCAAACTACTACACGGACAGGTGCCGCACGGAACAATCTATAATGATATCTTTGTGTTGGCCATAATACAGAAACTGATCCCGTATGTACATTGCAGCAAAAAAAAAAAAAAAAAAAAAAAAAAACAGAGCTAGGTAGCACTTCTCATTAATATAGAATCATAGAATCATAGAGTTGGAAGAGACCACAAGGGCCATCGAGTCCAACCCCCTGCCAAGCAGGAAACACCATCAGAGCACTCCTGACATATGGTTGTCAAGCCTCTGCTTAAAGACCTCCAAAGAAGGAGACTCCACCACACTCCTTGGCAGCAAATTCCACTGTCAAACAGCTCTTACTGTCAGGAAGTTCTTCCTAATGTTTAGGTGGAATCTTCTTTCTTGTAGTTTGGATCCATTGCTCCGTGTCCGCTTCTCTGGAGCAGCAGAAAACAACCTTTCTCCCTCCTCTATGTGACATCCTTTTATATATTTGAACATGGCTATCATATCACCCCTTAACCTCCTCTTCTCCAGGCTAAACATGCCCAGCTCCCTTAGCCGTTCCTCATAAGGCATCGTTTCCAGGCCTTTGACCATTTTGGTTGCCCTCCTCTGGACACGTTCCAGTTTGTCAGTGTCCTTCTTGAACTGTGCTGCCCAGAACTGGACACAGTACTCCAGGTGAGGTCTGACCAGAGCAGAATACAGTGGCACTATTACTTCCCTTGATCTAGATGCTATACTCCTATTGATGCAGCCCAGAATTGCATTGGCTTTTTTAGCTGCCGCGTCACACTGTTGGCTCATGTCAAGTTTGTGGTCAACCAAGACTCCTAGATCCTTTTCACATGTAGTGCTCTCAAGCCAGGTGTCACCCATCTTGTATTTGTGCCTCTCATTTTTTTTGCCCAAGTGCAATACTTTACATTTCTCCCTGTTAAAATTCATCTTGTTTGTTTTGGCCCAGTTCTCTAATCTGTCAAGGTCGTTTTGAAGTGTGATCCTGTCCTCTGGGGTGTTAGCCACCCCTCCCAGTTTGGTGTCATCTGCAAATTTGATCAGGATGCCCTTGAGTCCATCATCCAAGTCATTGATAAAGATGTTGAATAAGACCGGGCCCAAGACAGAACCCTGTGGCACCCCACTAGTCACTCTTCTCCAGGATGAAGAGGAACCATTGATGAGCACCCTTTGGGTTCGGTCAGTCAGCCAGTTACAAATCCACTGAGTGGTAGCATAGTCAAGATCGCATTTTACCAGCTTCTTTACAAGAATATCATGGGGCACCTTGTCAAATGCCTTGCTGAAATCAAGGTAGGCTACATCCACTGCATTCCCTTCATCTACCAGGCTTGTAATTCTGTCAAAAAACGAGATCAGGTTCGTCTGACATGACTTATTTTTCAGAAATCCATGCTGACTATTGGTGATCACAGCATTCCTTTCTAGGTGCTCACAGACTGTTTGCTTAATGATCTGCTCCAGAATCTTCCCTGGTATTGATGTCAGACTGACTGGGCGGTAATTATTTGGGTCCTCTCTTTTCCCCTTTTTGAAAATAGGGACAACATTTGCCCTCCTCCAGTCTGCCGGGACTTCGCCTGTTTTCCAGGAATTCTCAAAGATGACTGCCAGTGGTTCTGAAATCACATCTACCAGTTCTTTTAATACTCTTGGATGCAGTTCATCTGGCCCTGGAGACTTGAATACATCTAGACTAGCCAAGTATTCTTGTACTATCTCCTTAGTTATTCTGGGCTGTGTTTCCTCTGCTGAATCATTTGCTCCAAATTCTTCAGGTCGGGCATTGTTTTCTTTATCGGAGAAGACTGAGGCAAAGAAGGCATTGAGGAGTTCAGCCCTTTCTGTGTCCCCTGTTTGCATTTCACCATCTTCTCCTCTGAGTGACCCCACTGCTTCTTTGTTCTTCCTTTTGCTACGAACATATCCATAAAAGCCTTTTTTGTTGCTTTTAACCTCTCTAGCAAGCCTGAGTTCATTCTGTGCTTTAGCTTTTCTGACTTTGTGTCTACACGTGCTGGCTATTTGTTTGAATTCCTCTTTGGTGGTTTCCCCCCTTTTCCATTTTTTGTACACATCCTTTTTTAATCTTAACTCAGTTAAAAGTTCTTTAGATAGCCACCCTGGCTTCTTTAGGCACCTTCCATGTTTCCGTCTCAATGGTATTGCCTGAAGTTGTGCTTTTACTATCTCCCTCTTAACAAACTCCCAGCCATCATGAACTCCCTTTCCTTTTAGTATTACTGTCCATGGGATCTCACCCAGCACTTCCCTAAGTTTTATGAAGTCGGCTTTCTTAAAGTCGAGAAATTGAGTCTTAGTATGCTTGGCTGCTCCTTTCCGCTGTATAGTAAACTTCAGAAGAGCATGATCATTCGCGCCTAATGATCCTTCCACTTCTACCCCACTATAAGAGTGAGCAGATTCAAAGCAGAGAAGAAAAAAAGGAAGGACCTCTCACATGGCCTTCCTTGAACAAGGAAGCAAAACAGCCTTCAGGAAACTGCAGGTGGAAAGTGCAAGCAAAGAGTGAGCTACCCAAGTCTAGAGTCGAAAGGTAACTCAAAGGTCACCTTGTTCTGCCACAGCAGCAGTATTCCTCTATTTGTTTCCCGTTCCTTTCCTTTTTTGCATGAGAAGCAAGGATGTTCAGTGTATAATGGTTTTGTTACCTATTGTCACAACATAATATTAATATATATTTTAAAACCCTCTAATGATGGAGAGGCTCCACCATCAGCTTTCAAGGACATCTGCTTCCATTGCTGAAGTTCTTCTTAATGTTGAGTTGAACATCCCTTTCCTGTAATTTGAACCTGTTGATTGGGGTCCCACCCCCTTGGAGCAACAGAAAACATATTGGTTCCATCATCCATGTGACAACCCTTCAAATATTTGAGGATGGCCAATCTTGTCGCCTTTTAATCATCTGTTCTCCAAGCTAAACATATGTCTCTTTACACTTTTCTCGGAGGGTCTCCAGATCCCTCACCATCTGTGTTGCCCTCCTATGGGCCACCATCAACATCTTTCTTAAAGTGCCCAGCAGTGATTTTCCCTCTTTGCCAAATACTGGAGACAAGTGAGAGAGAAGTATGTTCTTCCCAAGGAAACTATCCATGGAATTTCCTCCTGTTGAGAACCATGGATATAGTTGCTCCTTTTAAACGGTTTCTATAACGCAACGGCAATTGAATTGCAGAACATGCAAGAATGCAAAAAAGGAGAGAGCAAGAAGTTTGCTGTGCGTGCTTCACAGAATGGGAGATCATTAATCTCATTAGCTGTTGCATGTTATGGAGGTTTAGCTTCTGGAAATGCAAGCAGCATCTGGAAGTGCTTTTGGATGGCTGCTCGTTATTCGTTATCCCAGAAGCAATACGTACTGTTGTGGTGGATGTGAGACGGCGTGAAGGGATCGGACACTGGTCTGTGGCAGTGACGATCAGTGTGTAACGCCCGTGGCTGATTTCATAATCCAACTCCTTCATGGTGCTGATTTGTCCCTAAAATGAGAGGCCAAAACAAAAGGGAAACGTTAGCTTTCGGCAATGAGGGCGTATGCTCATGGAATGTTGGGTAACGGGGCTCAATACCTTTGTGTAAAGTGAAACAGCAATGTGAAAGTGTACTAACCGTAGTGCTGTTTATGTGAAAAGTGCCCATGATGTTCCCCTCTGTGATGGCATATGTAACTGTGCCGTTTGGCCCTTCGTCAAGGTCCACCGCATTGATGGTGATAAGGATTGCGTTAAGTGTGCCGGGGCCCTCATCCAGTGTGACTTCATACTGCTGCTGCCGAAATACTGGAGCATTGTCATTCTCATCCAGGACGGTGACATAGACCGTGGTAGTAGCCTGTGAGCAAACACTGACACATTCAGAATCATGCAAGGATAATAATAAAAATAATAAAATAAAGTGTCTAGATGCGAGCCATGCACACACATTTCCACATGCTTCCAGAGGTTAACAAATACATCCATCTTTAAGATTATGCCATGGTCAACTGTCAGGGTGGCTGTCTGGACGAGGTCAGCAATAACTCACAGGGTGTTAGTGAAGTTAACGCTTTATTCAAAGAAACAAAACAGCTCAGGCAGAGTGAGCACAACAACTCTTCCAAGCAGATTTTGCCCCAGTGAGGACTTAATGAGGCCCTTCCAACAGCTCTCCAAGTCTCCTCCTCCCCTGGTTCCTTCCCAAACACTCTGAGGCTCCTTCATCTTGTCTATCTTTGCTCTACCCTCTTCATACCTCTTCAGGTTCTGGCAGACCAGGGCGAAGTGGAGCTAGTCACCGCAGGAGGGGAAGACCTCCTCTTCTGCCTCTGATTCTGGACTTCTTTTTGCTACAGACTCTTCCTGCTTACTAAATCCTGTTACCTTGTCAGCTTCTCACACCTCCTCCCAGTCTGCTCCCTCTTCTCCCTCTAACTACTCGTTGATGTCCCGCCCACCCCCTGGTTCTGAGCCTTCTTCCCTTGGGGGTTCCCCAGTTGGCGTCTCCCACCATTCTTCTGCATCCAGCCTGTCCATGACATCAACTGATGTTATCCAGGAGGCACAGCCACAGAAGGGATTAAATAAGACATTTGGTCAGGCGTACTAAGCAAGCAAGCAACACAAGCAATAGGCAACATTATTTTGGCAGTGCCTCTGAGAGACACTGAGGGGGCTTCCAGACAACCTGTTTAACAAGCATTATTGATATTATCCAGGAGGCATGGCAAAAGGTATCACGGTATACAAATCAATGCATTGTGGTATATTAAAATAGGGCAGAACAATGGAGCAGAATTTAATGAAACAGCCTAATGTAATGTGTGAATAAATCCTGCAGTACAAGGAGCCATGCAAAATGCTCTCAGCAAACTACAGGATGTTCAACTAATTCCATAACAGACTTCTAAAATAAAAACCATTAACTCTCTTTTTTTCCCCTTTGTAAATTTTGGGTCCACTCTGAAGGACCTGGGTGAGATATATCCATTTGGGTTTGCCATTCTTAAACAGAGGAGGGCAAACTTTGTCAGTCTGGTCTGCATCTTGTGTTTCGAAAACTGCATTTCCCCCCCATTCTGAAATCAATTATGAATCCCATGGGATTTGAGAGGAAGAAAGGAAAATGCTTAAGAAATGAAGAACAGGCTGCTGGATCAAGCCAGCATCCTATTCTCATTGTGGTCAAACCTGGTGCCTGTGGGAAGCCCATAAGAAGTACCTGCAGCACTCCCCCCCCCCCCGAGATTTTCAGCAACTGGTATTCATATGCATTCTCTCTGGGATGAGATAGAAGAAAGCCATTGTTAGCCTCATCTTCCATGAGTTGTCTCATCCTCTCTTGAAGCCATCCAAGTTGGTGGCCACCCCACCTCTCTATTCCTAAATTACAACTGTATGCACCTCAAGGTCAAAAGCCAAATCTAATAAACCAAGAGGATTTAGGAAAACTCTCACACAGAACCTTGCTGTGCACTTCCTCCACAGCCAGCAAGTAAGGATATACCTTCTGGACATACTGCCCACCTTGAAATACATGTGGTCAGGGAGTTTGGCTTTCCCTGTTATGGGGCAAGTTGCTTTGCAGAAGAATGCTATTTCTTATTTATGGAGAGAAGTACAGCCGAAAGGTTCTCCATGAAAAAAGAAGACTTAGGGACAAACCACATGTCATGAAGGAAATTGAAGAATGGCCATGCAATTCTAACAATAAGACCTATTGAATTCACTAGGGATTAGTCGCAGGTAAGCAGAGTTAGGATTGCAGCCGAACACTCCCAATGTTTACTTTCATTTTTAAACAAGTGTAAGGAACTCTGAATTTGATCAGAGCAACTGTACTTGGGAAGGGAATGTTTAACTAGTACCCAATCCAAATGCGGCCTCCCCCCAGCTGCTGTGGTAAAATAATAATAAAGCCACTTCCGGACCTGGCCCAGGAGGTGGGGTTGCGGGCTTCACGCCCACCCCATGTGAGCGGGGGCTGGTTTCAGCCCCCGTGAGAGCAGGGGAATCCCGGCCGCGCCGTCCACCCAGCCAGCCAATCGGGTGGCTGGGGGGGCGGGGCGTGGCTTGCCCTATTTAGGGCCGGCGCAGCCGGGGCTCGCCCTCTTTTGCCAGCTAGCCCCCACGTTTTCCCACCCTCCCTCCCTTTAGGTAGGTAGGTAGGTTTCTGACTTTGCTATGGACTTCAGTCTGTCGCCGCAAGGGGCATGGTAGGAATTTTTCCCAATTGGCAATTTGCAGCCATTTGGTTTTTCGCCTACCTCATAGCAACTCGTCACAACTCCTCGGCATTGGGGGTTAGGCATTGGTAAGAAGGGGTTAAGAGGGTGTGTGTGTGGGAGGAACGCCATCACCTCCCCCCAGAGAATGAAGGGTGGTCCGGTAAAGGACTCTGGGGGGCGTGGCCCTGTCCGAAGCCTATGGAGGTGTGGGCCTAAGGCACGCCCCCAAGCGGTGACCCCGGGGGAGCTCCTAGTTGACTTGCCTCAGCAGGAGACTCCCCCACTATGGTGTTAACCCTTCCCGTGTCTCCAGCAAATGGGCTGGAGCCGGATAGTCAATAGGACCAATGCCTAAGCCAATGCCTCTCATTCCTGAATTCAATAAAGTTGTGGCCTAATTCGCCCATTTAACCTTAAATTCTGGTGTCTGGTGTCTTTATTTATCCTTGGTGGGGGGCGGGAACTCACCACGCAATACATGGACCAAGTATTTATCATTGTCCCTTGTGGGGCTAATAGCAACTTGGAGAGACGATTTAGATCAGAGGAAGTGTTAAGCACCTTCAGCGCTGCTGCTCTTAACAAATTCAAACTGAATACCCTGACAAGACGTCATTAATGGAACATGAGCTCCCTTTCAGGCTAGATTTCAGAAACTGTTTCAGCAGGATGGTCTGCTCATGCAAATCAACTCCCTTTCCCTCCTTCCTTATCAGAAGCAAGGGCTGATTCAATACATCAAAGGTTTGCTGCATTCTTCAAATTGTACCTGTCTGTTGAGTAGATTGAACAAGTGGCCTCAAAGCCTACTGTAAGCAGCACTGCCTTTCAGATAAGACCAACCAGCCCAATCAGTTTAATTGGCCACACACTATTTCTGCAACATCTCCTAGGCAAAGCTCCAGGAAATCATGTAACAACATAGTACACAGCAGAGCAATTATGCAACATTTTGTGGTTGAAGCGCTGTCTGATCACGCAAAAGACATCTTTGCTAAGAGCCTCTTGCAACTTTCCCTGCTCGGTTTTCACGTGTGAGCATGACATCTCCTTTCCCTTTGTACTCTTTTTGATCTTTCTTTTCTTGTCTTCAAAGCCGCGCCATCTCGACTTACTATTTTATCTGGTTACTTTAATATTCCTATGTCAGAATCAAAGAGCATCTTTTAAAAGCACAGTTGAGAGAAAGGGAGAGAGAGAGAGAGAGAGAAAGCCAAGCACTGCATAAACCATTGGAGCTTAAGCTGATTGACATATCCACTTGACTCACAAACATAAGCAAATAAAATAAATAAACACCACGTGTCTCCTCCCTTGCCACCACACAAGCACACACACTTGTGCACAACTTGTGTAGTAATAAGCAAATCTACTTTCAGCTCCAAAAGTACCAGATGCCGAGAGAAAAAGCACTGGGATGACTGACAAGCACCTGGAGAGTTTTTCAAGTATGGGTTTCAAATGTTTGATGCAACACTGCCTTTTAACAAGTCCATCTTGCCTCAATATTCCCTACTCTGGCTGGCAGGGGCTTTCTGGTCTACCCAGTGGCGTAGCGTGGGGGGTGCAGGGGGGCCCGGCCGCACCGGGCGCAACATCTGGGGGTTAGGGTTAGGGGGCGCAAATCCACGGGTTAGGGGGCGCAAATTACTTGCCTTGCCCCGGGTGCTGACAACCCACGCTACGCCACTGGGTCTACCTCATTTCTGCCCAAGAGCCAATAATTGGAAGTGGTGGTAGCATCTGTTCAGGTGTGTTCTACCTCTGAGCTACACCGTCTTTCTACATCGTTAACTTTCAATTCCTCCCCCTCCCTTAAGGCGTCCCCACCAGTCCCAATTCTAGCAAGAGGCAGTGTGCTCAACTGCAAATTCTCTGGTACCCTAAGAGCAAAACCTGTCTGCATCAAACAACTCTTTGCAACCTACTTTTTTTCTGAAAGGAAAAAAAATGTTAGAGGCTTTGATAATTGTGGTATATAAATCCTGTTCAACAAACAAATAACTGGCGGGGGCGGGAGGCTGGTCTGACGAAGTTTGCACGCTACAGACGGAATAATCTCCCAACCTGTCAAATCCATGCGTCACATGCGCGAGGCATACCCGCTTTCTCTCTCGGCCTCCAGGGGGCGCCCTCCGTTCGCGCTGCCCGCCCGGTCCAAAGCGCGCGCACCCCCCCCACCCCCCGCGCGCTGGGTTTGCGCATCTGGGCTGCTGAAATTTCCTGTGAGTTTTGCAACTCCCTCTTGGCTCTGCTTCGGGACTGCCCAGCTCCGGGCCCCAGCCGCCGGAGAGAGACCCACCCAGAGGGGACCGGCGAGCGGGAAAGGGATTTATTATTTACTATTCTTTCACCTCGCGCGGCATGGACCAGGAGGCAAGGAAGCGGCGAGTCCTGCCGCCGCTGCTCCTGCTGACGCTTGCCTTGGCTCTCCCTCGAGGTAAGGGCAGGCGGGGAGCCTTGGTGGGCGCAGCTGGGTCTGCGCCAAGACCCGCGCATTTGCATTCCCACTGGGTTGGCCTGAGGGACAAGGATTCCCGACGGGGATGGAGGCTCCCCCACCCCCGCACCCCGCTCTGCACCCTTCCCTGGGAGGCTACCTGGCTGGAGAGAGGCGCTTGAAAAAGCAGCGAGGAAGGTTGCTGCTAATGTGGGCTGGGTGGCAGGAGGGGTGTGGTGGGAGGAAACCAAATGGAGTTTCAATACCTTGTTGAAGCAACCTTCCTCGCCTTTCCTTGCCCCCCCCCTTCCTCGCTGCGCTTCTTGCACCCAGGGCAGGTGAGTGGGTGGGCATCGTTGGCTTATCCCACCTCCATCCATCCCCAAACGGGGCTAAAAGCAGGGCTGGTTACTCTGAAGTAACCATATTTGCAGGAAGCAGTTCTTCCCAGGCTGGTGGTGAATGAAGTTTGTCAACAGGTGAGGGATGTTCCAAAAAGAGCATCTTGGCAGCCCACAGGGATGCCTCTGCCAATCCGCTTGTATGAGTTGGAAGCCTTTGGAACACCCACACACCTGTATCCTTACCTGCTTGGCTGTGTCTTTCTGGCTCTAGAGCTGGCCATTTAAAAAATACCCCAGCTGTGTACATATTTGCGTGTGTGGGGTTTGAAGTCCAGAGTTGGCTACAGACCAACTTTTAGCCTTCAACTGGGTTTTTTTTATATACCTCAGGTAACTTTACTGCAAGGCCGCTATGTCATATGTGATGCCTAAAGGGCTTTTTGCTGAACGCGGAGGAAACAGGATTGTTTTTTTCCTAGTAACTGGGGCTCAGCTGAGATCACTGAAAAAATATTAAAGTCATTGATGCCTTGCAAATCATGTTTTAAGGGAGAGGAACAGCAAGGGAATAACAAGTTTATTTCGATTTACAATTGCTCCTCTCCTTTGCACAAGCTGTCGAAATAGTCAGCAAGTTAGCTAGCACAGTCTGACAGACAGCAATGGGCTTGCATCTGTGCAAGGTTACATCTTTGCTTAGCTGTGAATTCACTTGGTGGTGTTGAGCAAATAACTGTCTTTCAGTTCTGCATATATAAATGTAAATATTAATATTCTGCTTCTCAAGAGTTTTTATGAGGCTGAAGGAACTTTGAGTTAAAGGCATCTAACCAAGAGATAACAAATAACATTATATAGCTCTGAATATTTGTTTAAAATGCAAACAAAACAGCTGCCCCCCCAAGCACTTATGTATCTGATTGTCAAATTTCCCAAGAGGTTGAGAAAGAGCATGATGAGGAGAACTGTGTAAGAAGGATGAGAAAACTACTTAACAGTGTCAGATCAATATTTTTCCTGCCTAAGGTGGGAGCATCAAATGCTCCCCTCCCCCAGCGCTTAGTACTCAAGACCAGTTGAGTTATTGTGGCATCTGAGGCAGAAAATACCATAACCACCCTTCCCTCCTTGGCAGTAAAAATGCCACAACAGTTCAAGTACGGGGCCAAGTTCAAACTGTTACTACTTGTATGCAAAGCCTTTAACATTTAGGGACCAGTTTACCTGTGGGGTTGGTTGCCTCGATCCATATGTGCCCACTTGACTGTTTTGATCTCCAGAATGGGCAACTGTTCCAGGTAACACATAAGACTACTTACACTTTGGAACTCTCTGCCTATTGACTCCTTTTTGGCACCTGCCTGAAACATTTTTGTTTAGGCAAGCCTATCCAGTGAGGTAGAAGCTACATCCTTTGAAACTTTTTTAGCTAATTTGAACCATCTTCTCTTGAAAGTTTTTTAATACCTGTTTTTAACACACACACACACACACACACACACAAACACACACACACAGGAATTTTAATGTTTTGTTTTATACTTTTGTAAAAGCTTAGAGGTTCTTTTATGTTGTGTTGTGGGGTTTTTTTTGCAATCAAGTAGTATAGAAATTTTGTTAAAATATATAATTATAATAAATTCAACAACTTAACAACTTGCTGCGCTTTCATGATACCTGGAATCAGCTGCCTGGTGGTTGGAATAGCCCAGACTTCCTACAGTCTTAAGTTAGTAGCAGGAGTGGCTGGCACTATGGGGTGGAGCCATGGAACCCCCCGTCCTGACGTCAGTTTCAATGATGCGTACCAGGATGGTGATGAGGCAGGGTGCTAATGAAGTTGGGGCTGCATGGGTGCATCAGCAGCAAGGATGGATTAGCGTCCCTGGAGCAGTTGCACAGGCAGCCCCAATATTATCTATTTATTTATGAGCATTTCTATGCCACTTGATATTTCAAAGATCTCTAAGCTTTGCCACGGCCCCTGTCCCCACACTGTCCTGGGAAGTGGTTGCTGTGAGCAGCGGGATACATTCTAGAGCTTTGCCAAAGGGAAACAGACAAACAGAAATTAAAACACTCAGGCAGCAGTGCTGCAGCCACCCTAACCGCCTTTGTGCTTACATTATCCCCTACCCCACCCTCTTTGCTCTCTGATTTTTATGGATTTCCCCTGTAAAATATGTATGCTGATGGAATGGATTTGGAACTGTTGTGGGTCCATTCATTTCTACCTTGTGTCCTGCCACTTGCGGGCTTCCCAGAGGCAAGGACTGTGAGGAGGTCCTCTTATATTCACATGCAAGCTCATCCCTCCTGTTTTTGGTTGTTATCTGTCTGTCTCAAGAGACAATGGAGGAGTGCGCCTTTGCGGGTGAAGTCAAACCGTCAGAGTTATAGTGTCTGCTGTTGCTGTAGAGAGAGACATGTTTTGTTGCAGATGGGGCAGATCTGGTTGTGCTGCTGCAGATACATCATGGCTTTTTCTTCTCTTTGCGCTCCTTGCAGTGGTCATTCCTTTCCGGGTCACTCTGCTATGCATGCGCGGCCTGACTGACTGCCTCCAGTCATTGTGGTCATCTGCAAGGGATTCCCACACAGTGGGGCTGATGTTGCCAGCCTTCACGTCTTGCATGCTGATATCTTTGTAACACAGAGGTGGTCTGCTAACAGGCCTAGTACCTGAAGCCAGCACCCCATAGAGCATGTCCTTGGAGAGCCTGTCATCTTCCATTCTGTGGACATCGCCAAGCCGGCATAGACCTTGCTGAGACAGGAGTGTGGACATGTGGGCTTGGGAAAGTGCATCTTTGCTTGAGACTCTGTCCTGCTATGTGATGCCCAAAATCTTTCTGACGCAGTGCATGTGGAAGGCATTGAGGCGTCACTCCTGGTGGTTTTAGGTTACCCATGACTTACTCCCATAAAACTGCATGCTCAACACGCAAGCCTGGTAGACCTTGATTGTTATTGGTTGTTAGCATCACATTCTCCCACACCCTTTTAGACAGATGAGCCATTGCTGTAGCTGCCTTGCCAATACGCTTAGTACATACAGCATCGTGTATTAGTAAGGACTTCCTTTTTGTTTTCCACTGGTCTTGTTGAGCCACTCATGGTATAAGCTCCCTTATCTAGAAAGTTGGAGAAGCTCTATTTGTAGATACCTGCAGTCCCAGATGTGAAAAGCTGTGGAAGGCATTCTGAATCTTAGAATCCCGTTAAACTGATTTTGTATTCAGTTTGCTGCCTTTTCTATTTCCTAGCAAGAAAGACTTCTTCATTAGAAGTGACACGCCTTGCATCCTGAAACTTAAAAGTGCTGGCTGAAATACAGGGAGGACGCCCTTCTTGTGCGACTTCCTTATTACGGTCCATGGAAAGGGAAAAAAGCCCCTTCACCGAGGGAATGTTTACGCTGTGTAGCATAAGGAACTACTTCATTAAGAGCTGCGCAACGGGTTCCGCATTTATTCCCTCTCCCTAGAGGGTGTGCAAACAATAGCTCTGGACAGGGAGCCGGAGCTCTCTAAGAGATATCAGAAAATTCCAACAGAGAATTCTCAGCATCTTCCTGGAACACGGAGAGGCAGTCATTCTATATACTAATGGCAAAGTCATTTTCCAAGTGCTGAACTTGAAGCACATCTGCACCCGGGAGGAAGATATCGGCATGCCTGGGGGAGTTCCAAGGTTTGCAGAAATATAACATATATTTAAGGGGAACAACTTAGGTGGGCGAAAAGCTCCCAAGAACAGTTCAGCGAAGTCTGTGTATGCTCAGTGGCACAGAATGCTGACTGACTACAGGTGGTGGAGGAGGAGCAAGAATATCCTTTAAGAGAGCAGGTGTTTTCTTGTTTATGAGACAGGTGCCGTAGGGAGATGAACCATTTTGAGGGGAAAGTGGACTTATGCTAAACTACACACAATGTTTTCCCCAATTCCTCCCCGCTCCCCCAATTTTAAACTATGTCTTCTGTGTCATCTAAGTGAAAACTGACGCCACTAGTTTACTGACGTCTGTTACAGGGGAAGTAATAATTGTGGCTGCAAAGGAGCTTCCAATAACCCTCCCTTACAGTGTTATCAACTTATATGCATGGGTTTCTTCTCTACCCCCCTCTTCTGTCACCCTGAACTGAGATACCACTACCATATCATGCAGTGCCACACAATGTTGCTGTATTTAGACAACACCAAAAAAAAAGGTTAAGTGTTCGTTGTAAGATATTTGGTTGATAGTCACACAGGCATTTTGACATTTGCCTTGCTCACTGCCATTTAAATATTCTGACATTTAGGTTTAATTAAGCCTAAGTCAAGGAAGTAAAATCATACTGTGTCCCAAAGATCCATGGAATATTAACATCATCTTTGTTGCATTATTCGGCGAATTTAAACACAATTAAGTCAGAGGTGGTGGGAGGGAGGCATGGTTTCACCCAAGACCTTTGTACCCTCATTTATGGTTAATTGTTCAATGAATTAATCATCAAGTTCACACACTCCCTTTTTAAAGTCAGTGTATTCATTACTATTCCATTGCTTGCTGTCCATGCCAGTGGGTGGAGTTTGACAGAAGACATCACGGGAGTGGGTTCCTCACCCTATCTCCTCAATTACTCCCCGCTCTCCAAGTTAGCCTATAAGATTAAACTGCAGTTTAATCTTCTTCTTTTTAAGTGTACAAGATCTGTAATAGTGAAAACAAATTTTAGAGCTTTCTACAAATTAAGGAAATTCACCTGTCCTGGCCAGGGTCTCCCCCCCGCCCCCATCTGGAGCTTACAGAGGCTCAGCTCCAGCACCTCTCAGGTGGGCACCATTGCCATTTGAAGAGAACAAGGGAGAAGTTCATGGTGAGCTCCAGCACCTCTTTTTCTAGAAAAACAGCACTGCTCTCAACCTTCTCCAACTGTAAATTTCAATATAAAGCACCCAGGGATCCAATCACATTGCTGAAGGGGGAGCGGAATCCATCAAGTCTTATGCCTTTTTGTTGTGCTACCTCAAATTTATCCAGTAGTCTCCTACAGTGTTGGGAAGATTTGAAGGAAGTACAGTGGTACCTCGGGTTACAAATGCTTCGGGTTACAAACGCTTCAGGTTACAGACTCTGCTAACCCGGAAGTAGTACCTCGGGTTAAGAACTTTGCTTCAGGATGAGAACTGAAATTGAGTGGCGGCAGCGGGAGGCTCCATTAGCTAAAGTGGTACCTCAGGTTAAGAACAGTTTCAGGTTAAGAACGGACCTCCAGAACGAATGATGTTCTTAACCCAAGGTACCACTGTAGACAAAAACCCAGCACGGGGTGACAGGGGGGCTGCAAGAAGAGGCTTGCCTCTTCGTGCCATTCCCCCCCCCCAACCCTCTTCAATGACTTAGTGCTGCAGGGCTTCCTCCTGCAGCAGGAAGTGCTTGGTGAACTGCAGAATTATTCTGCCACTGGGAGAGGCAAGATATGAAACTTAACAACAACCTGCACACACCTTACAGCTCTAGCCATAAAAACCCAAAACAGGAAGTTGCTGCAGTTAATTGAAAACATATTTTGTTGTTAATACCAGCAGACTCTTCAGATTTTTAAAAGCCAGAAGTTACTTAACCACATAGATTAACAACAAAACAAAAGGATACTGCAGTTTTTTTAAAAGTTGGTGGTTACAAAAGGGATGGAACACATTAAATCAGGGGCAGGGAAGCTTTTTCAGAGCCAACAACCACAACTGCCTTTTTGCAGCCACATTCTCCTGGCGGGCAAGACGAGAGGCAAAAGTGGGAAGAACAATAGATGCAAATTTTATGTTTGTTACAGTAGTCTCTTGAGACACACGGATGCCAACAACTTCAACAAACACCTGTTATTCTCTTCTCCATCGAAGCAAGCTAGAGACATTATCAAAGTTCAGATTCCAGTCAGGCAAAAACACTTAAGGAAAGTGTCAAATAGGGATAGCTATGGGTGTGGCCTGAGGAAAGTGGGTGTGTTTGAGGGGGTTTCAGACAGACGGGCCTGGAGGGTCAGATCCGGCCTCCCCAAGCCTCACCCCTGTGCTAAATGGATAGCCTTGCTGTATGCATGCTGCATTGAACTATTTCTAAGGCAAATTGTACCAATATACCACTTAGGGGTGACAGATGTATCCAAATATTGCAACTGACCTGAATGCAGCTTTTATGCTGGCTATCCCAAGTACGGAACTGATCCGTAGCTGTTTATCCACCCACCGCATCTCAGATGGCAAAAATATGAGTCAACAGGCAATCCTAAATATGCATACACTTAAATGAATTAACATGGAAATATGCAGCTGTTTTATATCCCTGCAGGAACTGACAACCCTTCTAAACAATCCAAATCAATTCCACATTAAGAGTCGCAGTTTATCAAGGTTCTGTGAACTACTCAATAGCAAACATTTGTCTGCGGTGATCCCTCCAGATGAATTTTTTTGTTTTTTTACTTTAAGAAGTCTGAGCCTTAACTGTTTCTAAAACTAAATGAGTTTTTAGCAGTTTGGCCTTGAGGGGTGTGGTGAGGCCAAGAACTACAGCTGTTCCTTTTTAAAAAAGGAAAGTGGCTCTATTTAGGAATGTGGGTGAAGGTAGACACAAATATCAGCAAGCATGTCTTAAGACACTCACGTTCTGAATGTCTTCAAGTAGAAATGGTCCAGTCTCTACAAAACACTCTGGCTCATAGCTCCTCCTCCTCCTCTTCTTGGCTCATGTTTAATTGATTTCAGTGAAATGTAACTGTGAACTTTACAGCAGTTTGTGGCATCAGAATATATCAGGTTATAGGCTCCTGAATGAAAAGGTCTGTTGGTGCTGTTGCACATAAAGGTGACCACCAATAAAAATATTCTGTGATCATTTATTTTTACTTTAATAAACGTACAGTTTCATTTGCACCAGAAGCCCCTGCTTCATTTACCAGAACGGTACTCAGTGCAACTTTGTGAGTCACATTTTCTCTCGTGTAATGGAAACAATAATGACTCTCTGTACTTGACATACTAAGTTGAATCTCTCACATGCTTCTCTAACATTCTGCTTTCTTCCTGCAGCACAGTCAACAACCTTTAAAATCACCACTCCTTACGCGCTCTATATCTGCCCTGAGGGTCAGAAGGTCACCTTGACTTGCAAGCTCAGTGGGTCTCTGGCATCCCATCATGACTCCATTTACAAATTTTGGTACTTCAGCAACCAGGGAGACCAGAGCTGCTCCCAGAAAAAACATGTCCGCAATGTCTCAGCAAAGGAGCTGCATCATGAATCAGAGAAGCCCAGTTGGCAGCGTGTGAGCCACCATGGTTTGGAATTCTCCTCGGATCACCACGGGACGTTTTATGTCACCATGGCAAACCTTACTCTGAAGGACAGTGGGAACTACTGTTGCTACGTGGTAGAGGCTGAAAAGGAGCACAACAAAGCACGTGCCAAGCAACAGGCTCATGGTTTCATGGAACTTCGTATACAAAAAGGCAGGTGAACTTTGTACACAAAGCAGATATAGCTAAAGCCATATTTTCGCCTGTTTCATATTCTCCTAGAACAGGGGTCAACAAACTTTTTCAGCAGGGGGCCGGTCCACTGTCCCTCAGACCTTGTGGGGGGCCAGACTATATTGGGGGGGGAATGAACGAATTCCTGTGCCCCACAAATAACCCAGAGATGCATTTTAAATAAAAGGGCACATTCTACTCATGTAAAAACACGCTGATTCCCGTTCGCAGGCTGGATTGAGAAGGCATTTAGGCCAGATCCGACCCCCGGGCCTTAGTTTGCCTACCCATGTCCTAGAATCACACATACAAACCTATTGGCATGGATGGTCCTACACTAAGGGTGGTGGTATTCAACCAAGTTTTACTCAGAGAGTGTCTCTTAATGGACTTAACTGACGTAAGAAACTGCATTCTACTGAGTCACATCACTGGCCCATCTAGTTCACTATTGTCTACACCGAATGGCAGCAGCTCTCCAGGGAGCCCTAACCTGGAGATGCTGGGGATTTGAACCTGGGACCTTTTGCATGCAAAGAAGATACTCTTATCACGGAGCTACATCCCTTCCCTCAAGCCTAAAGTGCTTAGTTATGTTCAATAATTTCAATTTTACACTGTGTGGAAAGCTTAGTCGAATGCCATCCTGACAATCAAAAACTGTAGACTACCATTGCGGGGGTAATCAAAAGAGAAAGCTTAGAACTGAGCCAAACTAGGGACACTTCACACACACACACACACACACACACACACACACACACACTCACTCTGACAGTGATGAAAATGTCATTATCTGATGGTTTTTCAGATGTTGCTCCATAGATAGGCTTGCCCATTCAGAGTGAGTGCAATGTTGATCCAAGAAACATTGATCACACTGCCTTAACTGGTTTAGTGATGCTGTCACACAACTAACTGATTGGCTACATTGTCTGACATCATCATAACCCATGATTCCTGATAGGCTAAAAAGATTATTCTCAGGAACATTAAAAAGACATATTAAGAACAGAGCACAAAGTAAATTTTTAAAGCCTCCCCCCCCCCCCATTTCTTCCTGTATTTTTAAGAATCAGGTTGCAATCTTATGTATGCTTTGAAGTTATAATAAGAGTATCATATATAACCATTTTAAACCAATAAAAATTTAGGAAGCCTCCCAAGACTTTGGGATTTCTCTGTTCTGTAGCGACTGGCTATTCAGACATAATGCTAACTCAGTTTAATGTTACGAGAATGAGCCTAGCCTCCCCTAGCCTCATGCTCTCTTCTCTTTCCTCTCCTCCAGCATAGTTGTGAGGCGAATATCAAAAGCCTTTTTTATATTTTGCTTTTGATTAATCAGTTTAGCAAAGCATGCCATCTGAACCTCAAACTGTGGTTCATCTTAACTTGTGAAAACAAACCAGTTTCATTAACTCTGATTGGACGTTTATCGGAAGGGAAAGCTTCCTAACTCCTCCTGGTGGCCACATTGGGGGAGGAGGTGAAAGTGAACCAGGGCGCTATGTTCATTCTCACCCAAACCAGCACATGATTTTCTTCCCTTTTTCAAAAGACAGCGCAAGAACTGACTTTCCAAGAAACTTAACAACTATTTCTTTTATTTTACAGCAAATGCTACTTTCCCAAACTGCACGCTTCATTCTGCTGCCAGCATGGAGAGTGAAAGTAAGACTGCCTTTGCAATTCAGACAAATCGTTTTCTTTAAATGAGTGCAGATTACATATTCTGTTTATGTTTCTTTTCATGGTGGTTTTTTATGTATTTATTATCTCATTACCAGTCTCCCTGCACTGCCTTACAGGCTCAGACTTGACCACCTTGCCTAATCCCCCATATTAGCCATTAACTCCTCCATTCTTTAGGCCTTATCTGATTTATTGCTTGCATGCATGTGAAGTAGCTTCCTGTGCACGATTAATCCGGTGGTTTCCTGCTTTTCTCAAGATTCATATCTTTAGCAACACCTTTTCTGAACAAACCTTCACTAACTTTTCCCTAACTCTCCCCAACCCTGCCCAGTTTATTTTGCCTGCCCCAAACTAACATTTCCTTGCCCCATAAGTATTTATTGCAGACTGTAAGCCCTCGGAGGCAGTGCCTAAGGCATTATTGGTATTCTGTATGTGTTAAATATTTGCTCTCTCGCTTCAAAATGCAGCACAGGGGCTTGGTGGGAGGTATACATCTATTACAGCAACAGAGGGTTGCAAATCCTAGTTGCACCTTGCTTTTGACGGGGCAGCCTCCCTTTCCCCAGGAAGAGCCGGTTGTAACTCTGGTGTATATTTTAGTGGAACTGCTGCATAGGAAGCTGCCAGATACAGAGTCAGGCCATTTGCCCATCTAGCTCAGTACTGTTTATACTGCCCCCGGTTGCTTTCTATGGTTTCCAGCAGGATTTATAGAAAGTGTCCTTTCATACTGCATCATGGTGTGGTACATGGTTTGACATCAACTGATAGGAAGTGCCTACAGAGGGTGGTGAATACAGCACAATATATTATGGGCTGTCCTGTGAATCCACTGGATGAAATAGTGGAAGAACGTTGCCTCAGGAGAGTGAGGAAAATTCTCAGGGATGATTCACACCTTGGCTGGCACTTTCTTGATCTCCTGCCCTCAGGAAGAAAATATAGAAGCATGATTAGTCGCACCAACAGGGTAAAGAACAGCTTCTATCTGTGGGCTGTTAGGCTGCTGAATGAAAAGATAACACCAGGGCAACTGACTTTCGGGTTTGGTGGGTGTGCGTCAGTAAACGAGGGGAATTAAGACTAAGAGAGCTGAGTGGGGGGTTCTCGTGTAATCTCACTGTATACAAGTTGTACAAGTGACAATAAAGTATTTCAATTTCAATTTCCTCAGTCACAGGATCATAGAATCGCAGAGTTGGAAGGGACCCCAAGGGTCATTTGGTGCAACTCCCCACACTGCCTGGAAATGTCCCACCTGGAAATATTAGGGATTGAAGCTGAGACCTTCTGCATGCAAAGCAATGGCAACTGCTGGCAGCTCTTCCTGATGATTTAGGCCAAATATATATGTAGATTATTGGCATCTAAGGCTCTCTGGCATCAAGCACAAGGTGGAAGAAAGTTGTCATGTTGTAGTCCTGCTACAGTACATCATTTCATATGATGTACGGTGATTACATTCATTCCCTCTTTCCAATGAGTAACGTCTTCATAAAGCTGAGCAAGAACTAACCTGGAGAAGTTCAGAGTTCAATTAATAGTGCGTATGAATAACGGAGGGCATTTGCAAAAAAAGATCAGTCAGTAGCATGTCATGAAGGGCAGGTTCTATCTAATTTGTCTTAACCTATTTGCTCCACACCTTGAATTCGTCTGCAAAAGTAAATTTGGAGGAAGTATTTGTTCCAAGGTGCTATTGAAGGACTAGAATCAAAAGTCCCCTGGTAGTAAAACCTTTGTGTTCTGATCTGCAGAGTTTGTTCTCATACAGTCATCATTAGCTGTATGGTATTTGAGCTTCCGTAGAAAGTAGCTGATCTCTTGTGACAATCTCTGAACAACCCAATGTAGTTGGGAAACAACAGGGACTTGGACAATGAAATAAGTGGGCAGTCCAAGGAAACAAAAATAAACTGAAAGGACATTTTAGTATTTGTGCTGTATGTGGATATGCTTTGTTTGGAGAAACAGTGCTTTCATATTAGCAATGCCATACCTTGGCCTTACGGTAAGACTGCAGTGTTTTCTTAATCATTGAATTGGAGGGGGCCCTTAGGATCGTCTAGTCTAACCCCCTGCAATGCAGGAAAATGCAGCTGTCCCATACAGGGATCAAGCCTGCAACCTTGGCATTAATCAGCATCGCACTCTAACCAACTGAGCTATCCTTTCTTTTTGTTTTCACAATATTGATGACAAATTTATAAATATGAGCTAACAAATCTGTGGTAATGCTGCCACAGGTGTTTGCAGATCTTATATCATCATTGAATACAAGACTGCATGAGATTAGTGGAACCTCTGTGGAACTTCTGATAACAAAACACTTTTTGAAAAAGGGAACAAAAACTTGCTGTCAGACATGTTCCTAAAGCAGCTCTAAAGATCCTAGTAAAGTTGTACCTCCTAGCCAAATTTAGGCCAGGAGCTCACATCTGCTTTCTTAGTTTGTCCTTAATGGCTCAGGGTGGGAGCTTTAAGAACCTCTTTGTTCTACACTATATTCCACATCTTCAAAAACAAAGCTTCCATTTCCCACACATGCTGGGAAACATAGCTTATTACCAGACTAGAGGCAATTTTAAATCTCTAGAGATTTCTAGACAACATGCATAAAGACAGAGCTTGACTTCCTACAGTTCCAGCAAACAGCACTGAGGGCCAATTTATACAATCACAAAGTCAAGTAGGGAAGTTTTTCAAGCAGCAAATGAGTCAAGTTGCACGTTTCAATTGCCACCACCTCCCTTTCCAGGAAAAAGTCTCTAGGAAAACATCCCCTCATTGACATGTTCCTGTATTACACATGCAGGAGATCTCATTTTTGTGGAAAAATATGCAGTCCTTCAAATTGCAGCCTGATGTGAATCTGTCTAAGGAAGTTTTCCACCCTTGCTCATGGGAGTTGAATAAACAGGTCTTGACTCTTGTTCTGCATCTTACACATATTACTGAACTTATTCCAGCCCAACTAATTCTGACACTTTTCTTCTCCCTAGAAGTTTTGGCATCTTGCTATTTATTTTGTTCGCTAAATATGTGGTATCTTTAATTTTAAAAAGGACCAGAGAGTAGAACTTCATATTGTTGCAGAAAAACCAGACAAACTCTGAGCTTCAGGTTCACTAACTTGGTTCACTAACTTGGCTGATTCATTACTGGATGAATATAATTGTCATAGGTGCTGTAACTACTTGGAAGCAGCTCTGTGTGAATGAAAGCTGCTCTTTCACTGCGATTCGGCAATGCTTAGAACATTTTTCTCCCTTCTCTTTCTCAGTCAGACAGCTGAGTTTCAACAAGTCTAACTCATACTAGTCATATCTGTTTCAAGACAGATCTGTCCTGTCTATAATCTAGACACTATTTAATATCTGTAAATAAAAATAGGCTGCTGGCATGGAATTTGCATTTACCTATCAGGCTTTGGGTTTCACTGCCTTGATTAAATCTGCACGTATGCAGAATAAATAGTATTTGCTGGACTAAAACACAGCTTGCCAAGTCAAGTTGTAAGTTGATAAAGGTTTAGGAAGTTGTGGTCTAGCACATGAAGCAGAGAGCTTTGCATGCGATTAAATGTCATTAGCTTATCATGAATCTGAGCCCAAAGGGCGATGAAACTACCAAGTGCCTTTGCATTGACGTTGGATCAAGTCCAGTATTTGCAATTACAGCAGTGTCTCCACCCCCCCTCCTTTTTGTACTGGCAAAAGGGGCTGAACAAAATATCTTGTTCAAGCATTTTTGAATAAATTTGGAATACCCTTCAAAATATCATACATAATTTTTTAAAATTTCTCCAAACTTGCCAATTTGAGTATATAAATACAAGTAGACATCTATAATAAAATAGTAATAATAGTAATCATAATAATTTCTTTTTCTTTTCTTAATACCCCGTCCACCTGGCTGGGTTTCCCCAGCCACTCTGGGTGGCTCCCAATAGAATATTAAAAACATGATAAAACATCAGACATTAAAAACTTCCCTAAACAGGGCTGCCTTCAGATGTTTTCTAAAAGTCAGGGAGTTGTTTATTTCCTTGACATCTGATGGGAGGGTGTTCCACAAGGTGGGTGCCCCTACTGAGAAGGGGGTAATCTGGTAATCTGGGGGATAATCTGTATGTAGCTGATGGATTTTCGTTAATAGGAAAATATTCATTAGTTAAAATTATATAAAATGAGTATTTTCCTATTATTTACACATGCAGTCTCATTTGTATGCTGGGATCACATAGTGAGTTTATATTTAAATTTGTTACGTTTTAATGAAAATAAATGTTTAGTTCCTTTTCTGCCTATGAAAGTTTCTTGCTAAACAATAACCAGTGGTGTTTATGTATTTTGGACCACAAATGATTAGAACCACCATCTTTTTCTGGGCTCCAGTGCCCTCTAAGCTGCATAACAGGTGTAACATCAAGAAACTGAGCTCTCATTATTAAGTAGTGGATTGACAAAGCAGACAACACAGAGATTTCTCCAAGTGGTTCTTTATAGTATGCTGGAACTGAACTGAACAGCAAACAGCTCAGCCGGCCTGCTTTTATAGGCTGTCAACATTGCAACAACAACAACCACCCAGGTTTTCCCGCCTAAATTAACTGACGTGGACCTGAGTGAAAACTATATACATGATACTCCTGGTGGCCAGGGTGAGAACTTCAATACATAACACTCATCACTTCACAGAATCATAGAATTGGAAGGGACACCCCCCCCCCCGGGTAATCCATTCCAATCCCCTGCAACGCAGGAATCTCAACTAAAGCATCCGTGACCCAAGGCCATCCACCCCTCTGCTTAAAAACCTCCCAAGGGAGACCGTTCCACGGTCGAACAGCTCTTACGATCAGAAAGTTCTTCCTGACTTCATCTCCAAGTCAGGAGCAACAACATCTCTATAACATTTCAGTCTGACAGAAAGCAGTGCAACTATATGAAGAACCCAGTAGGCAATAATATACCGTATTTTTTGCTCCATAAGACTCACTTTTTCCCTCCTAAAAAGTAATGGGAAATGTGTGTGCATCTTATGGAGCGAATGCAGGCTGCGCAGCTGTTACAGAAGCCAGAACCGCAAGAGGGATTGCTGCTTTCACTGCGCAGCGATCCCTCTTGCTGTTCTGGCTTCTGAGATTCAAAATATTTTTTTTCTTGTTTTCCTCCTCCAAAAACTAGGTGCGTCTTGTGGTCTGGTGCGTCTTATAGAGCGGTAATTGCCCTAGGTTTATATACAACTACAGTTTTTATCTTTCTCAAATGCTCGAGACATTTCTTTTCATCTGAATAATGATTACAGCCTTGTAAAATTGTTAAGGGACATTCAACTAAATTTTGATGGAGCACCACATTTCTGAAATAATGAAAATCCACTTCGTTACACAGGAATATTATTATACCGTGGCAAAGGCAACAACACTTTTAGTATAAAGGAATTGCTTTTCTATTCAGGGCATTTTGGCCTCATATCTAAACCACCAAGTTCACACCTAACAGCCTCCAGCAATGAGAATAATCTTTCTGCTTGCTTGATGATGTGACTCTCTCTGTTTCCTTGCTCTTTTTCAGATGTCACAGCAGCTGCACTTGCAACAGGGGCCTGCATTGTGGGCATTCTGTGCCTTCCCCTAATTCTTCTCCTCATTTACAAGCAGAGAAAAGCAATCGCTAACAGGCGTACGTATCAAAACGTTTCCCTCCCCTTCCTCACTCCATCCCGTCTTGATTTATTTCTCCTAAACAGGCTTAGTATTTGGTGCAAAGTGACACACATACGTATCTGGTTCTTTTCCTCTGTGTCCTTTCAAGAGCACGGGCGCTAATATTAAAATATTTGTGCTATTGCATTTATGATACCAAGCCATTTACGGTGAAAGCAAAATTGCTTCTGGGACATGTGTGTGTCTTTTGAAGTATTATGCATTGGTGATAAATTTCACGGCAATGGCAGTAGTCCTTTTGTTAGCTCTTCCCTCTCACATGCTGGAGTGAGCAGGACCTGTTTTGCTTCACAGTAGGCAGAAGGGAAAGGCAGCTGAGGGGCTTGCAGCAAAGTTACCCCACTCGTAGGCATTCCCTCCATAACACGCACAGACATTTCCCCTTACTTTCTAGGAGGAAAAAAGTGAGTGTTATGGTGCAAAAATTACGGTATGTCTGCATCCCATTTGCTGCTGGAGAGCTGTTTAAAATGTATTCATGCGCTCTGGATTTGAACTTGGAAATCCTAAGCGGAAGTGAAGTTGTGTGGCGTGGCACAGCACTGATTGCTTTGAATACAAAAGAAAAAATGTTTCCATAAGCCATTTCTGGCCTTTTTTCTGACTTACACCACTTCCTATTGCCCACGAGAAGCAATGAACAGAAAGCTGCTACATACATTTTATTTATTTCACAACATTTATATATCGCTTGACTGCGGTAAAACTTCAAAGTAGTTTGCAAAAAGAATAAAGCCATAAAATTGTCCATAAAAGCGGTTAATCAAGTATTTTAAACATTCAGAAATCATTAAAACCCGCAATAAATTTAAGACCAGATTAAAACACACCTTGGCTTCTGCATGTCTGGATAGGCTTCTCTGAATGAAAATGTTTTTAGCAGGCTCTGAAAAGAGTACAGCAAAGGCACCTGCCTAGGGTTGCCATATTTCAAAAGGTGAAAATCTAGACACAAAAGTTGCTGAGCTTTTTTTTAGCAAAATCACACACACACAAAATTGACGTATTTGAGCTATTTTTTAGGAAAATCAGCAAAAACAGCACTGCTGACATGGGTTGCCATGCGTCCAGCTTTTCCCAGACATTTTCCTGATTTCTGCCCAGACAGTGCTTCTGACTGCAGTATTCTGGGTATGTCCAGGAAATTCCAGGCATATGGCAACCCTACAACTGCCTGACATGAATAGGCAGGGAGTTCCAAAGTGTGGGTGCTGCCGCACTAAAAGACTGATTTCTTACAAGTGTGGAACACGTATTATGTGGCATCTGTAACTGTGCCAGCACCACAGATTGAAGCAAGTACGGTGATCTTGCAAGGCAACTGGTCCCAAGCTAATAAAGGCTTTGTATGCCAATATAAACTAGGCCATGAACTTGGCCCAGATTGGCAGCCAGTGCAAGGCTCCGAGAAGAGCTCTTATATACTGATAGGTTCTTACTCCTGCCACAGCATTCAGCAGTTATTACAGCCTCTGAGTCAAGCGTAAAGGAAGCCAACCCCCCCAAATATCTTACAGTGTTTCCATTGCTGAATTAGTTTAAATAAAACAAATATTTGTGTGACGCCTATTCTGCCCCAGTTCTGCGTATTAGGAGTTGTTCTGATTAAAAGCCAACATTCCAGCTCTCTATTTAGCAGCCTGTCAGCTGCTTTCATGTTCCAGGCATAGAAGCCTCTCTCCTCGGGCTCCTGTTTATACACATTTCTCGGAAAATGGATGGCTGGGGGGAATTGGCGGAACGAAAGGGCAGGGTTGGTTAACGAAGCACCGGCTTGTTAAATTGTACTGGGGTGTGGCATAGTGCTCTGTCGCTACTTAGAAATTGCATCATTTCTGTAATACTGTGTTCATATTGGGCCAGGATGCTGCTGCATGTTTTCTTCTTTCTGAGTTGCATGGAGCAACTGTGGCTGCACACAGGCAACTAGAGAATCGGGAGTGACTTCTTCCTTAGCACTGTTCTATGCCAAAGGGCGATGTCTCACTACAAAAGAAAAATGAGCCTCTCTTCCTTTTTGTAATGCCAGTTGCTTCTGTTACTTACATAAACTAATGATGCAATAAAATTAGCTAGAAGGCACCAAACATTTTTGTTTCACTCCCTAAGGGAATATTTTTTTTTAAGTGCAAAATTATAACAGGATGAGCCTTCACCTTTCTTAAGTGTAAATAGATGCACACTCATATACTGACAAACAAGAATTTATGATCACTGCAGAATTTGGCTCATCTGAATTCTTCAAAAGTTCAGGGCATTTTTTACATATAAGGCTTAGAGAGACTTGTAACTTAAATCTGTCTACCCTGGGTCAAATCCCCACTGGGACTGATTGCTTTGCCTTGATTTCAGGACATTCACATTGGAATGCACAGCCAGCAGGGCTAATGCTTGGAAATACATTAGCTTGAGGTGTGAAAAAGACGTGTGTTTTTTAAACTGTGGAACAACCTTCTTCCATTTCATATAAATATTACAGTTTCGTTCATTATGAACAGTGTGGTTAAATTTCAGCAGCTGCTTGGTTCCTTCTACAGCTTAGCTGTAAGAAGTAGAGGAATGAAAGCATTAAAATCTGGAGCTAATTAGACTAACTAATGTACAGTTCATTGGATTTTTTTATTTATTTCCCTCATCTTTTCAAACCTCATTTTAGGCACTGAAGTGAGATATATCCAGTGCTTTTTTGGGGGGGGGATGCAGGGGTACACATACCCCTAAACATTTTGTGAATCTTTGTACTTTTGTCCATTTACTATATTTATTTTCCCCGATTTGAACTATAAAATGGTGATTCAAAATGAGAGTACCCCTAAACATTTTTTAAATAAAAAAAGCACTGGATATATCCCCACCCCAGCTCCATTTTAATACTACCCTAGCTGCTTTCATTGTGTAGAGTTCCAGCAAATGTTTCTTGGATGTAAGAATTCAAACACAGTGGATTGCCTCACATTCTGAGGTTCAGAACTCTTACATTGCAGAAGTTGCAAAGTACATCAGAACACACTGGTTGCCTTCCAACAGATATTGTACTTTTGAGGGGATGGGAGGAGGTGAAACGGGGAACTTCTTCAATTCCACTAAATTACCACGACACACTTGTAGCAGGCAAAACATACTCAATGACACTCCTTCTGTATTGATTGGAGGGTGATCCCCACACTAAGAGTTTTCCAACTCTTGCTACCACCTAGGAGCCAGAGGTCTCAGAGAAAGCTAGCCCTAGCTAGTCTAAGAGACCTACTATTCCACTTTCATTCTGATTCTTCTCTGCCTTGACTAGAATGAAGCAGATTTCAATCAAATGCCCATTGTTATGTTAAGAGCTATATTCAGGAACCAAAGAAGGTGATTTTCCTGAATAGTTTAGGTCCGTCTTGTGCAGGTTGACTAAGCAGTCTCTAGAGGACTGTCTTGCAGGCTCTGCCCAATCTAGCTGCTGTGCGATGACTGGGTCAGCTCACATGGCCTAGTCTCCCCCTGTCTCCTTAATAATCTTGCTTTGGAGCCTTGCTTCAATCCACTACACTGATGCGCATCGCATAGGCCTAGTTGAAGGTAATCAACTAACGGATTCCTCCACCCTCGGAAAGGAAAGGAAAAGAAAATAAGACGGTCCAATCTGATCTCTCTTTAATATTAGGGCTTGGTTTCTGGGAGCTCTACAAAGAATATACTCTCTTCCATTTCAGTTACACAATGAATCTAGTTACTATAAGTAGCAAATAAGGAGGAAGTTACTCTTCTTGCAAAAACAGGTGCTTTTAGACACAGCAAAGGACTAGCGTTTCAGTTGCTGTACAAAAAAAATGTGTAGAAGAATGAAGAAAATGCTAGCAGGAAATACCAAAAAGTACAAACAGAGGGAGAGGGAGAGAAGCAAATTTTGTCAAATAGAAAAATGAATGTCAGCAACATATGCAAGTTGGATACGATCCCGTTTAATTATGCCAAACAATTTCTAGTCTCAAAATAAATTGCAGAAAGACCCCAATTTTTAAAATGTAATTTTAAAAAAATTTCTAAAGAATTGTGAATACTAAGTTTCTCTGAAAGAGTAAATTGTTTAATATTAAATAATCTGAAAATAAACACATCAGTCCTACAGTTAAATCTCTAAACCAATACAGTGACTTCAAGTTAAAAAAGGCTTTTAGATATAATTGAAGAACGAATATGGCAATTTCTCTCATACGAATATGTGCACTCCAACTACTAAACAGAGGCATTTAACTGTCTTCTCATGAAAATAAATCTTTCCAGTTTGCTCAATAACTTAACAAATATTGCTTCACCCTATTAGTCATTCTAGTCGTTTGTGACATTGTTTTTGTGAGGGTGAGTGCACCCGGGCCAAAGCAGAGTGAATCAGAAAAAGAGCCTTGTGCTCAAAAGAAAGAGAGACAATGATGATCAGTGCACAAGTTATTCGATTCTCATACTTAATTTCACAAACTGCAATGGCTTCTGGTCCTAAGTGTCTCAGGAATCAACCACCTGACGTCACAATAATGTCGAGTGAACCATTTTCGCAGGGGGTGGTTTGAAATCAAACCACATAGGCAAAGGCACATACTCTGCAAGCCTCAATGATCAGCTGCACAGGGACTGCAAACACCCTTTCGGCACAGCTGCAGCTTTACCTGCCCCCACACCTGTAGGGTAGGTGGGCATGGCTTGGTCAAACAGGCAGGCATGCTGGGCCTATTAAGGACTGTGGGGTGGAGGTTCCCAACCTCTAGTTTAGAAAACGCGTGAGGGAATGCCAGTGGAAAGCTCCATTTAAATTGGTGTTTTCCTCTCCGATGCCTCCTCATTACGTAAATCGCTGATTTAAATTACCTTTGCTTTAAATCCACCCTGATGGGCTGCTTCACAAAGTTCTGTCACTGTATTTATGGCAAATACATTAACCGCTTGCACCAAATCACGCTACCCCACCAAAGAAGAAACTCCCTACATTCAGAAAGAGAAAAATCTCTCTGTCTAGGAGAACACACAGCTATATGTTTATTTGTTTGTCCTTACAGAATGATAAAATACGTGGTTCCAGAACTCCGCTCCCACCTGTCCCACAAGCCCCTTTTGCCAATGCGTCTCAGTCCACCCACTGCAGCAAATAAGGATGTTAGTTTCTTTAGTCCAGCTGCAGGCAGAGATGGAAAGGGGGCAAAGTGGCTCTAGGTGCATTGTCCCTCTTGCTGCTTTATAGCTTTAAAGGGAAAGCCTGTCTCTGAGTTGATATGTGACAACCCTGTCAAATACACAGAGTCTAAGGCATGCCCTGGATTTCCTGTGCTACCAGCAGTTAGCAATTGCAACATGGTCACAATATACATGCACACTTACTTGGAAGTAAGCTGTATTGAACTCACCTGTGTAAAACAGGCATAGGACTGGTCACGCTTTTAAATTAGAAAAGTTGGTAACGCTTTCGACATTTAGAAAAGTAAAGCAAGCTAGTTCCTTTTTTAAACATTTAGTATACTGAATATTTTTGTAATACGAGTAATAATATTACCAAACCTCTCGGTTATTTATTTTAAAGCCTTCATTGGTGCTGCTTCAGGGAAAAGGTATTCAGAATCAAGCTCCCTGTGAAGTCATGTGCCTTTTATTAGAGTCACGAATTGCAACACATTCCTGATGATTAGCTCTAATACGTATTTCCCCCCAAATCCCTCTGCTTGGTGAAGGCAAGTTAGCAACCATTTCTGCCAATGCAGATGTAACACTGTTGTGTTAAGAGTTTACTTGACTCCCCCCCTCCCCTACTGCATGTTTGCTATTCCTTGTTGAAAGTATTTGCTAGGCAAATCAGAAAACAAATTGCCCCATCCCCATCAGTGGTAGACTTTGGGCTCTCAAATTTCAGAGGTGCTCTGTGTGATGCTACAATTTGATGCCCTCCCCCCATTTCTTGCTCAGTTTGCATTAGTGTTGTAGCTCCCCTGTGATTCTGCCAGTGGCATAGTGTGGGTTTTTGGTGCCCGGGGCAGGGGAAGTGTTGTGTGCCCCCCTGGTGGACTGGACAGCTGGGGTGGAGGCATTTGTCCCAGGCCCTGAAGGCCTGGCAAGGGGTTGCGGCTTGCTTCCCCACAGATTTGGAAGGCAGCAGTTGCTTAGCCTCGAGGCCTCAAGTGATGGGGGCACTTGGTTGGGCCCTCAGAATTTTGCACCCAGGGCCACTGCCCCTCTGTTCCTCCTATGCTATGCCACTGCGTGCTGGCGCCCAGTACTGCTACACCAGCCACACTACCCTAAAACCACCTCTGTCCCTGTTTATACATGGTCTACTTCTGTGCCCACTGGAATGCACAATGCTTACTCATAACATCACAAAGCACCCTTTCTCGCAGCAAACAAGCTTGTTTTAATTCTGTGCTTATTTGAACAACATCTAAAAACACACACCCCCTCAGCTGATGGCCTATTAAGCAAAGAATCTCCCATTCCAAATGTTTCCCTTCTGGGAAAAAAATATTTCCCTTCTGGGAAAAAAAATGTGGTTGAAATAAAATTATGGTAATATGCATAAATATATGTTCCTGCACAAATACACGTAAATATATATATATATTTAAAACCCTTGAGGTTTTCGGTTACTAAATATGAGAGCTTCAACACTTGAAACTGAAAATCCAGGAACAATTCATGAATCAGACTTGAATGGTAACTGTAAAGTTTCTCTTTTATGTAGCAGCTCAAATAAAGGAGCGCAGGAGGAACTGTAGGACCAAGACCCCTCTATTATATGCAGTGAATTTTGTTAGGATTTAACTTTTGCTTATTCATAAAAATGTTTTCACTAGAAGGAAAGAGCATGAAATAATGGACAGAATACCACTCCCGGCCACTGCTAAACTGCTTATATCTGGTATCTGAGTGCCATGTGGATTAATAGTTTCCACTTCCCCAGTCCAAATCACCAAGCCAATAAGCATCACAACAAAAGAGAAAGGAATTTGTTGCTTAGGAAAAGCAAAGCAAACAGTCACTAAAGAGGAATTGGAAATGCATATCCTTATATGCACCATGGCCTACTCATCTGTAGGATAGATCTCTTGAATAGAAAAGACCATACACTCAGCTCAAGCGCGATGGACAAAATTAACTTTGGGTTTCTTCTATACCTGAAATTCTATCACCTGAATTTTTCTTAAATGTGAAATAGGACTGCCTAAGGAAATGTCACAGTAACAACACTGCATTCCTTCTTTGCAGGTGCTCACGAACTTGTCAGAATGGAGAGGTGAGAAATTCTGTTTTACTGTATTGCTATATTTTTACTTTGGAATTTGGCTTAGGGCACATAATAAAATCAAGAGAGGTTGAAGCATCAAGAAGTTGCGGTTTTGCAACAGATGGGATAAAGCAATTAATGAAACCACAGTAACACAGCAGCCTCACAAGATCAAGCAGTAATCCCAAAAAGACTTCTTCAGAAAAGTCTGAAATCTTTGTGTCTTAGCAAGAAGCCTTGCTAGAAAAGGAATTCAACAGAGAAGACAACCGCTGAGGAAAAGGCTCTCTTCCAAGTAGGTGCCGAATGCACCTCCTCAATGTTGGTATCTGAAGTAGAGTTTCTTAAGTTGATATAAGATGCCGGTGTAGTGGAGGTGAAGGCATGTCACATGGATAGAATAGTTCCTTGAGATACCCTGAGCTAGGACATTTAGGGCTTTAAAAGTTAAGGCAGTCGGATCAGTACTCTTGGAACTAGCGTTACATAGATTCCATGTTTATATTTGCAGCAGGTGGCTGGAAACCTGTGGGCCAACTTCACCTACCATTCAACCATACCCTATTATTAGCTGAAAGAAGCCCTACAGCTCTATCTAATGATCTTCACGGCCTGTGTTAGGAAAGACTAAATTTTGGTCAAACTAAATTTTGCCCCTATCTTTCTTGTAGCCTCTTTCCTACAGGCAGAATGCCAGTAAGGGGTTTTCAGTAGGCTGGCAACAGCCTGTCAGTAAAGGGGAAAAGATTTTGGCCCGTCTTCCATGTACTCTGCCCCAGGCTTGCACACTGCTAAACTTAGTTGCACATTACGGATTTATGTACATACCTGCCTGATCCAGGCTTTCTGAACCTCACCCTCTAAGCCAAATAACACAACATTCACAGTAGAAGATAAACTTTTATGTACTTGATTTTTTTGTTCTGAAAGAGAGCTAACTGGTAATAAGCCCACCTAGCCAGAGGATGATCTAACATGGTGATAGATCTAGCTTTACCAGTCAACGGGTTCTTCTGTTGCTTACATTAATCAAAATATGACCGCTCCATGGTTCTAAAATGGACTGTCTGACAGCATTAAATGTGTTACGTGTCCTGCTCTGCAGGTTTTGCTTGAACCAAAACTACCTGGATAAACAAGACACTGAAAGATGGAAATTAATTTTGGTGTCACTACTGACACCACAAATAGTTACTTTGCCTTTAAAAAATGAATATTTTTACAGTGCTGGAAACTTGGCTTTTTAAAAGGAATATTTTGAGCAAAAAATAGACTCTCTAATTGGTTTGTAGCTGACTCAGTTCTTAGCAACCACTGAAATAGTCATTCAGGCACTACCGAACACATCTTAATACACACCAGTACTTCTCTCCTCGATATAATAAAGACACAAGTAGCAGCAATCTAAATAGAATTTGTTTTCCATCTAAGTAAGAGGAGAATGAGAATGAGACTTGATTCTGGTCTGGTTAGTGTCTTGAACCTGTGCTTTTCCTTTCAGCAACACCCATGGCATTGAGAATCCTGTCTTTGATGACATTCCTACCATTAATTCGGAGCCCAAAGCCAGGCCGCAATTAAGCTACATGGCTAGCCGCCAGCTATCAGAGTCAGGTCGACATCTTCTCTCGGAACCGAATACTCCCCTCTCCCCTCCAGTCCCGGGGGATTGTTTCTTCCCAACACTGGGTAATTATTCATTTCTCTCTCCCTCCCTCTCTCATCAGTTCCTTACCTAGCAGTAAATTGTATATGCATATGTATATGTATGTGTGTGTGACAAATGCTGGTGGAATAATTTCCTTTTCAGAAGTTGCCCATGGCCATACATTTGACTACACGTCCAAGATCAAGGGGATGGGGAGTGCTGTTTGCTGCAACGCTACACGTTCTCAAACGCCTTGAGATCAGATAAGGGAGGATATCACAAGATGAACAGCACCCTTTGGCTCCCTAGGAGCTTCTCTTATCAGTTTTGTTTCACTTATGGAAAGCCAGCAGCTGGAACTCTGGTATGAATCCAGACTCAGTCCCCCTAGTGTTGGCAGGGAGGGAGGACTCTGGAGAACCTGAGATGTTTCCTAACCTCTTGATTGGGGTGGTGCTGTGGCTTCTATATACAAATGCTGCCTGCTATGGCTCCAGAAAAAGGCTTTTATATGCTATGAATGCTAGCATAGAGTGGGAAGCAACCTGCATTCTCATTCACCGCATTCTCAATTTTTCTTTGCTTTTGGGAGGGAGATAAGAAGTAACCATCTCAGAAATCTTTACAAGGGGCAGCAGACATATAACTACATATAAATAAGTTTGCAGGCATGACTATACAGGGGGGAAGGGAAAAAGGGGGAACTAATCATCGCTGTTTGTTTTTCAGAGCCTGTTCCTGACTCACCAAACACGACAAATGCATAATAAAGTTTTCCAGGAAGAATGGCTTTCATGGAATCTTTGGCCTCAATTTGGACAAGGGTTTGCCTGCTGCATTAAACAAACAAACAAACAACAAACAAACAAACAAACAAACAAGAAGGGGAGGTGGATAGGAAGAAAAAAAAGCTTTTTGAAGACTGTTTCTAAGGGGAAGAAAAATGGTGGTCTCTGAGGCACTTGGTGCTTGTCCTAACTTTCACTTATTACTCTGTTCCTTAAATACAGTATATCAGGGCAGAAAATAAGTTCTGGAAGACGCTGAGGTACTGAAACCTTCTAGGATTCTGATGGCTTTTTCTTTTCACAATGCTGATGATTTTACGAACAATTGCCACATATTTTTAAAAAGGTGTATGGTTTTAATACACCAGGACCATGTACAAGACTGGAGAAGAGATCAAGAAGATTTCTTAATTCTAACAGGAACAGGACATGGGGAGGAATTATGAGTGTTACCACCATTTGCCTTAAAAACTGGACAGTGATTTTAACACTTTCCTCCATGGAAATATGGACTAGATTAAAAAAACAAAAAGCTTTCTGTCAGAAAAAAACCATCTTAAGTGTTCTAGGTCTTTCTTTATATGAATTGTATTGTGTATACATATAATTTTAAAAGCGGTGCTTTGCAACAGATTTTGCTTGTATCCTGGCTTAAAAAAAAAATTACACATGAAAATCTCACAGTACCTGGCTGCAGTCTCAACTAATTTTTCTTCTTAAAACATTGTAATTTTTTTTAAAGGAAATTTGGTTCTGAACCTGCTCTCCGAATTCTATGAATCAGTCTTTTGATTTTCTTTTTACTGCTTGCTGCATGGTACATGCACAACTATGAACTAATTAGGGTGGTGTAGCAAATAGTCAGTGAAGCACAAGCATGCCAAACTATCAAAAATTAGATCTAATGTCGAATCTAGTCTGCTGTTGTCACAAAACAATTGAGACCTATTTTAGAAATTTGCCCAAGATGTGGATTTCGCAACACACTTAGGACCTGACAGTTGTGACTTTTAAAAACAGATCTGAAAATTAATGTTTTGGTCTAATCCAATTTCTATCAAAACTGCAGTGGTTATCTCTCAAAGATATGAGGATATATTCCAAATGCCTTAGCTCAGAAGCATGTTTTAACCAGCTCCCGTTAATCTGGTTTCATAGTCTATTTAGCACATCCATTGCAAACAGTGGAAACTGCAAGGCAAGGCAAGGCATCTCAGGCTCTTTGACTGATCATACCATATTCATTAGCGGATTAAGCCCTTCCAAGGCTTGTGGGTTTGCAGAGAGGAACTAATGCTTCCCTTTCCAAGAGAGAACTCACATAAAAAAAAAAAGTAATATACGAAATATGTAGGGGTTGTGATTATTTTAAATACATTTATAGGAATAAAAACCATTCCAATAATTTCTAAATGATGCTAAGAGATATATGCATGAGACTCTTAATCTCAGGGTTCTGGGTTCGAGTCTCACGGTGGGCAAAAGATTCCTGCATTGCACTGGGTTGGACTAGACTGACCCTCATGCTCCCTTCCAACTCCACAATTGTATGATTCCCGCCCCGCGTTCAGTAAGTAAGTTAATCTGGAAAGTTTGAAGTTAGGACGGATTAAGAAGAAAGTTAAGGCATCTTAAGAAGAAAGATATTCATTGCTTGCCATAGATGAGAGAACACAAAGAGTTTGTACACATCCTCCAGCATTTAAAATACATATGAATTAAGAACAGAGAGTGAAGAAAAGAGAAAGCAGGCTTATTAATGACATGAGCAAAGACCTTACTCTTTTAAATTCATCCCGCTTGCTCCTGTCTAGTAGGAAGCGGTATAAATGTGTGTGTGTGTGTGTGTGTGTGTGTGTGTAAAGGTAACTGCTTGTGTAAAGGTAGGTCTGGGAACGGCTTATCCTACGTGAATATACCAGCTGCTCTGATAGTACCTCTGAATGTTTTTTATATTTGTTTTTTTTAAAAAAATGTTCTGATGAGAAAATAAAAGGTTTATTGTGGCTACGTTTCTCTTTTCCCTTGGGGGGGGTGAGAAAGGACGTGGGCAACAGAATTCCAACAGAATCCATAGACCAGACTTCCAACACTCACCGCTGATCACATGAAACTGCCTTTTACTGAACCAGACCACTGGTCCGTCATTACTTATTCTGACTGGCAAGTCGGTCTCAAGCAGGACTTTCCTCAATACCTGCCACCTGACTCTTTTATCTGGCTGATGCTGGGGTACCTCTGCATGCAAAACATGTGCTTCTCCAACGCACTGTGACACTCCCCCCCCCCACTCACTGATATTTAGGTTTCTAATAAAGTTATGATGTTTCCATAAAATATAATGAAGTTAGAGTGGATTGGAATTGAGTAATTCATAGAATCCCAGACCCGGAAGGATTCCCAGATGTCAACCAATCCAACAAGCTGCAACGAAGGAACCTCAGCTAAAGCATCCATGACAGATGACCATCCAACCTCTGCTTAAAAACCTCAAAGGAAGGAGAGTCCTTGTTATTTGGGAATAACAACTGTATGAGTGTAAGATAGCGTAGACCACAGTATCAAAATGCAGCCCATCCCAGTAAGGTCCCAAATGAAACGTTCACTAGTTCTTTCTTTCTCAAGACAAGAGTATACACTTTAAGAATGAGAAATGACTCATGTTTGCACAGATTGTTAAATACAGTCATACCTTGGGTTGAACGTGCTTCAGGTTGAGCGCGTTCGGGTTGCACTCTGTGGCAACCCAGAAGTGTGTTACTTCCGGGTTTTGCCGCTCGCGCATGCGCAGACGCTCAAAATGACATCATGTGCATGTGTGGAAGCGGCAAAACGCGATCTGCGCATGCGCAGATGTGCAGTCGCGTCTTACGTTCTGTTCAGGATGCAAACGGGGCTCCGGAACGGATCCCGGTCGCATCCCGAGGTACCACTGTATTCAATTGGCATGGTAACAAACAGCATCAGAGTAGGCTGCGGAGATTGGGACTATACTTTTGGAATGGTGATGACATGAGATGAAGGCTCTGCAGAGAAAATTCCTCATGGGAGATGGACATAAAGCTGCGGAAGTGACGGTACACTTCATAAGCTGCTACCAGAAACTAAAGATGCTTCGACAGAATGTGCTAAAAGTCATGCCACTGCTAAACATCCTAGGGTTTAAAATTAGTGTAGCATAATGCACTCTACCGTGCAACTAGTACTGCTGACTAAAGCAATTTCTTCATCTTGGTCCAAAAGGGTTCTGGGAAGAAATTAGCATATCTAAATGTTCAGCAGCTGTTCACCACTACAACTTTGCTCAGCAATAAATAAACCACTAGAAATGAAGGGGGGAAATGTGCAAAAAGTTGCCATGCTTCCTTTATTTTGTTTCCTCTTTTAATGCTTTAAAATTTGCAGCTTTTCTGTTCTCAGCACCGCTGTAAGTCATAGCACGCTATCTTAACAACCAAAACAAACCAATTCCTGTTCAGTTACTCTGTTTTCCGACTGTATGATGGGACAAGAGAACTCTCCTCTAGCCTGGCAGATTATAATTCCTCTAGGAAGTCAGATGTTATTGCCAAAAGGTATACTAGGAAAACTGGTATAGATTCTTGGTATTTGGTACTGTGCTGGAATAACTTGCGCAGATGCGTGAAAGCATAGCCAAACCTATTCGGGTGGCGTCTGGATAACATGGGAGTGCTCCAAATAGAGTTTGGATAAATTTACAATGAACAGCAAATATCTTTTGTGAACTTTCACAAAGCTGATCTGAGAACTAAACTGAGTCAAAGGGGGTACTTGCCACCTTAAATGTTTGTAGATAAATAGTGTAGGTTAGGTTGGAATAAATGTTTGGGTTAAGATGAAGCAGGCTGATCAGCTTATCGTAACTGGAATCCTACTCTGAAAGGCAGCAAGCAGGAGCTCAAGATTAATTGATATTGGCTCAAATAATATCAGTCATTTGAATCATTAGGTTGTATCCAAACGGCTGTTGCATGTTGTGGTGCTGGAGATCATATGCAGGAGAAAAAGGGCTTGTGAAAGTAGTATATGGTTTTACTGCAAGACACAGCTTTTAATGGTACACTCTACGTTTCTAAGCACATTTTCTAGGCTGAACACCGTAAAATTTACTGCCAGTTAAACATGCTATGGACTGTGTTGCCAAACTGTTTGGACTAGTGGCGTTCTCAGTCTGTTTTTGGATCCAGTATACTGATTACGTAATCTCAAAATTCCTCACCCTAAAAAACAACAACCCTGTGTGGATGCACCACAGAAGTTACTCACAACCCCTGTTTTAGTTTGAAAGAGATACACATGAAAAAGAAAATTTCTATTAGGTAAAAGTGGCTAAGAGATGGCCAAAAATGGGAAGTATTCAAAAGGAGAAGCTTTGCATTAACATTCTCTAAACTTGTTTGTTCCTGTAATTCTATGAGCATGAAAACACGTAGGCTACTTCCCTGTTGTCATTACACAAAGCATAAAATAATTTAGAGACCATGAACACAGGCACAACATTAATAATAGTTAGAACCAGAACATAACCTAGATGTCATGTTATCAAATATGTGCGAATCTACTGCAAGGGAGGCAGGTGTTTACTTCACTGACTTGCATTTCTCCAGTTATATCATCCAGTGGAAATCAGCACAGAAAAACAACGAACCCCAAAACAATTATGAAATGCACAATAAGCCAAGGACATGTGTGAATGGTGGACTGTACATCTTGCATTTCTGGTGTGGAGGAAAAATAGCTGTTGGATAGAGCAGCCTCCCAGCTTGCATTTCAATACATGAGAAACTAGACCATCAAGAGACAGATTATGAGTTTCAGGAGCAGTTAAAGCCGAATAAACACTCATTCTAGTATGGAACAGGGCAGCTATCTCAGGTCAACCTGAGATAAGTTATTAGTCACCAGGTAAATCAACAGCCAGAAATTCTCCTATCTGGAACCAACCCTTGAACTGGAGTGGAACCAGCCTGTTGGCACTTAAAATCAAAAAGGTGGCACCTTTTAAACCGAATCTCCCTATCTCATAATACTAGAGTCCGGGGTCATCCACTGAAGCTGAATGCTGGGAGATTCAGGACAGAAGAAAGGAAGTGCAGCTTCACAAAGAGCCTGGGCTGAACGATGGAAATGGCTCTCACAAGTTGTAGCAATGGCCACCAACTTAGGACAGCTTTAAAAGGGTATTAGCCAAATCCATGGAAAATAAAAGTTGTCAATGACTACTAGGCACGATGGTGGGCACATCCTGTCACTGCCATCTGCAGGTGTGCCTTGCTGCTGTTGCAGGTGCGCCACGCTGCTGCCACAACCCCACCCCTGCCTCCTCCACTGTCACGCCCCACTGCTGATGCAGGTGCATCCATGGAAGAAGTGGCAGCAGGGTACGCCCATGGAGGAAGAGATGATGGATTTTGCCTCAAGAAGCAAAACTTCCTGGGCTAGCCCTGGGGGGATAGTGCTGTAACACTGTAGGTCCCACCTATGGGCTTCCTATAGGCATCTAGATGGTCACAGTAAGAAGAGGATGCTGGGTTAGATGGGTCTCTGGTTGGATCCAGAAAGGATCTTGCAAACCTGGTGCGTTGTAGGTAGGAGTAGCAGAGATAAGAAACTCTAAGGTTAGTAGAGCGCTGGTGTAAATCCTTTCCAGTTACTTTAAAAAGGTTCCACCACTGTGCCTATATAAAAGCAGTATTTAACTGACCAGCATATTTATATATGTGTGAGAACTTGTTCTGCTCTACCTCCAAGTTCTAAGAGGCAACACAATCTGGATATCATGAATGTATACACTCTCTGTAATAAATGGACAGATCATTAAAATTATAATGTGTGCTTGTGTGACCTTACTGTTAAATATGGACCATGTACTGAATCTGACAACACAGTCTTTTCAAAATAATCTTCGTTTTAGAACTAGATGGAACGAGGCAAATCTACCCTGCTCAGTTTTTCATGGGACCTTTATCTCACAATAAGTGTATTCAATAATTCTCAAGATCATTGCCAATTGCATAATGTGGCATCGCATCATCACCACCACTTACCGAGAGGGCTGGGTTGCCTTCATCCTCCACAGTGACCACCAGCTGGTAGAACTGCTGCCTCTCACGGTCTGGAGGGGAAGGGCGGGTGGCGATCTCCCCAGTCACTCTGTCCATGCGAAAGGTCAGTTCCTCATTCCCTTGAGTGATGTAGTAGGAGAGGACACTGTTGAGGCCACTATCCCTGTCAGTTGCTCGCACCTGAGCCACAGCGGTACCTCCACCCACGTTCTGTGAGCACACACACAAAAAGGAATATTAGTCTGGCATATCTATATCTATGCATACTTCTCTAAAAATGGAACTGTGTCATAAAAATTAGATTGGGATTTGGGATTAGGCAAAGACTACCAGATGGGCGGGGTATAAATAATAAATTATTATAATATTATTATTATTATTATTATTATTATTATTATTACATCATCTTCCTACGGCAACAGATAGACTAGAACTGGTTTCTTATTGGAGCTCTTGTTGTTCAGTGTGGGACCCACAAGCAATTTGAGAGCATTGGCCATTTCACCAAATCAAGCGTTCTCTCAACCTGTTTGAGAAGCCACACGTTGGACAGAGGCAACAGTATTTATGTCTATTAATTTAATCTGGATGGCACAACAAGCAGGGCTCTGCTGCCTAAACCCAGAAGCACATTGTCAAATAATATTCTCAAGTAAGTGTCTATATATGTTGCAGAATATGAGGGGCTGTTGGGGCTAGAACCAGATCTTCCTTGTGCACAAATAACTCTCTTCACAGAAAGCCAGCAAGCAGAGAAGCTTACCTCATTAACGCTAACGTTGTATCCATATGGATTTGCAATAACTGGTGGGTTATCATTAACATCCAGTATATTCACTCTTAAGGTGTGTTCTTTCTTGCGAGGTGGGACACCTCTGTCAGATGCTTGAATCTGGAATGTAGCACAATATAATCAGGAGAAAAGGTCAAAGCCTTGATCAAGCCTGTTACTTAACTGAAATGAGAATGGCCTAAATAAGTAAACATGTCATAGCAATGAAGCTCTTGGATGAGCTAAGCCAATCTCTCCCACACACCCCCAATCACATATTTACCTACTGGTTACTTTATGGAACCTGGAGTATGTATGTGCATTATTTTCTATGTATAAATAATGTATATAATATGTGAGAGCTGTTTGTACTTTTCCTGGAATGCTCCATTATCTCTTGACCAGGAGCCCTCAGACATGAACTTCTGTTAATTTGGCTAATATACTAATTTCTGAGTCAGCTCTACCAGACATACAATTGCCTGGCAGACATAACGTTGCCTGTTCCCTGGCAGAAACAAGTTCCCCTAGCCCTGAGCTACATTCCCCCATTCATCTGTTGCTCCTGAGGGACTTTCTCTCCAAATATTCAGTTGTGCATGAGATATACGAGTCCTCAGCATGTCTAGTAGCACCACACACAGAACAACGCAACACAAGAGACTGTTAAATAGCTCTACTTTGATGTAAGATGAGTAAACAGAGAAGCAGAAATAATTGCAGTGAACAATCTTAAGTGTGGTCTGATGGTGATGGATACAGCCTGGTTTGACAATTAGTATTACTAGAGAATCATTTTGAACAGAAGAATGTAAGTGGTAGGCTGATCCACCTCTTCCTCTGGTGGCAAGTTTAACAGGTGCCCAATGGCCACATAGCTTCACACTACTTAAAACGGCTACAGGAGACGGTGTGGCCTTGGGAATGTTGCTATCCCAAGCAAGGATGGTTGTGTACATAAAATTCCACTTTGGAAGCAAAGTTGGACAAAGTAACATATATATTTTTTGTAAAAAAACCCAACCCAAACCAAACCAAAACAGGAAGGTTGGAGCTGGAGGCTATGCGATTGTTCTTTGGAACTGCCGCTGTGAAGTTCAGCTCTGAGGCAAACAACTGCAAGGAGTTACAGTCTTACTAAACCAATTACTTTGGCAATGAATTCCAATTTGTGTCTCAGAACAATTTTTAATATATTCAAATAATGTAAAATATATTGTTCTGAGCACATTTATAGTTCAGAATACAAGGAATGCATTATTATTTTTTCCTTATACAGGTGTTATTGAGGCAGTAAGTGAAATAATTGGTCACACTGTAAACATGCAGATGCTGCAGTTACAGAGTCTAGACAACAATAAGTTGGCTAATCACATTTGGTATATAAAGCGGCTTGCCTGGATCTGGCAAACGGTGTGATTGTGCAGCAAGCAACTTGGATGGTGGGCATCACTAAATTACCTTTAAAGTGTAGTGTTCAATCATTTCCCGGTCCAATGGTCTGGCCACAAACACTTCTCCATAGGTATTGTTGGTTGTACGGATTTCAAATGCCCTGCCTATGTTTCCTGATACTATAGAAAAAGTCACCTGTAAAAAGATATTCATATATACAAAAATAAAAAATCAAAAAATCACAATGATGGCTGGGAGGTTTAGGGGATCTTGTAAATTCCATAGGAGAACAGTAGATCTAGAAATTCATAATGATGCGTATGAAAGCACCTTTTCAGACTGAAACTGCTTGGGAGGTTCATAACAGCAGATCATTTCAGGCAGCAAATTAAAGAAAAAACACACCTCACCTTAAACACAGAGTGCTTCCTGTTTAATACAGAGAGGGCTTCCTTTTAGTACATTGTGGTGGTGAGAACACTGCCATCTGTTTTTTTCAGGTCCATTGTCCCATCTGTCAGCTGTCAAGCAGCCTCTCAGCACCAAAGGAACTTGTTTAAGATATTGTTTTTCCCCTAACATCTTTCAGAGCCATCTGCTCCATCCATTGCATCTTAAGAGTCCAAGTTATATTTAGTGCTAGTGATTTCACCTTGCAGGCAGGGAAACCCTACCACTGAAGATCAGGGCCTTACAGGAGCCAGTTCAAAGAACTGAGGGAAGCAGAAGGGCAAAGGGCTCCCATGATGCGAAGTGGGACTCACAGATCAGAGGAGGTGGACTCTGCTGAGGCCAGAAGACTTCGCTGTTGCCTCCTGATAGCAGTCAGGACAACTGGCAATGGCAGCAGCAGAAGTTTGCTTCTGTATAGTCCCTTCAAGATGGTAATATGTGAATTGGCCCTGAAGGAGAAACAGTGCCTATAGAGAGACTTTCTGGGTTGCTGGTAGGATAAAGTAGCCATTTCACGTGTCTCAATGGTTGCACCAGAGCTTTCCATCACCAAGAAAGGACAGTGCAGAACAAAGGTCTCTGACAAAATCCTTACACATTTGTCAGGTGCCCCCTGGTCTACCCAGGCGCTAGCAGTGGTGGGCTTATGATCCCAGCTAATCCCATCTGACCTCAACAAAAATCTTGAAATGAGCTACACCTGCTCAGTCTTTCAGTGGATAAGAGCAGCCCAAGAGAATAGCAAAATGGTGTGTCCCCTCTCGCTCCCAGTAGAAGTTCTTTATGGATTTCACCTGGATAGCCTTTCTCAACTAAAGGCAAAGGGAGTCGATAATGTGTGTGTGTGCGCGCACACACACACACACAAGCGAAAGTGCTTTATATATACTTGTGCTTAGATGTCACATATGGCTGTGTGGCTCAATCTACAATATTTCTTGTCCCTCAGAGAACAACCCTGCACTCCAACGCTAGCCAGAAACTAGACCGTAGATTTTTAAAAATAAATGTCAGCTTCCCCTTTAAAATCAAGTTTATAGATTACAAGGACATGGAGGATGCAGCTGTTTCAGAGCTGTTATTTGTGGAACCCAACATATCTCCGTGCTCTGATGACGCCCTATGTAAGACAACAGAAGCTTTGACGAGCAGGGTGTTATTCATCAGTCTATGAGGCATCCTACATTGCTGTTTCTGAATCATGCGTAGGGCACATATATCACTTGGAAAGGATCACGAGTTTAATCCAAAGCAGGAAGTATGCAATAACAATAAAACTAATTTGCCATCACAATTAGGGCAAGAAAACAGGGTTCACCAATTATAGTTTTGGTATATTGCTAACTCACTACGCAAATATCTACCATTCACCTTCAAAGTTCTTACACAAAAACTAATGTTTCCTTAATTTTGATGCTATCCCATAAGCACCAAATTAGAATAAGCAAAATGTGACCAACCCACCACATCTCAACACCCTTTTGCTGACTCCACAGTAACTGTACATTTTGAAGCGACACAAGCATTGCTACCTGCCCGTTGCTTCCTGCATCAGGGTCCCTGGCCAAAACCAGAGCAATTCGACGTCCAACAGAACTGTCCTCTGCTACGCTCACAGATGAGTCGGAAGTAATGTCAAACTGTGGGCTGTTGTCATTCTCATCCAGTATGGTGATAGTAACCTGTCCAATGGAGAATGCAGATATGAATAAGAGCTCTGTCTGTCTGACTGTCTGTCTCTCACAGACACCAGTACTAGAGCTGGGGAGAAACAGTGATTTAGCCAAAAATTCATTAGATTCACCTTATAATTTGAGGAGAAATGATTTTGTGAAATTCTTCCATGCAATTTTATTTCTCCAAATTGTTTAACTGGTTCTTGAAGCATTGCCTATTCCTGGGAAGCATACTTAACACTTAAAGAATACAAACTGCTAAAGGAATGATCCATCCATTCTAGAAAAGTATCATCCTTTCTGTATCATCCATTTTTTAATGGTGGCAGCCATTTTAAAAACATCTTAGAACAGGCTTTCTGGAAAAAAGGCAAAACGATGACCACTCTTCCCGCCCCAGAAATTCACCCTACTCCCAAAATATTGGTGAAGCAAAACAGCCCATTCTGAGGTTGATGAAACGGCTGAGCAATAGTCATTGTCCATGCAGTATAGCCCTACTTTCTGCATAATCAGAGCAAACAGAAGGACCCTTGCATTTATAGCTTGAATTGAAGCTGCTGCTGCAAAGGAATGCTTATGTTTGCAGCAAGCCCCACTTTGGGGTTTGGATAAGTGCAGATCCCAGCCGGCTTGCTGTAAGCCTTGATCAGCTGCTCAGCACTTATGACTCCTGGCAGGCACCAGCTGCACTATGCAATGCCCAGTGGAGAACTACAAAGCACAGCCAATCGCAGCTGGCTTCCTATAAGTGCCAATCAGTAGTTTGGCACTTCCAGCAAGCTGGCTTGGGGCAAGCATCAGCTGCACTCCTGACGTTGGGAACTCAGTAGCGCAGCCAATCCCAGTCAGCTTGCTATAAGGTGTTTACAGCAAGCCCACTGCAATCAGCTTCACTACTGAACTCCTGGTGGGGAACTCTGTTGTGCAGTGAAATCGCCACAGGCTTGCTGTCACTGCCAATCAGCTGATGACACTGACAGCAAGCCTTGTTTGCTAGGCAACAATCAGGAGAACTTGAAGGCTTCTGAAAGTTTCTTGGTAGCGATGTCCCCACTTGTCCCTCACCTGATATATAAGATATGACAGATGGGCATGGTTTGGGGAAATTTGCACCACAGGCCAAAAATGGGCCCTTTGCTGGGTTTAAATGGTCCCATGGGCTGGAGTTATCTCACCCCCTGGGCTAAGGTATAATGTCTACCTTAAGAGATGAAAGCCTTAAACTGAAGAACTAGGTCACTGTTTCCTAAACTTGGGTCTGCAGCTGTTTGTTGGACTACAACTCCCATCGTCCCTAGCTAACAGGACCAGTGGTCAGGGATGATGGGAATTGTAGTCCCAAAACATCTGGAGGGCCAAGTTTGGGGAAGCCTGCTCTAACACTTCTATATGGCTGGAAGAACTAATTCAAGTTTACTCAGAAGCAAATACCTCTCTGTTCAACAGGACTTACTGTAAACATGGACTGGGTCGTAGGCTACATGTGCATTCAGGCACTTCTAATATAGTGAGTTCCTCTAATCTTCACAACCACATTGACAGAGGGAAGTGGAAACCTCCCATTTATTATAGAGGCTCTGCACAACACCTCACTGGTGTTGACACAAGAGCCCATTTAGCAATAAATGTAGCCCAGAAATACATGGAAATTCCAGCCCACAGTTACATTAGTCAACTCACACAGCATCAAAATATTCTCAGAATCACTTTGCTGTGAGAACTGTCGTCAGTAGCTCTTTTTTTTTGTAAAGGGATCAAGTTATTATGGATGTGCCTCAGCTGCAGTCTTGAGTCCAAAATCACCCCGATAGTATTCAAGCTGTGTTTTCTGTCATTAGCTAAAGGAAATGCTGTCATGTCTAAAAATAACTGTGCATGCACACACACAATACACAAAAGGAGGAGAAAAAGAGGAAGATGCTTATATTTATGAGTCTTTATTTACCTGGTTAAAGGTTCCAGCTGCAGGGCCAGGCAGCATGGCCTGCTTCTAGAGGGAGGCTGAAGCCCTCTTTCTGCTTCTTTTAGGGCAGGCTTCCTCAACCTCGGCCCTCCAGATGTTTTGAGACTACAATTCCCATCATCCCTGACCACTGGTCCTGCTAGCTAGGGGTCATGGGAGTTGTAGGCCAAAACATCTGGAGGGCCGAGGTTGAGGAAGCCTGTTTTAGGGTGATTTTTTAATGCTTGTTGCATGCTTCTCCACTTCAAGAACAAGCAGCTGCTGAAATGAGTGGCCACCTGAACAGCCAAACCTGTCTCCTCTAATCCACCTCGATTCCTTCCATTGTTGACTCTCTTTTGGCCCATTTTTTCCAACACAACATCACAACTTTTCCCAAACCTTTGTTCAGAGATGTGCTTTATTATTATTATTATTATTATTATTATTATTATTATTATTATTATTATTTTGTTGTTGTTGTTGTTGTTGTTGTTGTTGTTGTTGTTGTTGTTATTATTCCTTCACCTATTCCATCGCTGTGTTGTCTCACTTAAGACTTTGGGAGCTGAGTCCCACTTCAAGTAAAACTTAGGGGACTGAGGAGGACTGCAGAGCTTCGTGTCTGCACAAAGCCCAATTTACTGTTTCTAAATTCCATTATACCCAGAATAGGCTGGGATGGACATGAAAAGATCTGAGAGGAAAATGTCCCTTCCCTTCCCTCCACTCCCCTTTCATTCTCAATCCTAGGGGGAAAACGTTGCTTAGAAGAGTCATAAACGAGTTTGTGAGGCATTTATGCTCTAACTGGGTGCACATTCTTAGGGGCAGCAAGTCATTTGTTTAGTGGACTGAACAAGGCCTGCCTGGCAAGATAGAACAACCGTCTTCTTTAAAAGAATTTAGAATGCTGGGACTGGAATGTGAAGGTGTTATGTGAGGTAACTGCATAGCTGAGAACTAGCTGTCTCAAAAATGCTAGGGAATTCTAAAGCTTGCCTGCACTTCAGAATCCAATAAATGGCATTCCTCAGCTTGCCTGTTTTGCACCCTATATTTGCACCCCACATGGAAATGTATAGCAACAGCTACTTGCTTGAAAGCCACAACAAAGGGTCACAGGCAACAACAAACAAAGGAAGGATAAACACAATGGAGGGGAAGCACTCTTACCTTCTGTTGGAGAGAAGCATAAAATAGGATGGAGAAGAAGAAGAAAAACAGTTATTAGATTTAAATCCTTTTAAACAATGTGGTTTGAATTCAATGCTTTGGGAAAGGTCAGCTGTAGATGCAATGTAACGAGGCACAGATGCAATGAAAGGAAAACACAGGTGAATCATGTCCAAACTCTGCTTTGCCAATATCCCTCAATCATCTAAGATATGTGGCATCCTCAACTATTTTGTTGCTAAGTCTCTCAACCAATTGAACACCAATTGTCTGTCCAGGAATATCAATATATTCTGACCTACAACGCCCCCCCCCCCCGAGAATTTGGCCCCTGGAAGCTCTTAATTGCCCCAGGGAGGGAAGCTGCAATGAATGTTAACATGAAATGTGGCAAGCCCAAGATCACTGGGTGCAAGAATGTCTTTCACCATAACGGCATTTATGATGTTTATGATGTTTTTAACTGCATTTGTTTTAAGAGTGTTGGATGCTTTTGCTTTGTTTTTTGTTTTTACATTGTGACTCTGAGCTGCTTAGGGACCAAGGGTGGGATATAAACTCAGTCAATCAATCAATCAATCAATCAATCAATCAATCAATCAAACATGGTGGGAATCAGTGCCAGGAAGGAATGCTTGCCACAGCAAACGCCTGTATTTCGCTAGAGGTGCTAGATTCATATCTGAAAACTGTTAATTTTCTGTACCTCGGAAGTTGAACATTTTGGCTCCTGAACGCCACAAAGCTGGAAGTGAGTGTTCCAGTTTGCGAATGCTCTTTGGAACCCAAACATCTGACACGGCTTCTGCAGCTTCTGATTGGCTGCAGGAGCTTCCTGCAGCCAATCGGAAGCTGCGCCTTGGTTTCCGAACGTTTTGGAAGTCAAATGGACTTCCGGAACGGATTCCATTCGACTTCCAAGGTACGACTGTATAAGCTATCCTGGGGAAACAATAAACTTTTCCTGGGTGGCGGCGGGACCTAGCCTTGGAAAGACGAGCCACCTCAACACTGTCCTACTCTACAAAGCCAAAGGGTTAGAGCAAAAATAGCTCACCACAGTTGAGTCAAGCTTCGGACCACCGTCATCTGCAACAACAGTTAGGGTGTAAAAATCTCCTTTCTCTCGATCTACCTGTCCTTTGACTGTGATCACACCCTGCCAAGGGAAAAAAAGACACACAAATACATGAATTCCCAACGCCAGAGTATGATCTTAGGTGAAGGAGGTCCACCTGTAAACTACTCACAGTGATGCCATTTATTTTGAACAAAGACAGAGCCTGAGGATTTGTATTGGGGTCAAACTTGTACGTGATCTGGTTCAGGTTATCGATGGAGCGCGCCTGGACTCGGAGGACTTCAGATCCCAGGGGGATGTTCTCTGTGATCACTGCTTCATACGTGACATTCGAGAACTGCACGGCCTCATCCAGTTCGTTGAGGAGGCTGACATAAACGCTGCAGAAGCCTTGGTTATGGGGGGGTGCTTGGTCCGTGGCCGAAACATTCATCAGATAGCTGGTTTTCGTCTCGTAGTCCAGATAGTCAATGGTGGTAATGAGACCGGTGCTCTCGTCGATTTCAAACTTCCCCTCAGAACCTGAGATGATTTTGTAATTCACAAGACCTCCGTTTCCTAAGGGGAGAAAGAACACAGTCAAAGGTGCAAGACACAAGTAAGAAGCCACGAATCAATTGCACAGTGCTCAGGGATGAGAGTTCAAAAATCCAGACAGGCGCTTAAAAGCTTACACAGCAACTTATAAGGAAAAAATAACATATGTACTTCAGCGTATCTCAGGATTCCCCTGGATATATTTGATATATTTGGCTACAAACTTGTCGCATTCAGGACTTAAGTTCAGCATTAGAAGGAGCAATTGTACTCCTCCCCCAAGAATAAAGGCAACACTGACAAGCAAGAGACCACAAACACAAATCATGGCGTGTCACAATGGCTTGGGGAAAAAAAGGATGACTATTCCATGCAGTTTCTGTACCCGTGTCTCGATCTGTTGCCCGAACAACTGCAACAGATGTCCCGATCCCAGCAGTCTCACGCAGTCCCAGCCGGTTATATTGCCTTTGGGTAAATACCGGCACTTCATCGTTGACATCTTCCACGTACACTATGACCTGGGAAAAGTTAAGGTGCAGTTAATTTATTTGCCTGGAATCTGTTCTGGAGAAAAAGCAGTGACACTTGATAAGGAAGAAGAGTCTTGATGTGGACACCACAGCACAGAATTATGGAGTTCTACTGGACCCAAAGATCAGTTCCATGGTGAAATATATGACCAGTCTCTCATGCCTCTTCATTACAAACAGAAGCAACCTGTGTAACAAGCAGAGAGCAAGTGCACTGCAGGAAGCTATCAGCAAAGCAAATATCTCCAGGTAATCAACAAAGAATAAAAACAAAGCAAAGCCCAGCCTCCATAAGGGGGGAATTCCTTTCTGCTGCAGATTGCTGTAATGTGCCACTGAATATCTTGTCTCTAGCTGCGGCAAGTGCTGTCGCCCCAAAGGAAAGGAAAACAGCCGATATCATAAGAATCTGATCTTGGTGCAGTACAACTGAGGCAAGCTGTGTAGAATTTTCCATTCTTTCAAAATTGTAAATTCTTACTTATTTTTTCTTAAGCAGGTAGGCACATATTGGTTATTTGTAACCAAAAGAAAACAATTAAAATAATTAAAATGATAGAAAAAGAAAGAAAAAGCACAATCGACGGCCCCCTATCAGAGAAATGGTATAATGCTGCCATAAATTAATACTTTTTCATTTTTGTTCTCTAATAATTTTTTGCTAGAGGTTCAGGATCAAAAACTCCATCTATCATCGGGGTTAGCTGGCAGGCACCAGACATTCCATACCTTGCTTGCCAGAACCATCTGGATATTATGAGCATCATTTGTGTGTGTGTGTGTGTGTGTGTGTGTGTGTGTGTATATATATATATATATATATATATATATATATATATATAAAAGTTTGTCAAACCTTAAACAATTTCTCTTACTGACTTTGACTCTGCCTCAACCATATTTTATACACTCACTTTTCCATAATCGTTAGAAACCAGACCTGATTTAAGCAAGTCTCTTTGCTCAGTTCCTCCCAATTCCCAACTTTTATATTCCATTCCATTTTTCAAGACAGCCGCTAGACCCTCCCTAATGTCTATTTCCAGCAGGTGAATTGATGTTTTTGCATATTAACATGGCAGTAGCTAATTAATTAGGAAGAATTTAAAGTCCTAAAAAATGGATCAGGGTAATCCTGTGTGTGCTACAGCAAGGTAATTGCTAAAACCATGCTGCATAATTATAAGGGCAGGGGGAGCTGGGATAAAGTTGCCCAACACACTTGTGATTTCTCTCATTCCATTTGCCTTCAGCAAGTCTTTGGGATTATGAACAGAGGTATAACCCTGATAGTGTCCATACTCACAAAATTCCATTCTGAGTGTAGCAGAGTCATAAATGGCTGTCAAAAAGAAGTCTATTTGTCGTTAAATGGATTCCACTGACATTTGGTAAGGTCAAGAACTATTAGAAAATCTATTTCACCTGGACTCCCCACATTTTAGCAGGTTTCTCCTACCACAGAACCCACAACAGAATACACAGGATGCACAGGGAATCTATGAGGGCTTCTGCAACATTTTTAAGTGAAGGTGAGCTGTTGTGAATGTTGAGGATGAGCTCCCCCACCATGTCTCCAAAGCACTATGCAAAAATGGGGTCACCTGGCATCACTGAGATGTCAGTTCCTTGGATAGGTGGGTGAGCTCTGCCCACCAGTCAGAGTCGGCCCATGGTGGGTGGAGGAGATGCAATTTCCGACCCAAGGGTTATCTGAATGCACTGTTCTCTTCTAGATCTGGGGAGGTTCATAGGCCTGAGTAAACACAGGTCCACAATAACTCACCAAGTTAAGTCCCTGCCTCAGACCTCAAGGTTTCTGATTCAAACTGTGGGATATCACTGTGTTATGCATGTGCTGCTTTCAGAAATTCTTTATGCATTGACTTTGTTACTTAATTCATTCAGAGGAGCAAAGATATTAAACAAAGAAGTGCTCAAAATGTTATTACCCATTGGGAGAACAGTTTGCAAAAATTTATTTTCTGCGGAACTTATGCATTTATGTGCTCAGCATTTGATACTTTTTAAAAAAATTGCACTCTAAAACACTTTGCAATATCCCACTGATCTTCACCAAACTGTAAACCTGATTTATCAAAAGCCTTATAGCCAGCTCCACTATAACCAACAGAAGATTGTAATTTCCCTGTGCCGCCTTGTGGAATCTTGAAGAGGCATTATTACCCTAACAGAGCTCCTCATGGGTCCTTGTTCACTATTGTAGGCTTCCACTTCAAGGACGTGGGAGGAATTGCGTTCCCTGTCCAAGGGCCGTAAGCCTCGCATGACCAGTCCACTGCTGGGATTGATCCGGAAGTTGTTGTAACTGTTTCCTGTGGATGAAAAATAAAGACTACAGAAGATGACACTATGTCTTCAGTTTGAAGACTTAATCTCCATTACAGGATTGTTTCAGAACAGGGAGAGAGGTGGATCTATTAACACCAATAGGATTATGAATTTATAAAGAAGCCAGTATAGCAATGCTACATATAGACTAATACACTAAATTAAATGATTATGCACATCCTCCTACCCTTTCAAACAGGCCTCTTCCCAAAGTTGCTTTTCTTTTTCTATTGAAGTTCCCGCAGGGCTTTGTTGCATACATGTTAATGTACCATGCAAGTTTGTCCCTTAGGTCACACATGCCACTTCTAACCTTGCTTGTTCATATTGTAGCCAGTCCTTTATCTTTACCAGCTGCTTACTTTTTGTTTTCCCTCAACTCCCTTTTTCTATCCCTCTCCTCCTCACACCCCAAATCCATCTCAAAGTTCTTTCCCCCTCAGCTTCCAGCTAGGCTTTCTATTGGCTAGGGCCAAAGTTCTAGCTCCAGGGCATTAAATTTCTCTTTTGAAGTCATACTTCATGTATCACAATCACATCCTTACAGATTTACTTGGAAGCAAGTCCCATTATCAACTGAACTTACTTTCAAATAGGTATGTTTAGGATCATGACTGTGGAGTATTAGATGTTAAGACAAGCTGATGCAACATAAGCCATTTCCTGCAATATAGTTAATCTTGAGGGTTATGAAGAATGAATTGTCAAGTTTTAATGGTACCAGGAAGTCAGATATATTAGAAGTATAATTCCCTAGGATGTACGTTTCCCAATAATTAAGTTTAAAGCCCAGAAAATGTGGAGCAGAATGCATAAGGTTGCTGATGTTACGGTAAGGATGAAAACGATCAATAAGGTTGTTCTAGTTACTTTATAAGTATACTGTAATTTTTTTTATCATTAAAAAAACACTATCCATTTTCTTTGCTTACCTTTGATAATCCTGTACCACACCCGGCCATTCACACCTTCATCTGCATCTGTGGCTTTCACCTTTGAACAAGCAAACAAACAAATGAAACAAGCAATAAGAGGCTACATTAATACACAAAGCTAAATCATGGTTTGCTTTACCACAGTTTGTTTAACAAATCACGTGTCATCTCATAAACAAGAACATAAGCCATGGCTTACTTCTTCAAAGCTTGGTTTGCTTTCCAGCTCCTCTCGCCTTGTGGCTTTCTGCTTGGCAAGTGTCTGGGGTGAGCAAACAAACATGGCTGAGACACAATACCAGGCCATGATTGGTAAGCTGACGATTAACCATGGCTTCACACTGCAGTTTGTTGGCAGGAAACAAACCTTGGTTCATCTACTGGACTAGTTTCATATGCTCAAACAAATCATGGTTAGGCTAAACATATCACAGGTTACCATTATTTGAGAAACCAGGCCATTGTGTCAAAGTCCAACTATTCAACATACTTAGTTTTAGAAAATATATAACAGTGTTTCTACTCCCTGTCCAGTCACAGCCCACCCAATTTCAGAAGAATACTGAAATCAAGCTTCTAAAGGTAAGCACCAGAACTGTGAATTCTCCTTGGAAATACAATAGCACCCACTGCAGTTATTTGACAAGTAGTGAAACATGCTAGTGTTGGTTGGTGCCATTTAATGATCAAGCTCTCTGTTAGATTAACCGAAGCTACAAAAAAAGTCTTCAAAAGTCGTTCACAAGGGTGGATTAAATGCCTGAAACCAGATTTGAGATGGCTCCAGATAATCAGCCTCAGTCAAAAGTGCCTGGAGTAGCACCACAACCACCTGCAGTGGTTTTATATTTGAGTATTCAGCACCTTTAACTTAGGTTGAGAGATACAGAACATCTGTACAGGGTAAAATCCCAGCTCAACCTTGAAGCTTGCTGGGTTTATTTTAATTTTATTTAATAAAATGCACGTACACTTGATTGTGAAAAACCTCAAAGCAGTTTACAAAACCATGAGTGGTGTTTCTTAAACTATAGTCTATGGGCAAGAGGAAAGCTTTCTCCAGAACGGTGACAAACACAGGATTCAAATGAAGGGTGGTTCCAAAGAGTGAACATTTTTGGGTGAGATTCAATCACGTACCAGCAAATTCAGTTTGCATAATGTGTTGGGAGGCCTTGAGGAATACACCCATTCCCCCCCACAAAAAAAATACAGGACTTTTTGAGATAAGGAAAGTGACGAGAGAACACACTGGGAAATATGGGACACTTGGCTTTGATGCAGCAGCATCTAACCTCCCTGCAAACAGATCAGAATGAATGCTTATTAAACAGCTAATGCCATCTAATTTCCCTACAAAGAAATCAGGATGAATGGTCAATGAGCAGGTTAGCTGGAAGCACTCTTAAGTTTCTTCCAGCACTCCTTGCAAAGTGAGGGGGGTAATATGCATGAGTGAAACAGGGCTGCCTGCCACAAATAC